>NC_092378.1:46773575-47082840 GCF_030028105.1 Mobula birostris | reverse complement strand
TTGGAGACACTTCCTGCCGTCCCGGCCTTTCAATAACACCACAGTTAACTTGGTCAGCAGCATATAGCTGCTTGCAGAGTTTGGTAGAAGCATTTTTCTGTGACAGTCCTTCTCAAAGAGAATGGCAACATATGAGCAAGCTAGTTTGGTTACAAAGTGCCGCAGGATAGGAGTTTGCCCTGTGCTAGACTCCCTACCTACCTGGACAGCGCCTGGCCCCCCGGCCAATAAATGGCCCAGTAGGGGTCGCCGAAGGGCCACAGATGGGCTGCCTGGCTCCAGAACGGGCAGCGCGGAGTTAGGAGCCGCAGGGTTATCTCCGGGCTCAAGTGCTCGATCACTGGCTCCGTATTGCGGACGATGAACGCTCGCAGTTCCGCCGCGGAAGGTGTGCGGAACCGCTGCGACAGGCATCGTCCGAGGTAAGGGATACGGCGGCACAGGCGCATGGCTGCACGGCTAGGGGGAAAATACTCGTGCACACCCTCGAACACTATCAGTGGGAGGAACCCAGCACTGCTCAGCCTCTCAGTCCAGCTGCAATTGTCCTCCCCACTGCCTACTGAAAGCACACGCTGGTTCTGCCTTCGACTTTGTCCTGGTGAGTCAGGGTTCCTGGCACCAGACCTTTCGGCTTCCCACCGCACCCAACCCAGCTTTCTTTTTTTCAGCTGCATTACAAAAAGCAGCCTTGGAATTTGGCCTTTGCCCTGGCAAACTACAATCATCAGCGAAAAAACAATATGGCTCGACTTGCTGAGTATTTCCTGTGATTGAAGGATTCCAGTGTCTTGCTTCTTGCTGGATATTTTTTCAGTGCTGAGTAATCTTTGGGGGAAAGGCAACATTAAGGAAAGCAGAAAGAACGGCAGATAGTGGAATCAAAGTTCAAAGTACGTATATGTCACCATATACAACCCTGAGATTTTTCTAATGGGTATACTCAATAAATCTGTAGAATAATAACAAGGCATTCAATCAGAGTGCAGAAGACAACAAACAGTGCAAATACAAAAAGAAGAAATAATAATAAATAAATAAGCAGTAGATATAGAGAACATCAGATGAAGAATCCTTGAAAGTGAGTCCATTGGTTGTGGGAACATTTCAATGATGGGGCAAGTGAAGTTCAGTGAATTTATCCCCTTTGGTTCAAGATCCTCCTGATGGTTGAGGGGTAGTAATTATTCTTGAAACTGGTGGTTTGAGTCCTGGGGCTCCTGTACCACCGCCTTGATAGCAGCAGTGAGGACAGAACATGTCCTGGGTGGTGGGGTCCCCGGTTACAGATGCTGCTTTCCTGCGACAGCATTTCACTGGTTACTCAACGGTTAGGAGGGCTTTACCCATGATGGGCTGGGCCATATCCACTACTTTTTGTAGGATTTTTCGTTCATGGGCATTGGTGTTTCCATACCAGGCTGTGATTCAACCAGTCAATGTGCTCTCCAGTAGACATCTATTGAAGTTGGTCAAAGTTTCTTTTGTTTTTATTTATTGAGATACAGCCTCAAATCGGTCCTTCAAGCCCCGCCGCCCAGCAATCCCCCTCTTTAATCCGAACCTAATCACAGGACAATTTACAATGACCAGTTAACCTACCTCTTTAGTCTGTGGGAGGAAACCGGAGTGCCCAGAGGAACCCATGTGGTCACAGGAAATTATACGTACTCCTTACAGGTAGCAGTGAGAAATAAACCTTGGTCACCTATACTGTAAAGTGTTGTGACAACTGGTATGCGACTGTGCCACCCCAATTATGTCGTGCCAAATCTCCGCAAACTCCTAAGGAATTAGAAGTGCTGCTGTAATTTCTTCATAATCGCACTTGCATGCTGGGCCCAGAACAGGTCCTCTGAGGAATTTAAATTTCCTAACCATCTCCACCTCTGATCCTCTGATGCGGACTTGCTCATGGACCTCTGGTTTCCTTCTCCTGAAGCCTTGGTCTTGACATTGAGTCAGAGGTTGTTGTTATGACACCACTCAGCCAGATTTTCAGTCTCCTTCCTATATGCTCATTCATCGCCACCTTTGACAGTGGTGTTGTCAGCAAACTTAAATACGGCAATGGAGCTATGCATAGCCATATAGTCATAAGTGTAAAGCGATAGACCGGGGCTAAGCACACAGCCTCGTGGTACAACAGTGCTGATAGAGATTGTGGAGGAGATGTTGCTGCCAATCTCAACTGACCGGCGTTTGCAAGTGAGAAAATTGAGGATCCAATTGCACGAGGAGGTATTGAGACCCAGGTCTTGGAGCTTATTGATTAGTTTTGAGGGGATGATGGTACTGAATTCTGAGCTGTAATCGATAAACAGCATCCTTATGTATGCACCTTTGCTATGCAGATGTTCCAGGGTTGAGTGAAGAGCTAATGAAATGGCATCTGCTGTGGACCTGTTGCTCAGTTTAGCAAATTGGAGCAGATCAAAGTCGCTTCTGAGGCAGGAGTTGATATGTTTCATCACCAACCTCTCAAAACACTTCATCACTGTGGATGTAAGTGCTACTGGGCAAAAGTCATTGAGGCAGATCACCATGCTCTTCTTGGGCACTTGTATAATTGAAGCCTGCTTGAAGCAGGTGAGTATCACACACTGACGAAGTGAGAGGTTAAGTATCTCAGTAAACACACCAGCCAGTTGGTTAGTACAGGTACCCCATCTAGGTCAGATGAGTCTCGTGGGTTCACCCACTTGAAGGCTGCTCGCACGTTGGCTTCAAAAACTGAAATCACCGGATCATCGGGGAATGTGGGAGTTTGTGATGGTTCCTCCATTCTTTAATGGTCAAAGAAGGCATTGAGTTCACCTGGCGGTGAAGCCCTGTTGTCTTCTCTGTTGCTTGATTTTACTTCATAAGAGGTAATAGGATTCAAGCACTGCCACAACTGCCGAGCATCCTTCATTGATTCAAGTTTGGTCTGGAATTGCCACTTTGCTCTTGAGATTGCTTTCCAGAGATTGTACCCGGACCTCTTGTAACTTTCTTGGTTACCACACTTGAATGCCTCTGATCTGACTCTCAATAGATTTCCAATCTCATGGTTCATCCTGGGCTTCTGATTGGGGAAGACTCCGGATGATTTTGTGGGGGCACACTTGCTTACAGCTGTTTTAATAAAGTCCATTACAACCATGGTGTTTTCATTCAGATCTGCAGAAGAGTCCTTGAACACTGCTTAGCAATCCTGCAGTGATTCTCCTTGAACAGTGCTCCTCTGCCTCCTGTGACCACCTCTTTGTTGTCCTAATCTCTGGAGATCAGCTCTTTAGCCTCCGCCTGTGTGCAGGTAGGAAAAGGACAGCCAAATGATCTGATTTACCAAAATGTGGTCTGGGCAGGGAATGGAAGGCATTCCTTATCTTAGTATAACAGTGGTTTGCTATGTCGGGATCTCTGGTGCTACAGGTTATATGCTGATGGTAATTGGGCAGGGTTTTCTTCAAACAAGCCTGGTCAAAGGCTCTGACTATGATATGAAATGCATCGGGGTAGACTGTTTCTCATTTGGAGACGCTATCATGCAGTATCGCAAGCACTTGATTATAGTCGGCCACTGGTGATACGTAAATTGCAGTCAGGACCATGGATGAGAACTCCCTAGGTAAAAAAAAAAAATGGATGGCATTGGACCATTAGGTGTTCCATGTCGGGGGAACACGAGTTCAAGAAAACCGCTACATCGGAGCAACACCGAGAGTTTTCATGGAACACACACCTCCTGCTTTTGCCTTTTTTGAATCAACAGTTTTGTCCGTTCTGCCCATTGACTCCAATCAGGAGCCAAAACGCAAACAGCAGGGGAAACTCAGTGGGTCAGGCAGCATCTGTGGAGGCAAAAGGATGGTCAAGACCTAATGCAAGGTCTCAACCCGAAAGGTTGACTATCACTTTCCCTCCACAGATGCAGACTGACCACTGAGTACCTCCAACGATTTTTGCATGGCATAAAGGAATGCACACAGCATGGGAGGTTAGTTAGGAAAATTCAGTCGCTAGGTATACATGGAGAGGTGGTTAATTGGATTAGACATTGGCTCGATGGAAGAAGCCAGAGAGTGGTGGTAGAGAATTGCTTCTCTGAGTGGAGGCCTGTGACTAGTGGTGTGCCACAGGGATCAGTGCTGGGTTCATTGTTATTTGTCATCTATATCAATGATCTGGATGTTAATGTGGTAAATTGGATCAGCAAGTTTGCTGATGATACAAAGATTGGAGGTGTAGTAGACAGTGAGGAAGGTTTTCAGAGCCTGCAGAGGGACTTGGACCATCTGGAAAAATGGGCTGAAAAATGGCAGATGGAGTTTAATACTGACAAGTGTGAGGTATTGCACGTTGGAAGGACAAACCAACGTAGAACATACAGGGTTAATGGTAAGGCACTGAGGAGTGCAGTGGAACAGAGGGATCTGGGAATACAGATACAAAATTCCCTAAGAGTGTCGTCACAGGTAGATAGGGTCATAAAGAGAGCTTTTGGTACATTGGCCTTTATTAATCGAAGTATTGAATATAAGAGCTGGAATGTTATGATGAGGTTGTATGAGGCATTGGTGAGGCCGAATCTGGAGTATTGTGTTCAGTTTTGGTCACCAAATTACAGGAAGGATATAAATAAGGTTGAAAGAGTGCAGAGAAGGTTTACAAGGTTGTTGCCGGGACTTGAGAAACTCAGTTACAGAGAAAGGTTGAATAGGTTAGGACTTTATTCCCTGGAGCGTAGAAGAATGAGGGGAGATTTGATAGAGGTATATAAAATTATGATGGGTATAGATAGAGTGAATGCAAGCAGGCTTTTTCCACTGAGGCAAGGGGAGAAAAAAACCAGAGGACATGGGTTAAGGGTGAGGGGGGGAAAGTTTAAAGGGAACATTAAGGGGGGCTTCTTCACAAAGAGAGTGGTGGGAGTATGGAATGAGCTGCCAGACGAGGTGGTAAACGCGGGTTCTTTTTTAACATTTGAGAATAAACTGGACAGATACATGGATGGGAGGTGTATGGAGGGATATGGTCCGTGTGCAGGTCAGTGGGACTAGGCAGAAAATGGTTCGGCACAGCCAAGAAGGGCCAAAGGGCCTATTTCTGTGCTGTAGTTTCTATGGTTCTATGGTTCTATCTGCATGTGAGGATGCGAAGCAAGGAATCTGTAGCAGCTGCTAATCTGAAATAAAATAGGAAAATGTCAGACAAAGCAGGTCTAGTATTAACAATAATGATCCTGCTTTACATTTAAGGATTGAAGCCGGCTAGCTGTTGTAGCTCAACTTCAGAGATGCAAGGAATGTGTTTGTAATCACTGCAGAGTTATCCGGGGTGATCTCAGATGAGTTTGCTACCCTGAAGATGCTATGAAGCAGGTTTATAATCGCATGTATTATTAGCAACATATTTAAGGTACTTGGATAGGTACATGACTAGAGTAATGTGCACAAAATGCTGGAAGAACTCAACAAGTCAGTCAGCTTCAATGGAGAAGAATAAACAGTCGACATTTTGGGTCGAGACCCTTAGGGTCTTCTGAGTTCCTCCTGCCTTTTGTGTGTGTTACGCTGGATTTCCAGAATCTGCAGAATCTTTTGTGTTTACCTACATGGATAGGAAGGATATGAGCCAACCACAGGCAGATGGGACTAGCGTAGATTGTGAGCTTGATCAGCATGGGCCAATTGGGCTGAAAGACCTGTTTCTATGTTGTCTGAGTTGGTGGCTCTATTGCACCACCTGTCTGGTTCCATCAGCCTCTGAGCTGGATCCATGGAAAGTGTCATTGCCTTGAGACGATGTTAAGGAGATAGCTCTTTCCTGACAACATAAAAGAAGGCCATTTAGTCCATCGAGTGTATGCCAGTGTTTACCATCTACCCCATTCCTCCACTTACTACCTCTTGTACCTCTTTTTCCATCAGCTCCCCTCTATACCCCGGCTTCAGCCTACATCGAGGCAGTTAACCTACCAGCATTATTTCTTTCAGACGTGGGAGGGAGTCAGAATAGATGGGCGAAACAAGCATATGGTCACAGGAAACAGAGAGTGACCAGTGCCTGTATTTGTACAGTGTCCTGTCATAAGAAAACAGGCAGTGGTGGAGTTCTTCTCTTGCAGATGGTATCAAATTTTGAGGTGTGACTCTGGTGGTCTTCTCATTTAAGTTGCAGTGGATCCAGCAGACTTAATTTTAAAGCCCAGTGGGGATAGGGGGAGGTTGTTGGGAGAGGTACATGATTGCAAATCCCACACACCACATCACCACTACATCCCATCCTCCTGCAGGTACCATTTGTGAATCAAGGGAAATGGGAATGGAAAGCTCTAATGAAGGGTCCTCACCTGTAATCATAACTTGAGCAGTACTCTACAGCGACAGTGACTCAAGTTCAGTTCCCACCTCTGTATGAAAGGAGTTTGTACATTTTCTACGTGGGTTTCCACTTGGTGCTCTGGTTTCCTCCCACCTTCCAGGGATGTACAGGTTAGTAGGTTAATTGGACTCATGGGTGTATTTAGGGGTGTGGGCTCGTTGGGCCAAAAGGGTCTGTTACTGTGCTCTATTACTAAATAACAATAATATTAAATTAACTCTTGTTTCTCCTCCCACAGATGCCGTCTGACCTGCTGAGTGTTTCCAGCATTTTCTGATTTTTATCTCAGATTTCCAGCATCTGTGTTTTTTTTTTGCTTTCAAAGCTGTAAGTCAAATTATCAGAGTAGGAGTCAAACTGGTGGAGCAAATGAAAATTTAGCCAATACTTCACAGACTTGAGTGCATTTGAAGCGTACTCATATCCGTAATGCCATAATGACAGGTTAAACTATTTTAGTCATGTTGTTTGAATGACCAAGATACTGGACAGAATTTCCCTTTTCTTCTTCCAAATTGTGCTATGGGATCTTGTATATTCCCCTCTGGCACCTTACTCAGTTCAGTTCTTCATCCAAAAAAAGGCACCTCCAACATGGAGATCAGGTATTGCCAACAACACCTCAAGTACTTGTGCTCAGATTAGGCATGAATCTACAACTTTCTGACTCAGTTCTGCCAACCATGCCACTATGATCGTAAAGCAATCAGTAAGGGAAGGACATCCAGAAAGTTGTAATAATTAATTTAATTCTAAAAGGGAAATGGTGAAGGAGTCTGAGGTGAAATAG
This sequence comes from Mobula birostris, assembly GCF_030028105.1. Classification (NCBI taxonomy): domain Eukaryota; kingdom Metazoa; phylum Chordata; class Chondrichthyes; order Myliobatiformes; family Myliobatidae; genus Mobula; species Mobula birostris. The sequence continues at coordinate 47,075,681 of NC_092378.1, read as the reverse complement.
GGGTTAAGGCTGATAGATGAGTACTATTAGTTTTTCTTAATGGATTAACCAAGAGGGCTAAATGGCTTTCTCATTTGTATTGAGGTCTCCTTTTTGTCTGCCATCTGCTCCATATTTCGTGTGCTGCTCTGTTTCAAAGCTGGTCCTTGGCCCTCTAACCTCCATCTCTCTTTCACATCTCAAATTGCTTTTACATTGATCTTTGCCCTTTGCTGTTCATGCTCTCAGCCAGTCCTCCCCTGTTGACAACTGAGAAGTCTGGTCAGTGGTGATGTTACCTCTAGATGCTGCACGTTAGTGGGATGCAATGGCAAGTTAATCAGCCCTGCACCTTGCCTGAGTGGTTGTCCTGTAAATTTCTGTGCTGTGATTTGTGGATGGCTGGAAGAAGGGGTCGCCATTCAGTTTGGTCCTCTGCGTCTCGTTCTGCATTTATTTATGTTCATCAACGGATTGTAATGAACCTAGTCAGGATCAGCCTGATTTGCCATGGCTTCCTTAGCCCAGGGTGCTGAGGCCAAATGTACAGTTCAGAACCAAAACTGAACACTGCAGATCTGCCTCAGCAACCCAGTAGGTTCAGCATGTCAAATGAATGGATTATCAGCCAAAAACGTTAAACGTGAGGCAGGTACAAAGCAGATTTCTGAGAATGTTGCAAAGAGTTGAGTTATATGGTGAGGATGAGCAAGCTTGGACTTTATTCCTTGGTATATAGGAGACTGAGACGTGGCCTTATGGACATGTATTAAATCATGAGGGACATGAATGTAAACAGTAAACTTCCAAGGAAAAGTGAATCAAAAACTAGTGGGCGTGCGTTTAAGATGAGAGGGGAAAGATTTAAAAGGGACCCAATGGGCAAATTCTTCACACAGAGAATGACACCTATATGGAATGAGCTGCCAGAGAAGTTAGTTGAGACAGGTATAGTAACAACATTTAAAAGACATTTGGATATGTACATGTGCAGGAAAGGTTTAGAGAGAGACATGGGCCAAATAGGACCCATGTAGGTGGGTAGTTTGGTTGGCACGACAACTTGGCCCAAAGGGCCTGCTTCCATTTTGTAGTACTCTTACGATTATTATTGCTAACAATGACATCCATTACTGTGATATCAAGATACTCTACCAACATAAACAAACAAAAGAAAATTATTGCTGAGCCTATAATGAGGTTATGGAACAAGCAACGGAAGCTGAGTCACATTAAAAAAAACTTTATGGGGCTTAATAAGGAGACACAAGGATGAAGTTTACCTGGGTGTCTCAAACCAGCGTCACAGTCTCAACATAAAGGGCTGGTTATTCAGGACTGAGTTGAAAATTTTTGGAATTCACTGTCCAAAAGAGCTGTGGAGGACTATGTGCTGAGTATATTCAAAGAAGTAATTGATTTTTGCTTTTTTTTTAAGGGTAGTCAAAGGATATAAGGTAACGTGATATATTCCTGAATTTATTTCTCGTGTTCCAAAGAGATTGTTTATCATCAATGCCTTGAAGGATTAGTAGTTGGGAGTTGTAAATTGCCCCTAGTATGTTTGTGAGTGGCAGAATCTGGGGCGAGGTGAATGAAGTGGGATGTGTGGGATTAGGTTAATGAGTTTCTGATGGTCAGCACAGATTAAATGGGCCAAAGGGCCTATTTCCAAACAGTTTGTCTCTATGACTGTAAAAAAAAGGGTAGAGAGCTGGAAGGGTTAAAGATGTTGTTGTGGGGCGGGGTGCATGGGTGTGGAGAAGTGAAATTCCACAGCATGGAGTCTTGTCAGCTGACATCTCACCAATCATTCGTGGAGAAACTTAATTTAGAGATTTGGTAAATAGTAAGGTTATGACATGAAGTTTTCCTTTTTACATCACTCTTTGGGTTTTCTGACTGACGGTATCCATTCTTCCTTACTGAGAATTAACGTATTGCTCATAGTTCTTTTTAGGAGAACAATCTGCTTCTGTGATGTTTCTCTTACCTCCACTGAGACAGTGTATTACTGTATATTACCACAGTACTGTGTGAACATCTTAGGTATACATATAGAGATAGAGCTAGGGTGCCTAAGATTTTTGCATGGTACTGTATTTGTCAATGTGAAGCAGAGAGCAAGTTTGTAAATTTGGCGTCAGCAAAGGGTATTGGGACTGGTGAGGGTGAAGTGCAGCGGGAAGGGTGTGGGGCAGGTGGCAGAGGGGAGTACTAGGGCAAGGGATGGTGCAGGTGCAGACACACCCAGCCCTGGGACACCAGGCAGCGTCATTTGATTCCAAACAATTGGTTTATTGATCATTACAGAATGTCGCTCTGGTGCTTATTGTTCCCTCGCCCCTCGCCCCTCCCCTCCCCTTTCCCTTCTCCCTTCTCCTTTTCCCAACCACAGTAGATACCTGGATCAGAATCAGTCCACAGTAGTTACCTGGATCAGAATCAGGTGTATCATCACTCACATATGTCACGAAATTTGGTTTTTTTTTGCAGCAGTACAGTACAATACATAAACTTACTACAATATTGCACAAAAGTCTTGGGCCCATATATATAGCTAGGGTACCTAAGACTTTTGCACAGTACTGTAGTAATTTATCATATTATTGTATTAGCACATACATATATGATTCTGCTACATTTTCCTTATTTCCTTAAGACAGTGAACAGTATCACCAAATATTACCATATATTATATCACATTATATTACAGTATTGCCATATGCAAATACCAGTCTGCAACATTTTCCTTTCTTCCACGGAGGCAATGTACTCAACAAGGGAGATATCAATCAGTTCTGAAAGCTGAGGAGATGAAGAAGAATCCCTGAATGAACAGCCAACAATCTTGTGCTATTGTCAACCTTCAAATGAAATGTCATAGAAATCCACATTCAGTCTGTTCAGATGAAGGTGAGAGAGATGCTGTGGTGCTGTGGTGCAAGTTGAAGAGCACTGTGGAGCCCTCAAAATCCTGGCCAGCATTCAGAGAATGCTAATATGCCAGCCTTAGATAACAGGCCAATTATACACAGACATTTATCTAATAGTGATCATAATAGGTTCAAGGTCATCATAGGGCTTGAAAGGGAAAAAAAATGTTAATCAGTTACTAAAATTCTAGTTTGAGTAAACTGACTGCTAATGGTAAACTGGTAGATCTGATAATGGATAAAAGTACACTTAATGGCCACTTTATTAGGTATACGAGTGCTACCTGATGTGGTCTTCTGCTGCTATAGCCCATCCATTTCAGAGTTCAATGTGTTGTATATTCAGAGATGATCTTCTGAATGCCACTGTTGTAACATGGTTATCTGAGTTATTGCTTTCCCGCCAGCTTGAACCAGTCTGGCCATTCTCCTCTGACCTCTCTCATTAATAAGGTGTTTTTGCCCTAAGAATTGCCATTTACTGGATGTTTATGTTTTTCACACCATTCTCTGTAAACTCAAGAGACTGTTGTGTGTGAAAATCCCAGGAGATCGGCAGATTCTGAGATACTTAAACCACCCTGTCTGGCACCAACAATCATTCCATGGTCAGTCACTTAGATCTCATTTCTTGCCAATTCTGAGGTTTGGCCTGAACAACAACTGAACCTCTTGACCATATCTACATGCTTTTATGCACTGAGTTGCTGGCAAATGATTGGCTGATTAGATATTTGCAATATTGAGGTGTATAGGTGTACCTCAAAAGGTGGTAATTGAGTGTACATGTGTGCGGGAGGGGTTTAATGAAGAATTTAATGTGTGGAATAAAACCTGTATTCCTGAGGTTCAGGAGCCTGTTGACCAAAGAAAAGCAGCCAGGGCAACTAAAGAGAAAAGAAAGCAATTTAGCACCGACAGAAAATACTCAGAAATATCGGTGCATATCCTGGTAATGGCAGAAGGGAAAACTGGGGACAAAATACAAAAAAAAGCTATTTTAAAAAATTTATGCAAAGTATTGTGCAATATTAACATCAACACCATGTTATATGTTCAAGGGAACAAACAACAACGTAGTAGAGATAGGGATCAATACAATGCAGGCACAGTTCCCTGCAGAAGGCACAACAATTCATAAGGCTGTCTTGCCTGGTGCCAGGATCTGGGGGCTGGAAAGGATCTTATATTGGGAGGGTGAGGATTCATGTAGGTGGCAATAGCACAAACAGATCAATGCCCTGTATGGTCAGTGTGAGGGGCTAGACAACAAAATAAGGGGGAGAAAAGATAATGATTTCTGGAGTTTTGTGCAAATTGACCCAGAGCAATTAATGTTAGAGAATTGTATGCATGGCTGAAGACTGGTGTGGTAGACATGGGTTCTAGTTCATAGAGCATGGCAATGGACGGCAATGTTTCGCAGCCAGCTCACAAAACTACCAGATATACTGATTTAGAGCTAAGATTGCTGCAATCTGCAGCCTCAGATTTCCTCTTAAGAAACACACTTCTGAACTGTCTAAACAAACTAGTGATTACCATTTAAAAAAAATATTTATTTATTTCATATTTGCACGATTTGTATTTTTTTGAACATTGGCTGTTTGTCAGTCTTTATGTGTTGATTTTCATTGATTCTATTGTATTTTTTTGTTCTACTGTGAATGCCTGTAAGAAAATGAATCTCAGGGTGGTATGTGGTGATATATATGTACTTTGATAATAACTCTACTTTGAACATTCAAGCAAATCTTGGCAAAGTGGGAGATATACTGCTGGGATTGAAGTTCTGGTGAGAAAAACTAGGGAAGCGGAGAAGATTCAAAATTAAATAGTGAGGGATGGATTAAGTAACTAAGTAAGGTGAGGTTCCCCAATTTAGGCTCATTCAGAAAATCAGGAGGCAGTCACTACAGCAGTGTTGAAAACATGGAGATAATTTGCACACCGCTAACCATGGAACGGTGGAATGACTTCATTGGTTATTTTGAGGTCGTTGATAAATATTGACATGGAGAGCTGGACTAACTCAACAGCTAAATATTGCAAACGCTGGTTATCTGCCATTGACGGAGTCAGGTCAAAGTTTAGTTTGATATCACATGCATAAGTACAAGTATGCACAGGTGCAATGGAAAACTTGCTTGCAGCAGCATCGCAGGCACTGAGCAATGCATAGCAAGTCAGGCAACTTTTGCAGAGAGAGACAGGAGGAGTTAAGCTTTTAGGTCAAGGTAGTTGTAGTAATAGTGTGATCACCCCAGTCCTGTATGATGTTCTCCTCAGGGGTTGTCTATTGATGGGTACTCATGTGGCTGTAGAGGCCGATCTGGGATCCTGATATTCAGGTGCAGTGTGGGCAAGTGTAAGTGGTGGCTGTGGTTAGTGGTTGTGTCTTTTGGTTGTTCAGTCCCTCCTTTCACAGCTGCTGCTTGCTCTCTGAACCTTTCGTTGAAACCGGGGTAAGAAAGCAAACAGGCATCTCGTCTGAAAATTGGTACCCATGGCATTGCAGTGTTTGTTGAGTACTACACTGGGATGTCAGCTGGGATCTTATGTTTAACTGTGACATGAAGCTGAAACATACTGACTCAAAAGTAAATGCATCACCCACTGAGTCACAGCTGACACTGACACCATCTGTTCTGCAAGATCTACACACGGAAGCAATTCACCTGTGATTTGTCTCCAGGGGTCTCTGTAATGAAAACAATAATAATAATCTTCAATTCCAGGAGAATTTGGGAGGATCCTGGAACAGCAAAAAGACAAAAGTGGAAATCTGAAATACAAACAGAAATTGCTGGAAATACTGAAATGATGAGACATCATATGCAGAGAGAAGAACAGAGTTCATCTTTCAGGACAAAACTGAGAAAGTATATTTTAAATTGCAGAGAAGGTAGAGAGATGGCAAGAACAAAGAGAATGTCTATATTTGGTAATCAGTTTATTATTGTCACATGTACCAAGATACAGTGAAAAGCTTTTGTTTGTATGCCAGCCAGACATAGGTATATCAATCACAAACAAGAGAAAATCTGCACATGCTGGAAATCCAAGTAACACACAAAATGCTGGTGGGCCTTGGCCCAAAACGCCGACTGTACTCTTTTCCATAGATGTTGCCTGGCCTGCTGAGCTCTTCCAGCATTTTGTGTGTGTTACGTAGGTATATCAAAGTAGTACAAAGTGCAGAATATGTTACAGTTACAGAGAGAGTGCAGTAGAGGTAATCAAATAACGTACAAGGGTAAACTAAATAATAGAGTTCATCTTTTAGTGTATGAGAGGCACTGTTCCCTGAAAACCGTGTGGGGTGCAAGGCTGCACAGAAACTGAAATGCTCCCACGCACATAGCCTTTGTTGCCACGCAGCTGGAGTAAAGACAGACAAGAAAATGTTTACGAAATGCGAGAGATTTTCTTTGTTGTACTGTATTTCATTACGCTCTTCAATTAATAAATAAAATCAGAAGGGTCACATCTTGAAACGTCGACTGTAATTTTTTCCATGTCCTCAGCATTTTTTCTGTGTTGCGAGCATCTGACTAGGATGTTTTCAATGGACAGAGCCTGAGAAAGACTGAAATGGCGGTGTTGCCGGCCACAATAGAAACCTTTTTAATTGCAGCTGATCTGTCTGAGATAAGCACCCAGCCAGGACAGACCTAAGAATGCCAAGTTTTGTGAACCGATGATCAATTACAAGTGAGAGATGCGTTTGTGGCAGGGTCTTCAAGAAACTGCGTGGCCTAAAATTACATCAGGCCAAGATGAAATGCCTGGAGCAGGAGAGAGTAATCCAGTGCTCAGGATACACTCTCAGTGAGGCGCAGGGGGAGGGTGGTCCAGAGCCACCCCACATTGACCAGCACCTCCAAGTGCCAGGAACTCCAACTCCAGGCAACATAGCAGACTGCAGGTGGGTTAACTGGGCTCCAGGAAGCCACTGGAGAGAGTGGCTGCAGTTTGAGGAGGTCATAGTCCACCTATAGATGTTGAGTGAAGAGATTTTGCTGGCTGCTCGCTCTACAGAACCTGTTCTCTCCTTGGCATTACGAGGGCTGCAAAGAGAAGAGCCATCAGGACCATGACAGAGGCTGCTAGGCGGGCCTCCAGATGCTATGAATCAAGAGGCGTGACCCATGGACCAATGGAGAGTGAGCAGCATCAAGTTCCTGGGTGTCAAGTTCTCTGAGGATCTAACCTGGTCCCAACACATTCATGTAGTCATAAAGAAGGCAAGACAGCGGCTATACTTTATTAGGAGTTTCAAGAGATTTGGTATGTCAACAAATACACTCAAAAACTTCTATAGATGTACCGTGGAGAGCATTCTGACAGGCTGCATCACTGTCTGGTATGGGGTGGGTGGTGGGAGCTACTGCACAGGACTGAAAGAAGCTGCAGAAGGTTGTAAATCTAATCAGCTCCATCTTGGGCACCCAGGACATATTTAGGAAGCGGTGTCTCAGAAAGGCAGGTCCATTATTAAAGACCTCCAGCACCCAGGACATGCCCTTTCTCACTGTTACTATCAGGCAGGAGGTACAGAAGCCTGAAGGCACACACTCAGTGATTCAGGAACAGCTTCTTCCCCTCTGCCATCTGATTTCTAAATGGACATTGAATCTTTGGATATTACCTCACTTTTTTTAATACACAGAATTTCTGTTTTTGCAAATTAAAAAAATGTATTCAATATACGTAATGATTTACATGTTTATTTATTATTATTATGTTTAATTTATTATTATTTTTTTTCTCTCTCTCTGCTAGATTATGTATTGCATTGAACTGCTGCTGCTAAGTTAACAAATTTCACGTCACATGCCGGTGATAATAAACCTGCTTCAGATTCTGCTGCGACACAAGCCTGGCCTGGGCAAGGGTGTCTGATGTTGAAACACCTGATGACCCCGGGTTACTCCCCTGGTGATGTGTCCTAGCACACCTCGGATGTATCTCAGCATCACAGAGATGCAAATATATGGAGATAATTGAATACAAACACGAGATGGTAAAAACAATGGGAAAATGAGATACAGAAACCATACACGCTGGAAATCCAATATAAAGTACTGCAGATATTAGGTGGCATACTCCATAGATCAGGCAGCATCTGGGGACACATAAACAGTTCACATTTAAGATCAATGAACTTTCACAATACTTTCTTTTCTCTCCAGAAGTGCTGCTTGGCTTGTCATTTCTCGCATGTCTTTGCAGATTTACAATACAGTGCTTGCATTTCTTCTTCCTTTTCAATTTTCCCTTGTAAGTCAAATTAGCATGCAGTTAAAGCAAGCGCTGAAATCTTGCCCGTGTGTTAAGTATAAAGGTGCTGGTGAAACGGAACCTGGATATATATAGTTTTGGTGTCCTTATGTGAGAAAGGGTGTGCTGGCAGAGGAGATTCAGTGAAGAGACGAGGGATCCAATATGATGCAAAATTTGCATCAATGCTCTTTGGCGTTTAGGAGAGATTATTTTATCAGTTTCCGAGGGAGTTTGACAAAAAAAATGACCCCCCCCCCCCCGCCAGTGCGGGATTGAGAATAAGTGGTTGACCGTTTAGGGTAGAGATGAAGAGGGATTTCTTCTCTCTGAGGATCCTGAAGGGGAGTCATATACCGGGTTTCGGCACGAAACGTCGATTGTTTGTTCGCTTTCATGGATATTGACTGACCCGCTGTGTCCCTCCAGCATTTGTGTGTGTTACTTTGAATTTCCTGCATCTGCAGACTTTCTCGTGTTTATGATATGCCGTCCATTCTTCGCTTTCCCGTTCAGATGAAGGGACGACAGCCATTTGCCTCCCGACTCGCCGAGTTCCTCCTACGTTTCTTGCGGATATTTAAACTTCAGTAGGCGAGTCACCGGCGACAGTGCAGCGCTCCTACCGAATTGATATTTCCCCAGTACTCGCACTGGATGCTGCCCGGATCTCGATGCAAATACGTTGAAAGCGAAGAGGGAGTGCGAGGAGCAGCGTCGGGTTTGAAAGTGGCGCCCGCTTTGCGTCAGTGTATTGGGTAGGGAGCGGGGAGCAGCCAAGGGTGGAGCTCAGTGCAGCAGCCGAGGACGTGCGAGAGACACGGGCTCCTCTGCTCGCTCTCCCTTCCCGGGAGGTGGGAGCCTGTACCATGGGGGATGCAACGAGGAAGTGAGAGGAGCCGGTTTTAGGCTGAGCAGCAGCCGCCGCCGCCGCCGCCGCCACCACCGCCGCGATGAGCAGCTCCAGCCCCAGCCCGGGATCTTGCCGTTTCGCCGACTACTTCGTGCTGGCAGGCATCGACACGGACAGCGGGCTGGAACCCGATGAGCTCTCAGGTACGTGAGCGGCAGAGCCCTCGGTCGGTGCCGAGGGTGCAAGTTTAACGGGGCTGCAAAGCGCCGTCACTGACTGTGTACGGTAATGAAATAGACTGTGTGCTTGTGTCAGCTTTACACAATTCAGACAGGGTGATTTACACTTGTTCCTGCTATGTTCCGTGGTTTGCTTCTGTTTAAGTTGGATCACTGTCGTTGTTGAAATGCATAATCCCCCTCCCCATCCATCCTACAACGAACCCCCCCCCCCCCCCCGGATTGCTTTACTGTTCTGCAACTCGGTAGATGTTGACAGTTCTTTCCAGACACCCTAACCCGTGGTTATTTTGTACATGTTGTAAGGTGGGCGGGGGAGGCATTGGTTACTGGGCTGTTCGGCCGTGAGGGGCATCGCGGTAGATTCTGTCTGCGAATATATATTTTCCACCAGGGGGAGATGGCAGCTGGGTGAATCGCAGGGAGCTGAAAAGTTCCTGGTCTGATTGTTCCCTTCCCTCTTTCCTTTTTAAATAAGGGACTGAAAGGAACGTTGTGCTGAGAATGTAAGACAGTCTAATGTTTATTGGTTCAAGATGTTGCTGTAGATCGTCCGTTCGTGATTTAGCAGACCCACATCGTAACATGGGATTTTCCTCTGTGCTTTTGGTGACTGTATTCTGCAGTTTCAGCTCTTTTTGTTCTGCATGTAAACCTTGTTGATGCTTTGCTGGTGCACCACTGACAATCATCGGACAAAGCCAGTAGTTTCTGCAGAGTACTGGGTAGACCAGACGGGATGCTTCTCACAAGATGCAGTAGATTGTCCACACCAGCGCTGGTTTTTAACACCCAACATAATCCTGGAAAAGTTCAACGGTGTAGTCTTTCGTAAATGTGCGGCATGTTATGCTGCTTAAGTGCCGTTCAGAGTGAATTTTTGTTTTTGCTGATTGAAACAATTTATCAGTGTTTTGTGTGTGAAAGCACTGTTGGGAGGTGGATTAAGGATAATCTCATTGAATAATAGAGCATTACAACAAAGAAACAGGCCCTTCAGCCCGTCGTCAGTGCCAAGTAGTTAATTTGCCATTCGCTGGACTCCAGCCCAATGATGGGGGAAGAGTACTATTGATATTCCGAACTGAAGCTGTGGACAGTCTTAAAGGAATGCTGTGTCCTAGAAAATGTGTGCAATGTTCAAGGCACTTGTGAGAGCAAGGAATATTTGAAATGCTGTGGAGCATCTGTAGTCAGGAGGTGTGTCTCACACTGAACACTAGACTAGCATTCCCATATCCTCTTGAGATAGTGTTGTACTGTTCATAAGAGGCTCCTCTCCCCTTTAATTTGGGTGTGAATGATCCCATGGCATTATTTGAAGACGAGAAGGGAGTTCTCCTTGTTACCCAGAAAGAATTTATGGATCAACCGACTTTCCAAAAATGCATTGGTTGGTTTCCTAACTCATCACTATTTGTAGCTCTTTGTTATGTGCAAATTGGTTGCAGTCTGACTGTACTGCACTTTGGCAAGTGGTTTCAATGCACTTTACAGTGGTTCTATGGGTTGCAATGACCTGGTTATGAAAATCTGACCATGTGCAAAATCTTCCAGAAATTTTTAAAGAAATATTCAAAGATCATAGTAATAGTAAATTGTTTTTATGGTTTTCTATAATGACAGCATACGGTATATAGTGAATTAATTTCATCATGGGTAGTGTTAGGGTGATTATTCACTGAAATGAGTGAGTTACAGTATTGCAAATGTAGGTAGAGAGATAGGACATGGAAACAGACATTTATGCTATAGGGAAATTAGTTTGGAGGCTGTTCTCAGGAACTTTATGTAATTCGGGGACTGCCCCTAAATTAATTTCAAAGACTTCAAAGTACTTTTATTATCTAAGAATGTAGAAATTGTACAACCGAAAAATTTATTTGCCTACAGGAGGCCACAATGCAAGAAACCTGAAATAACCCAATTTTTGAAAAAAAGACCGCACCTGATGCACAGAAAAAGGAGGAGAAAAACACAAATCTTGCAAACAATAGAAGCGAGCAACAACATTCCAAACCAAAATGAGTCCGGAGCAGCCCAGAGTAGACCCAAGCCTTGGTATTAGTCCGTCATATTAGCGGGCACTGTGCACAACAGCTGGGGGCAGTCTTCATAGCCTCAGCACCATGGAGAGAGAAGTAAACTTCACGGGACAGCAGGCAAAATTGGCTTGTGAATCCGATCCGACGCCGGGTCTTTCCAATATATTGTTAAAATTGTCCAGTGTATGGTACCATGCACTAGGACCCGAGCACCGCTGCAACAGAAGGCTCCAGGCCTAGAACAGGCCCAGCGACTCGCTCCAGGCCCAAGTTTTGCTGCCCAGCCCAAAACCGCTCTCAATTTCTCCCAATTGGCCTGGTGCCGAGGTGATCCAACCTCTCTCACCTCTTGATAGTCTATTTTAGCTGCATTCATCTAAGCAGTTGTGTACGTGATTCTGTAGATCATAGTTCATGACTTAGATGAATCGGTTAACATATGAATATGTGAAATAGTCTAACCTTTTCTGTGCTTCTACTTTGCTTCAGAAAGCTTGAAGTTATTGAAATGGGAGTGCCAGTAATTTTGTATTATGCCACATCGGTGTTCCAGAGTTTAATTTTGAATGTTTGACTCAAACGTACTGTCACCTTGGGTCCTTGGCAGCTGAGAGAGCACGGCTGACCTTGTGGATAGAGGATGCTAAACTGTAACCTTGGCCTGCGAATAGGCGCAAATTGTGTGGGTGGCAATATGTGGCAAAATTGGTAAGGCTCTGCTTGTTATACCTACATTTTTGATGCTTGAGGAAGTGGACTTGGATGGAACTGAGATATCACCACTAACAATAGACCTCTCGCAATCATGGGAAAGATGAGTATTATAGACTAGTGAGCAGAAGAGTGGTGGAAAGAGGACAATATCTCTGTGTTTGGTGATCTGGTCTGCACACAACAGTATTAAACAATGATATTGATTGGCTTTGCAAATATTAAACAAGTTCAATTCTCCGTTGTATATAGGTTAGTGTTATGGTAATCACTGGGATCTATATCCATGATGAGATGCTGCTTTTCATTTAATGTGCCCATTTAAAGTAAATTTATTGTCAAAGTACATGTGTCACCATATACAACCTTGAGATTCATTTTCTTGTGGGCATACTCAACAAATCCAATATCCATAATAGAATCAGTGAAAGACCGCTCCAACTTGGCGTACAATCAGTGTGCAAAAGACAACAAATTGTGCAAATACAAAAAGAAAGCAGGATTAATAATCAACATTGAGAACATGAGATGAAGAGTCCTTAAAAATGTGTCCGTGGGCTGTGGTAACATACAATGGTGCAGCAAGTGAAATTGAGCGAAGTTATCCCCTTTGGCTGAAGAGATTGATGGCTGAGGGGTAATAACTGCTCCTGAACCTGATGTGTAAGTCTAGAGGCTCCTGTATCTTCTTCCTGGTGGCAGCAGTGAGAAGAGAGCATGACCTGGTTGGTGGGGGTCTCTGACGATGTATACTGCTTTCCAGTGATAATGCTCCGTGTAGGTGTGCTCAATGGTGGGGAGGGCTTTACCTGTGATGGGCTGGGCCATATCCATTACTTTTTGTAGGATTTTCCATTTTAAGGGCAATGGTGTTGCAGCCAGGCAATATACTCTGCACTACACGTCTGTAGAAGTTTGTCAAAGTTTTAGATGTAATGCCGAATCTTCGCAAACTCCAAAGGTAATAGAGGAGGTGTCTTGCTTTCTTCATAATTACACTTCCATGCTGGGCTCAGGCCAGGTTCTCTGAAATGATCACACTCAGCAATTTAAAGTTGCTGACCCTCCCCACCTCTGATCCCCTGATGAGGACTGACTCATGGACCTTGCTTTCAACAGCACACGAGAGACTGCGGATGCTGGGATCTAGAGTAACTAACGATCTGCTGGAGGAACTCCACGGGTCAAGTAGCATCTATGGGAGAAAAGGAATTGGTGATGTTCCAGGTCATGACGCTGTATCAGGACCCAAATCATCAACAGTTCCTTTTCTCCCATATATGCTGTTCAACCCACTGACTTCCTCCAACAGACAATTTGTTACTTACGCCAAGCACTGGTGTTTCCAGAGAACAGCTCCATCCTCCTTATTTAATTTGCTGACGACACTACACTGATTGGCCTAATCTCAAATAATAATGAGGCAGCCTTCAGGGAAGAAGTTATCACCCTGACACAGTGGTGTCAAGAAAACAACCTCTCCCTCAATGTTGTAAAAATGAAGGAGCTGGTTGTGGACTACAGGAGGAATGGAGACAGGCTAACCCCTATAGACATCAATGGATCTGGGGTTGAGAGGGTGAACATCTTTAACAGCATAACCTCACAGAGGATCTCACGTGGTCTGTACATACTGGTTGTGTTTTGAAAAAGGCACAACAACGCCCCTTCCACCTCAGACGGTTGAAGGAGCTTGGTGTGGGCCCCCAGCTCCTAAGAACTTTCTATACGGGCACAATTGAGAGCATCCTGACTGACTGCATCACTGCCTGGTATGGGAACTGTACTTCCCTCAATCACTGGACTCTGCAGAGAGTGGTGCGGACAGCCCAGCGCATCTGTAATTGTGAACTTCCCACTATTCAGGACATTTACAAAGACAGGTGTGTAAAAAGGACCGGAAGAATCATTGGGAACCTGAGTCACCCCAGCCACGAACTGTTCCAGCAGCTACCGTTTAGGAAACGGTACCAGACCATAAAAGCCAGGACCAGCAGGCTCCTCCGGGTCAGCCTCTTTCACCAGGCCATCAGGCTGCTTGACTTGTGCTGATGCATCTGTATTTCTATGTTATATTGACATATATGTATGTTGTACCTACTACTTATTATAAATTATAAAAATTGCACATTACACATTTAGGCGGAGACGTAACATGAAGATTTTTACTCCTCACGGATACGAAGGATGTAAGTAGTAAAATCAATTCAATTCTTACTAATTTGTAAAGCTACATTGGAGATCTTGGTCTCTTCAGCTAAAACTCTCAATCACTTGAAATTGAGCATTGTGCAGCAATGGTCAGGTACAAAGTGTCAAATGGTGCTGCATTCTGTTTCTGTAATGCAAAAACAAAGCAAGTTATAAGCATCCATAGAAAATCCCTGAGGTGATAGATGGAGTGCAGTGCCTGGCTTGCCAAAGTCGTTAAGTATTTGCATTTTATAGCTCAAATCATTATCGCTGAATAGTTAAGTTAACCAACTGAGCCCTCAGGTCTTTTGTATCCTATCATCTCCCATTCTAGGCCTGAAAAAATAATTGCATATTGCCTTTATTACTAGATTGATCTTATTCATGTTCATTATCTGAGTTGTTTAACACAGGAGATCATGAGTTATTTAGTGGCAGGTTGACTTGGACAATAATAGAAACAGAATCAGGTTTATTATCACCGTCTTTTGTGATGTGAAACGTGTTGTTTTGCAGTTTCAGCACAGTGCAAAGACATAAAATTATAAATTACAAAAGGTGCAGAAAGAAGATAATGAGGCAGTGTTCATGCGCCATTCACTCAACGTTTCAGAACAGCTTCTTCCCATCCACCATCAGATTTCCAAATGAACAATGAACCTATGAACACTACCTCAGTTTAAAAAAAGGAGCTAGTGCTTTCCTGGCATATATGAAGAATAAAATTTTCTTGGGTTTCCAGCCGGGTACAGGTATTGATTTTAACCGACATTTTGATGCCAAATTCTGCCATCTTCATCAGGGATGAAGTCAGGGCATGTCTAGTCCAGTGCTAATTATATCCCCGTCATCCATCCCTCTGGACTAGTTAGTCCTCATCCAATCAGGCTTCTGCTACCTCAGTATATTTTCCCTCTTTTTGCACAATTAATGTAATTATATAAATACATTGCAGCACATAACAATAAAAGTTATGGTTTATATATTTATAGTTAAGTATATATTTACATATATATATTTATAATTTTTATTATGCATTGATGCTGTAAATCAACAAATTTCACAACTGATTTTAAACCTGATTTCTGAAATACGATTGTAAAGGGGAAAAAACCTTCTCAATCATTGTACATCCTTCTGAGTGGCAGTAACAAGAAAAGGGCATGTCCCAGATGGTGTGGATCCTTAATGATGGATTCCCCCTCCGTGAGATGCTGCCCCTTCAAGGGTTGTGTCCGTAATGGAGCTGGCTACAATCCTCCACCGCTTTTTGCGATTTTGTACGTTGGCGCCTGCATACCAGGCTATGGTGTAACTGGTGAGAATCGTGGATATTTGCAATGAATGCCCATTTGGTCGATGTAGCTTTTTAATATTTCAAACCAAAGATTGGAATTACAATATCAGAAGATAGCTTGGTGTGTTTAAAAAGAGCCAATAGACACTAGCACTTCCTCTCTGCTTCAGGTAAAAGTCAATGAATGTTTAGGTTCACGACACACAGTGACTCCATTTTTAATGTGGCTTGCAACAACGGAATGTTGGGAACTTTACAGAGTGGTTAGGCTGTGCGTCACTTGGGTTATGATAAGTCGCCTATGAACCATTGGGGTCGCAGCTATCTCTTTCCAACGTGTGTTTACATCAGCTTCCAGAGTTTTATGTGCCAAATGTAGCATGAGACTCGTTACACACTGCAAGGGTGTGTCACTTGCTGTTAATGTGTCTTATGTTTGTAGATAGTGTAAAAGATACATGGTGTTATTCAATCAAGACTGGTGGGGGCACCATGGAGTAGCAACTCCCCCTACATCCCATTAACATCAGGACATGCCGATGGGGTGCAAGGGTTGAAAATTACCCGTTCTTTCAAACAGTATCAGTGTGTGCTGTTCTTTACAGTCTTTTTTTTACAGACTATTCGGAAATCTCACACATTCCCATAGTCACAGTTAAGTTTGGGTAGAGGAATTCCAGATGGTTTTTGTGGAATATAAGTGGGGGATTTTGGTGACTAGGTCAAGAAGTATGGTATATGTCATGGTTCATCATCAATCTGGATGGATTTATGACTTCAGTTCCTCTGGGACTGTTCACATTATGAATGGTGGGACTTTGCAAAAACATTTGCTGTGTTTCTGTGTAAAATAGCTGCACTGTACACTATATTTAACTATTTAATTTCTCTGGCGTTTGTCTCCCCCCTCAAGGCAATAACAACTGAAACAAAAATATTCAAATTGTTCTTTGGTGTCAAAGGGTAACCAATCGTTTCTGTTTTCTGTACAGTGGGCAGGTTGATAAAAATCCCAGCTTGCAAAATTTGATGATTACTTCCAGCATCTGGAATCTCCGTGCTTGTGGGGACTCCCAATTGTTCCATATATCAAAACCTGACATGGTGCATTCCTTGTGTATTGACTTATGTTCGGACTTTCAACCCAGCTTTAACCATTACTCCGTCATTCCTTTCTATTTTGAAAGGCACCTTTTAGTGCAAGGCATAACTCCCCGTTCCTGCACTGAGGGTGAGCTGCAGTTCAAGTGTAAAGAGAGAATCTGCTGCTTACCCATTATCAGCAAGCAGGTTCTTAGAAGGTTTGCAACCTCATCTTTGGGAATAGACCGGGACATCCATTGTTTCCCTGGCATGCAATTTGCCCATCCTTTATGGCAGGGGTTCCCAACCTTTTTTCTACCATGGGCCAATAGCATTAAGCAAGAGATCCATGGACCCCAGATTGAGAACCCCTGCTTTATTGGTTCTGTGCAACTCCGTCCCCATATCAGCAGGATAATAACTCAAACTTTAAAAGCAAGTTGATTAAACATGGTTTACATTCCATGAGTTTAGTCGGTTGTGAGGTAATATAATCAATGTGTTTAAAGCAATAAAATACAGAAAATGTTTGCAGTAGGACCAGCTGAGCATTGCTGGCATTTTATTTCATACTTCCAGAATCTGCAGTATTTTTCCCTTTCAGTTGTTCACAATGATAACTTGGGCAGATTGAAACATGTGCAAATAATGTTAAAATGGATTTAGAGAGGTACAGAATCGGGTTTAATATCACTGGTTGTGAAATTTGTTAACATTGCGGCAGCTGTACAGTGCAATACTTGATAATAGAGAGAAAAAGAAAAACTGTGAATTACAGTAAGAATATATAAATTAAATAAGTAGTACAAAAAATAGGAATTGAAAAAAAATTCATGAGGTAATGTTCATGGGTTCAACGTCCATTCAGAAATTGTATGGCAGAGGGGAATAAGCTGTTCCTGAATTGTTGAGTGTGTGACTTAAGGCTTCTGTACCTCCTTGAAGTTAGCAATGAGAAGAGGGCATGTCCTGGGTGATGGAGGTCCTTAATGAATGCCGCTGTTCTGAGGCACTACTCGTTGCGGATGTTAGCACCCATGCTGGAGCTGACTAATTTTACAACTCTCTGCAGCTTGTTTCAATCCTGTGCAGTAGCACCACCAACACCGCCCCCCCCCCCGCAATGCCAGATGGTGATGCAGTCAGTTAGAATGCTCTTCACAGTACAGTCTGTAGAAATTTGTCAGTGTTTTTGGTGACATACCAAATCTTCTCAAACTCCTAATGAAATATAGCTGCTACCTTGCCTTCCTTATAGCTGCATCGATATGTTGGGTCCAGGTTAGGTCCTAGGAGATATTGACACGCAGGAACTTGAAATTGCTCACTCTCTTCCTCGATGAGGACTGGAGTGTGTTCCCTCATCTTACCCTTTCTGAGGTCCACAATCATGGAAACAGCACGGAAACAAGTCCTTTGGTCCATTGAGTCTATGATGACCACCAACGAACAATTGACATTAATCCTACACCGATTGTAATTTTTTATTCTCTCCACTTTCTCATCAATTCTGCTCAGCCTCCACTATTCACCTGTATACCAGGGGAGGTTTACAGTGGCCATTTAACCTGACAACCTGCACACCTTTGGAATGTGGGAGGAAGCTAGAGTACTCGGAGGAAGCCACCAGCTTCACAGGGAGACCAGCACCCAAGATCAGGATTGAACCTGCGTCACTGGTATCGCAAAGCAATGGTTCTACTAGTTTTGCTACTGGCCGCTTGTGAGTGATAGCAAGAAGCACATCTTCGCACAGTGAGAGCAGGCGGGGCTCAGGTGACATCGATACAGATTGTTCGGAAGTGTATTCCTGGATGGCCTCTCTTTTTTCCATTGACAATGTGGTGGTTAAGTTATCAAGGTACCTGGTCTAGCAGTCCAAATGTGCACTCACATCCTATTGCATCTAATCTAATCTAATCTAATCTAATCAGACGTGGAGTTGAAATTCAGTTATATCTGAACTTTTTTAAAAAAAAAAGAATGTTTTGGCATTGAGTTGCAACAAAGATTCACCTGATTCAGTAGCAATTTCACAAGAGGGAGTGTGTCATTTTTGCCTGCTGTGGCCTGTACTCTGACCCATCGTTGTGATTGGCATTGAGATGGCCTAAAAGTCATTCAGTTGCTAACATGGGCAAACGATAAAACTACCAAGAGGCTTGACTCCTTCCAGGACAAAGCAGCCCAGCCAGCACTCTAAATAATTACTCCCTCCTCTACTGGCTGCAGAATGTTAGAGCTACAAATTAAAGATTAAAGAAAGATTAGCTTTATTGGCACATCTATATCGAAACACACAGTGAAATGCATTGCTTGCGTCTGGCAACTTACTAACCCAAACCCATAGTTCTTTTGAATTTTGGAGGAAACCAGTGCACTTGGAGGAAGCCTACACAGTCACAGAAGAACATACAAACTCCTCACAGACAATGGTGGGAATTGAAAGCAATCTCATAGTTGACACTGTAAGAAGGTATTTCAGCAAAGGGTTTAACAAAAGTTAAAACAGTTGTTCTAGTGAGGAATTCCTTTCAAGGTAATCCTTTCAAGAAGCTTGGTTGCTGTGAAGTCTGAGGTAGGAATTTCTCAGTTAGGAGCTGGTTGACAAATATCTGCAAGGGGGTGGAGTTCTCCCTTGCCAAACCTAATCACTTCCCCCTACCATGAGTCACTGGAAAAGATTAGTACCCTCTCAGGTGCTGTGTTGTATCTTGGGCAGAGTTTATTTTTTCCTGTTGCACACCAGTAGACTCTGTTAGCTGTTCAGTATTCGATGCAGGTGTCACCTGTAACTCAACTGGCAGCGTTTGTCCTGCTGAGTCAGAACCACTTGTACTTAAGTCCTATTTCAGAGAAAAGTGCTGCCTCAGTGCTGACCTGGATGCTGAAGGACTCAGAATGGCAGGCGGTGACTAGTGGGGTACTGCAAAGCTCGGTGCTGGGACCGCAGCTATTTGCAATATACATTAATGCTTTAGATGAAGGGATTAAAAGTAACATTAGCAAATTTGCAGATGACACAAAGCTGGGTGGCAGTGTGAAATGTGAGGAAGATGTTATGAGAATGCAGGGTGACTTGGACAGGTTGGGTGAGTGGGTAGATGCAATTTAATGTGGATAAGTATGAGGTTATCCACTTTGGTGGCAAGAACAGGAAGGCAGATTACTATCTGAATGGTGTCAAGTTAGGAAAAGGGGAAGTACAACGAGATCTTGGTGTCCTTGTTCATCAGTCACTGAAGTAAGCATGCAGGTACAGCAGGCAGTGAAGAAAGCTAATGGCATGTTGGCCTTCATATCAAGGGGAGTTGAGTATAGGAGCAAAGAGGTCCTTCTGCAGTTGTATAGAGCCCTAGTGAGACCGCACCTGGAGTATTGTGTGCAGTTTTAGTCTGCAAATTTGAGGAAGAACATTCTTGCTAATGAGGGAGTGCAGCGTAGGTTCACGAGGTTAATTCCCGGCATGG
The DNA here is from genome assembly GCF_030028105.1 of Mobula birostris. Taxonomy (NCBI): domain Eukaryota; kingdom Metazoa; phylum Chordata; class Chondrichthyes; order Myliobatiformes; family Myliobatidae; genus Mobula; species Mobula birostris. Next base: position 47,055,592 of record NC_092378.1, on the reverse strand, counting down.
TGGGACTGTCATATTTTGAAAGATTGGAGCAACTGGGCTTGTATACACTGTAATTTAGAAGGATGAGAGGGGATCTGATTGAAACATGTAAGATTATTAAGGGATTGAGCGCGCTAGAGGCAGGAAACATGTTCCTGATGTTGGGGGAGTCCAGAACCAGAGGCCACAGTTTAAGAATAAGGGGTAGGCCATTTAGAATGGAGTTGAGGAACAACTTTTTCACCCAGAGAGTTGTGGATCTGTGGAATGCTCTGCCTCAGAAGGCAGTGGAGGCCAATTCTCTGGATTCTTTCAAGAAAGAGTTAGATAGAGCTCTTAAAGATAGTGGAGTCAAGGGATATGGGGAGAAGGCAGGAATGGGGTACTGATTGTGGATGATCAGCCATGATCATAGTGAATGATGGTGCTGGCTCGAAGGGCCTACTCCTGCACCTATTGTCTATTAACTGAACTCTAAGCAACCTTCTTTTGTGAGTTCAGACATTGTAAACATTGCTCAATTTTGAAGAGAGCAGCTACGCCAGCATCATGACTACCATCAGCCTAGACCAGGAGTTCCCAACCTTTTTTATGACATGGACCAATTCCATTAAGGAAGGGGTCTGTGGACCCTGGGCTGGGAACCTCTGGTCTAAACTAGTGATCTACGCACTTGGAGCAGCCTCCGTAGATCCTTCTTTGATCATAAAGTTCAGATGTTCTAGTGTTGTTAAGGATTAAATATTAATGCACATTGCTTTTGTTTCCTTACATGTGGAAAATGCAAATCAGAAACGTTCCCAGTTTTCAGACTCCTGCTCAGGAGAATAAAATGTGACATTTCATAAAGTTAACTGCTCTTGCAATTATTTCCAGAGTAACGACATTGTCACTGAGCTTTCAATGAAATGGTTGAAGACAAGAGTCATGGAGCACTACAGCACCGAAACAGGCCCTTCAACCCATTTAGTCTGTGCCACATTATTATTCTGCCCAGTCCCATCGACCTGCACCTGGACCATAGACCTCCATATCCTTCCCATCCATGTACTTATCCAAATTCCTCCTAAATATTGAAATTGAACCTGCAACCACCACTTCCAGTGGCAACTCATTCCACACTCTTAACACCCTCTGACTGAAGGCATTCCTCCTCATGTTCTTCTTAAACATTTCACCTTTCACCCTTATCCCATGATCTCTTGTGCTAATCTCACAACCTCAGTGGAAAAGTGCTGTTTGCATTTACCCTATCTATACCCCTCATAATTGTGTATACCTCTATCAAACCTCCCTTCATTCTCCTACACTCCCGGAAAAAAAGTCCTAACCTATTCAATCTTTCCCTATAACTTGGTACCTCTTCTATGTGCACTGCAACTAGATCAACAATAGCAGATTCTGCCATTTTACTCTTGCTCTTTAAAGTTTTTTTCGGGGATTGGGGCACACCTGGGAAATCCTGCTTTAACAATCAGTCTTTAGGAACCATTGTGAGGGGTGAGCCATCAACTTGAACTGTTGTAGTCCATTTGTGAAAGCAACCTACAGGTGTTTAAAAACCTTTGGTGCAGCAATAACTTAGTCTATCCAAACTGAGATGTTCGAGAGCTTTAGAGATGATGGTGTTCCTGCAAAGCTTAGTCTGAGTGGTGCTACAAATTTGGAAGTCTACATACTAATCATAGATACACATCAGAAATAAACCCTTCAGTCTATAAATCAATCTGACCATCAACCATCCTTTAATCCTTCATTAATCTTACTTTTTGTTCTCCCTATGCATTAATTTTTTCCCGCTCCCCAGATTCTAGCTCTCATCATTACTGTAGAAGGAATTTACAGTGGCCAATTAACCTAGCAACCTGCACAACTTTGGGACATGAGAGGAAACCAGTGCACCTGAAGGAATATTCATGTGGTCACAGAAGGAATGCACGCTCTACACAGACAGCACTGGAGGTGAGGACTGAACCTGGATCTCTAGTCCTGTGAGACAGCAGATTTACTAGCTGTGTCACTGCACCATTCTACGCTTCTTTGGTAGTTTCTGGGGATGGAGCATGCAATCGTATTCTGATTCTGAAGTGGTTAGAGAAGCCAATATGGCACCCTATGGAAACTGCCACAGATTGTGCAGGAGGTATTTGATGGTGGGTAATTTGGGTGATGATGCTCTGCTGTTGTTTGTGCTGTGCTTTTGTGACAATGGACAGGCTTTAGGTGTTCAGGGCTGCTCGGAAAGTACTCAAGTCAAGTCAAGTCAAGTCAAGTCACTTTTTATTGTCATTTTGACCATAACTGCTGGTAAAAATGAGACAAGGTTTTTCAGGACCATGGTGCTACATGGTCTGGAGCAGTCACAGGCCTTGCATTCCCAGGAGTCAGTGTGAATTCTACGCTTCCTTAAGAATGCTTTGAGAACATTCTTGAATTGTTGCAGCCAGTACTGCAGCTCCAGTTACCCAGGTTCAATCCTGACCTTTGGTACTGACTGTGTGGGGTCTTCCCAGATGCTCTGGTTTCCTCCCACAATCCAAAAGCATGTGGGTTAGTGGTTTAATGACCACGATAATATAGCTGTGTGGTAGGACCTTCAGGGCAAAGTTAATGGGCATGTGAGAGTAGATAAGAGAATTGGGTGGGTGAATGAGATTGATGAGATTACTGTGAGAACAAACAGAGACGCAGAAGTGTTAAATGGTACCCTTCTGTGTCAAAAGCATGAGACAGCTCTGAAGGAAGTGTTGGCTTTAAGAGACCATGGAGAATACTCAAAATGGTGAATTAGGTAGACAAAAGATAGAAATTAAGAAGCTTGATATGATTTATTTTGTTTGGAGAGAAGCTATGAATTGAAAGATACAACTTGAACAGAGCTAATTGGCATGTACAGGCATACTTTCTCAAAGACGACAGGACAAATTGATGTCTGGTTATGAAGTCACTTGGGATCCTCATGGCCCAGATTATAGTAAGGAAGATTGCTTAATGAAATTCTTCTTAAGCCCCAACAGAAGTATGTTCAATTATGGAGGATATTAAGTCTTTATATAAAGTGAATGTTAATCATTTAGTGAGCTGAGAATCTGCAGCAGAATGTAAATGTGTTTAAAATCATGATTTTGCAAGGTACTGAGGTAATGTTATGTATTGCACTGTACTGCTGGCTCAAAAAAAACAAATTTCATGACATACATGAGTGTTGATAAACCTGATTCTGATATGGGTCTCTGTGGTGGACTGAGAGTGAGAAGAGGTATCATGTTGGGAAAAGGGAAGAGAGAGGGAAGGGTGCAGGAAGCACCAGAAAGACATTCTGTAATGGTCAGTAAACTAATTGTTTGGAATCAAATGACCTTAACTGATGTCTTGGGACTGAGCGTAACTGCACCTGTGCCACCCCTGCCCCTGGCACTTCTTCTCTGCCACCTGTCCCACACCCCTCCTGCGACACTCCACCCTCGCCATTTCCAACGTACTTTGCTCCCGCCAGGTTTACAAACTTGCTGTCCACTCCATGTTGACAAATACAGTACTGCACAAAAGTCTTAGGCACATATAGCTAGGGTGCCTAAGAATTTTGCACAGCATTGTACTTGTAAATAAACAGTTTCCAACGTTTCCGTGGTCAGTGATTTAAGATAGTTAGCAAAATCAGAGAGGCGACATGAGATCTTTGCAGTGGGTTGTGATTTGGAAAGCACCGTCTGAAAGGTAGTAATAAATTCCAACAAGGCAACTTCTCAGGGCAGTGAGAAAGAGCAGGGGAGTGGTAGCACATTTGGGTAGCACAGGCCAGTGTAGGCATAATGCCCAGGAAATTGTGTCTAAAAATTCCTCCTCATCCCTATAGATTGCTGAGTTTCATTAGTACATTTCTGACACATTGCTTATTGTTAAAACTGGGTGACAGACAACAGATTATTATGACGTCACTAAACTTGGCAAAGTGGAAAGGTGATTGGGGGAATTTCGTGTGTGTGTGTGTGTGTGTGTGTGTGTGTGTGTTTTTGTGTGTGTCTGTGTGTTTACTATGAACAGCTACCCATTAGTTTGCAGATTACACCTTTCCAAATAGTAGATTTTGCCACTTTCCATCATGTAGATTTGTGCTTGAAGCACTTGGAACACCACAGTTTGGAAGAGATTTCTTTGTACAGCAATTATCTGCGATCCGACTATAGTTCTCCAGTGATGTTTCCTGTGTTCTGCTGAAATCCACTGGGGCCTGCAATCTAGTTTTCCCCTAAAGTTTATGAAGTTCTCTGGAAAATGTATTCTAATACTGTCCAACATCTTAAAGTGAAATAAAGGGTTTTGGATTACAAGTCAGGAATAATATCCAATAGTCTGGAAAATCTGCCTGTCCTTGACCATGTCACTAAGCTCCCTATCTCCTTCCTGCATTCTGATCCATCGTCATTTGACATACGATCCACTACAGTGGTATTATCTCAAACCCTGTAGATTAAATTATAGAAGAATTTGGGCACGTGTTCGCGGGTGTACAGGGGGTAGATCAGGGGGCTCAGGACACAGCCTTTGAGGGGTTAAAATGTCTGCAAACTCCTGCCAGCTTGTCCCGCACAGGATCTAGGGACATCATCCGGGCCCGATGCAAGTGGCTGGTGTGCTGGGCTATCACAGTTTTACTGCACTGTGTTTCCTGTCCCATAATGCCATAGTAATATTAATATGTTAAGCTTCATGGCTTTCTATTGGGAGTTAATATGACGTGCTTTGAAATATAGGAATAATTGGGTGCAAGGGATAAGTTTTGGTGTGTTAATTATCTACAATAGCAATGAATAGAATACGATTTGTTATGACGGAATTATATGTGAAAGGACTGTTATGAGATGGTGTCTCACACATTGCTGCAGTGATTGGGATTGTTTGACACCACCAGATTTGTTGTGTGCATACATTTTGTGCCTAGTTATGTAAAATGAAGATGGTGCGTGGATGAAGATGTCTGTGCTGCTAAAGAATGTGGGATTAATTTTATGCTGCTTTGTATGAAGGACTTTGAATATTAATTCTTTTATCAGAATACTTCAGCCTATCTGCAAGCCAAAAGAACAGAGGAAGCCTGTGTTTCTCAATACGTCTCTACCTCCCGCTAACGGCGTAAAGAAAGGAGCTTGACAGCGGCTCTGCAGAAATCTGAGGCCTTACTATAATCTATCAAGCACAGTGGCATTTAAAGTTAAGCCTGGGGCTTTTGATCGTTTAAAGCTGTCATGTCCTTTACATGCATGCATGCATCGCACAAATTAACATCTCTGTGTGTTTGCTTGCAGTGACCAAATAGTATTCAAACACCACATGAGCTCAGAGGTCCGTCTTCAGCAGTGAACAGGAGTAGTTAAGTAGTAAATTTTTACTCTGCTTGTTGAAATGCCTCATGAGAGTTGGGCACAGCGACAACAATTAGCTGTTTTATTGGGTATGGGCTTGGCTGACTAAGCCCTTGGTATAACAGCTGAATACTGTTGTTCTGCCTTCCCACTTGAGCGTCTTTGTATTTAACAGTGCCAAGTTAAAGAGCTTGCTTGGAAGCAGATATTTATAATGTCTTCACACGAAGGGATTTGCATTCTGTAGCCTGATTGAGGACTGGGAACTAGTTCCGTCCAGTGCAACGCTTTGCAAATGTGGACGAAGAGTATCCTTGCAAGTCAATGTAAAAGACCCTTTAACACTGGTCTTGTCGGATTAGTACCTCTGCCAATACTGCACTTTCAGTGAACATTGTCAAAGCAAATTATCTAATCATAAATTCCTCTTTCACCTATCACCTCCCAGCTTCTCGCTTCATCCCCTCTCCCCCACTCACCCATTTTGTCCCCTCTCCTGGTTTCACCTATCACCTGCCCAGACATCCCACCCTGCAAAAACTCATTTCAGGGAGGTAGCACCAACGATTTGCGGGAGACTTCCGGGAGAGGTGGGATGTCTGCAATAGAGTAGCTCCTTAGCAGCTGGCCAGCTAGTTTAAATAACGTTGACTATGCTAATGAATGAACGACACCTGTCAAACTCACCTCAACATGTCTTTTACAGTCTTAACCCACCATGGGCAATAGAAAAGTCACTGTTGCAAACAGTGCAGCGAGCAACACTGTCATTATTTTTGACACCTATTAGGCAGGGGTACACTTTAGTGTAGTCTGGGGTGATGTACGTTTTATATTTTCTTTTTTTGGAACACTCTCCCATAGTGTGCTCTCACTTGCTCGCTCTCTCTCTCGTGGTCGCTGTCGCTTGCTTTCTCTCTCCCTCTCGCTCGCTGTCTCGTGGTCGCTCTCGCGCTTTCTCTTTTGCTTCCTCTCTCTCGCTCTCGCTTGTTTTCTCTCTCGCTTGCTTTCTCTCTCTCGCTCACTCTCGCTTGCTCTCTCTCGCTCACTCGCTCGCTTGCTCTCAAAAAAGTTGATTTCCGTGATATTGTATATAATTTGCAGGCATCAGGGAGCCACTATTAATATGCAGGAGACTCCCGGAACTTCCGGGAGAGGTGGGATGTGTGCCTGCCAGTTTATACTCCTTCCCCTCCCCCATCTCCTTACTTTGGGTTCTTCTCCTTTCCTTTCCAGGCCTTATGAAGGGTCTCAGCCCAAAAATGTCAACTGAATATTCCTCTCCAAAGATGCACCCTGACCTGTTGAGTTCCTCCAGCATTTTGTGTGTGTTGTTCTGGATTTCCAGTATCTGCAGATTCTGTTTGTAATTTAATCATAATTGCATTATTGTTTGGGGATTGTTTGGCAAATTGTCTGCATTTTTCTCATATCAGAACCATGATTGTATTTCACAACAGTTACTTTGCTTTATGCTTTGGCACATCTGTGGGTTGAGGGAAATGCTATGTGCAGTTTTACCTTTTGCATTTTACTGTGTCACTAGAATGACTCCCATTTTGGTTTTTATTTGGTGGCATTTATTGGAGCTTCTTGTTGTGGCCCTTCACATTTTAACTGGTTTTGACCAACAGTCCATGAAGACTACCTGATGTTTGAAATGGATATGTGTGGTCCTCAAAATGTTAAAGATAGAAGATGTTGGTCCTATCTATCTGTCTCTTGAAGTTGTCCCTCTTATGGCTTTAAAAACAGAATAATGATTCATGATGATTTGCTGCAGAAAATAAACATGATTTAGCATTGTTTAATATAGCAAAACATATCCTTAATGGAACAAGTCTGTGCTTCATTTCTCTTGAATTTATGTGCTTGCCAGGATTTGGTGACAAATCCAAACAAAAATAATCTGTGATTTATTTTTGCAATTTATTGCACTTAGCTTTGCAATCAATAGATTAACAAGGCTTGGATTGAAGCAACACACAACTCTGAAACATTTGGGAGCCCAGGCTTAATACAGAACAGGCTGAATTACTTTGACTCTGCCTCAGTTATTTGTGTCTTCATCGAGTTTATGGAGTGCAGGCTCAGTCACAGATATAACAGATGCATGCTTCGTCAGTTTTCTTTTGGAATGAGGTTCCTTATCTGTGGGGCTTGGGGGGGCGGGGAAGGGAAGTGAGTGTAAGATTTATCTGCTGAGGTCATGAAGTGGATGATTGATCTGAGAAGCTGAGATTAATATAACAGAGGCCATGCATTGGCTACTCAGCCACAGCGGTACGTAATCTATGCCTGTGGCACGCTTCTGTCCACCTGTCTCGGTGAGAGTACACTGTGGCTGTGCTTACCTATAGCTTACCAAAAGCTGTCCCTGATCAGAAGACCCCTATTGGGCTTTCTCATTAAAAATTCAAGCTGGAGATATTTGATTGTGAGTTAACCTGCACTCAATTGTCAATCATCTTTGAACATCTACCGTATTTGCAAACATTGAAAAGAGTTCTAAGCTGTTAGAAATTAATGAGACTAAATGAAAACAATATAATATTTAAAACAACATTTAAAATAGAAGCAAAAGGCTGCACTTAAAATATAATTAAAGGTAAGTGCATTAACCCAATGAATATAAAACTATAGTCATTTGCTTGTGACACGTCACAGCCATTCATTTCCATTCCAATGTTCCATGCCATGTTTAACCTTGGGTCTGTTTATTGCCCAGATTTCCCAATGTAAAACAATTAGGAAGTGGGTGGAAATTGGCTCTCTATTACTGGATTCTGTTAGGTGTCTGCTGTTGGAATTCGACTGATATGACGTCAGCAAGGAACCCTCTGGATATCTTGGGCCAGATATGTTTGCATGAGTGGCCCTTCAGAAGAGATCTGAGTTATTAATCGAGGCTCCCCGTTGTGACGGTTTTGCAGCTGTGTTTGATGGAAGACTCATGTTCACCCCTATATTTCCATTCATAACATCTTGCACAAGGGTGTATTATTGTAGGTAAAGAGAGAGAAGCTTTCCAATTCCCAATATTTTGGGATGAGTCTTGACTTCATTTGCAGCACTCACAATATGCTGGAGGAACTCAGCAGGTTGGGCAGCATCCGTGGAGAAGATTGGTCGACGTTTCGGGTCGGAACCCTTCGTCAGGACCGAAACATCGACCGATCTTTTATACGGATGCCGCCCAACCTGCTGAGTTCCTCCAGCGTGTTGTGAGTGTTGCTTTGACCCCAGCATCTGCGGATTATTTTGTGTTTGACTTCATTTGCACTTTCAGATTCTAGGTCATTCTAGTCATTCTTACGTCACTCTGTCTTCTTGCTGCTGCTATCCAGGAGGAGATACAGGAGGTTAGGTCCCACACTACCCGATTTAGGAACAGTTATTACCCTTCAACCACCAGGCTCCTGAATCAGCATAGGTAATTTCACTCACCTCAATATTGAACTGATTCCACAACCTATGGACTCGCTTTCAAGTCTCTACAACTCATGTTCTCAGTATCATGTATGTATGTATTTATCTATTTATCTTTATGTATTTGCATAGATTGTCTTCTTTTGCACATTGTTTCTTTGTCAGTCTCTGATTATGTATCATGTTTCATCGATTCTATTGTATTTCTTTGCTCTACTGTAAATGCCTGCAAGAAAATGAACCTGAGGGTAGTATATGGTGACATATATGTATTTAGATAATAAATTTACTTTGACCTTTAAATGTCAAAGCTCTTTAGTATTCTTCCTTTGGAAATCCCCCCCTAACAGCCCCTGTACCCATCTTTAATACTTGTTGTACGTTTGCTAGCCTGCTCCAGTATCTTGGTGCAATATGGCACAGAAACAGGCCCTTTGGCCTTCGGTTTGATCCATAACCTTCCATGCCTTGACAATTCAAGTGCTTGTTCAGTTACTCATCAAATGCGAAAATAATCTGCCTTCTCCACCTTTTCGGGCGGTGATTTTCACATCTCAACTAGTGAATAATTATTCATCAGATTGCCCCCTGTCATCCTTCACGTTAAGCCTAGTTTTAGAGTATCAGGTTGTAACAGGGCTGCTGAGCCTTGTATCAGTATTTGGGAAATTATTGGAGAAAATCCTAAGAGACAGGATCTATGTACATTTGTAAAGCCAGGAATTGATTGGGGATAGTCTACCGATTATCACTTCTCCGAGGATTGTCATCTTGTTGTGGTGGAAAGCCTTGTGTGTTCCTAAGACTTTGAGAGTGATGACGTCTTCTGCTTAGCCATCTGGCACTTAGCTCTTGGTAGGGTCACCCATGGTGGTAAAATTAAGGAGAAGGTTCCAGACATAGAGCGTTCCAACCAGGACCTCCGTGCTGGACCTGGGCGAAGCTGATGACACATCAGAAGGGCAGTGAAAGCAGAGGAAGTCTGTGGTTGTGAAGGGTCCTCCAGTCATCTTGCACTCGATGCCACTGGACCCTGACACTGATCTGTCAAAGACTGTGTGGCTGCTGCCCACACATCAGCTTCCCCACATTAAACAAAGTCGCGCACAGGCGTTCTCCATTAAGTGAATCCAACCTAACATCTGGTCATGCTGATCCCAGATCATTCTCTACAACCACCTGAGGACCTATCAATAGACAGTCCCTTTGGAGAACATGGTATTTGACTAGACTGACCATACTGCTCGCTCTGCTAGGGATAATCAGCAGGGCTTTGTGGTGGGGAGAAGAAGCCTGCCTCACGAAGTTGACTGAGTTTTTTAAGAATGTAATTCAGAAGATTGGTGAAGATTGAGTGTTTGATGTTATTTACAAGGACTTGGATAAGGCTTTTGACAATGCTAGTTCAGAAGGTTACAGCACATGGGATAAAATGTGTGGCGCATGTCCAAGTGGTTAAGGCATTGGACTAGTGATCTGAAGGTCGCAAGTTCAAGCCTCAGCCGAGGCAGCGTGTTGTGTCCTTGAGCAAGGCACTTAACCACGCATTGATCCTGCACATGGCGATTGGTGCAGTATGGACAAGACATGACAAGAAATGTGCTGACAGACTGGATCTGAAAATGGCTTAGTAACAGGAAGTGGAGGAATGCGAACAGTGGTTTGCTGCAGAGATTGGGGCCAAGACCTTGTTTGTGATATAACTTAACAACTCGGATGTGAATGTTGGAGGTATGATTGGTAAGTCTGTGAGTCTCCTGAAAATGGGAGGTATTGTAGATGGTGAGGTAGGGTGTTTGAGGCATCTAGCAGATGGAATGTTGGGCAGTGCATGGCAGATGGAATTTAATCCCTATAAATGTGAGCTGATGCATTTTGCAGCTAGAAATAAGGGTGAGAAATATACAGCACACAATCCTGTCTGAAAGAATGTTGATGGTGGGGTACAAGTTCATTGCTCCCTGAAAATGGCAACACGTGAGATCAGAAAGGCACACGTCATATCTGGTTTCACTGGTAGGGACATAGAATATAAGAGCTGGGGCTTCATGTTGCAGCATTGCAAAACACTGGTTAAGCCAATGCATTTCTCATCACCACACCACATGAAGGACGTGATTGTGGTGAAGAGGGCATGGAGGTTATTCATCAGGATGTTGCCTGGATTGAAGGACAATCGATATGGGGAAGATTGGATAGGCTGGGATTATCTGCAGTAATGAAAACTGAGAGGTGACCTGATCGAGGTATATAAAGCAATAAGAGACGTCGACAGGGTAGATAGTCATAATGTTTTCCAATGGTAGGGGTATCAAAAAACAGATTGTATAGGTTTATGATAGCAAGGAAATTAAAAGGGAATTTGACGAATGAGCTGACGGAGGAGATCAAATATAATCACAATGGTTCAGGATCATTTAAATGAGTTCTTAATAAACAAGGCATAGAAGGATATGGACCTAAAGCAGGCAAATAGGATCATTGTCCACAGGAAAAGAGTCAGCACGGAGATGATGGACCGAAGGGCCAGTGATTGTGCTATACAACTCTATGACCTTGTACTCCATTTCTGTTAGGGTGGATGCAAGTTACTTTTTACTATATCTATCCACTTTGTAATTTTATCAGGTTTTCCCTCAGCCTCTTGTACCCCTATGGAAATAACCCCATCCTATCTAATCCATCAAAGGCAAAATCCATGTAAATCTCTTCTGCATCCTCTGCACTGCATTTGTGTCCTGTCTGTAGTGTGGTGACCTGAACCACACAGTACTCCAGCTGTGGCCTAATCGAGGTTTTATAAAGTTGTACCACAACCTCCATGCTCTTTGTATTTGGTTCCCTGGCTAATGAAAGTCAGCATCCCTTTCATCTTCTTCACCATCTTTATCTAATTGCACACAGCTTTAGGGATCAGTGGACTTTACAGTGAAGTCACCCTGTTCCTCAGTACTCCCTAGGGCTCTTCCATTAATAGTGTACATATGATCTCGCAATATACATCACACTTAGCAGGATTAAATTCCATCTGGCATAGCTTCATCTAACTTGCCAACTGGTTGATATTGTGCAGAGTAAGACCATCCTCCTTGTTGTCAAAGACAATTCTCTGCTATCAATAGGTTTCTTTCTTGAGGCTTGGGTAATGTACCCATGTTAAAAGTAAATGCCATTTGTGGCCTCTGTGGTGAGGCATGGTTCTGATTCTATTGTGGAACAAATTATATTTTTATTAGTGATATTCTGCAGCAGATCCAGAGTAGTATCCTCAAATTCTTTCAGCAATGGAGGTGAATAGTCAGAGAGCAGCATTCTCTCCTTTGAGGGGACATAATTAATTTCACATATGTTCCTGATTAATTGGGATACACCAGCTGTTTTTTTATTTGTTGTTTTTTGTCCTTCCCACTAATTTCAATGCCTTTCCATCTACTAGATAAACTTCCAAAGTCATTGCTGCTCTTTTTTTTTCATGTGTGTTGTTATGCATTATCTTGTGGGTTGCTTATCCATAGATGGATGAAAGATTGGCTGGCTAACAGGAAACTGAGAACAGGCATAAATGGATGTTTCTGGTTGAGATTTATTTTCTTTTAAAATTGAGATAAATGATCTGGATGGAAGTGCCAAATGTATGTTTGCTAATTTTGCTGATGACAAAAAGATAGGTTGGGAAGTAAGTAATAAGGATGATATAAAAGTATTAAAAAGATGTAGAGAGTAAGTGGGAAAAGGGCTAGAAAGTGGTCTGCAATGTCGGAGAAAATGCATTGGTATTGGATACACAAGGTTTTTATCTGCTCAGGGTGAAATGACACTACAGTTGCTGGAATCTGGAGCAAATATACAATTTACTGGAGGAATTCAACAGGTCAAGCAGCACCTAGAGAGTCCAGATGAAGTGTCTCAACAAGAAATGTCGACTGTCCATTTCCTTCCACAGATGCTGCCAGACCCTATTAGTTCCTCCAACAAATTGCTTTCTTACTTGATAAGAATGAGAGGGAGCTTGAATGAAACATGGAGTGTCCTGAAAAGTTTCGAAAGAATGTACGTGGAGAGAAGATCTCCTGTCAGGGGACAACCTTAAACTGGATGTGGCTGTCTTTAAAATAAGTGGCCCATTTAAGAAGATGGACTATTTCACCCCAAGTGCTTTAAAACTGGGAACTCATTTCCATAAAGGGTGTTTGATGTAGAGCCTTTGAATATTTTTAATGCAGAAGTAGGTAGATTTTGAGATTTCCAAGCTATTTAGCTAACAAATTCTTTTTAGATACACATCTGCTACATAGGCAGGGAAAATTATTCTGGTTGATTGAAGCAAAGCAAAAGATGGGTAGGCTGTTGTTTATAATCAGATTGCTGAATTCAGATTTCTGGGATCCCTGCATCTAGGAGCTAATTTTAGCCTTTTCAATTTCAGCTGCTCTTAAGCCCCATACCTCGTGACGTATTAATTCTACATGTCCGCTACCAAGATAAGAGTTGGAAAGAATCATGGAATGTGGGGAAGCTGCTTCTTGGATGCCAGATTTTTGGAATCAAATTAAAAAGATAAATTCATAAAAGCTACACTCTGCAGCTCCTTTGCATTTGTAGTTTCATCCCCTGACTCAGTCCAAATAAAGTAGGGAATCTGTGGCATCCTTGCAAACCGCCACCCTGCTGTGCCTAGTAGAGGATTAGGCTGCTGTTGAACCTCCTGTATATTACAACACAGGGAGGCCATTGAGCCCATCAAATCCATAGCAGCTCTTGACAGAGCAAACGCATCAGTTGCGTTTCCCTTCTTATTTCCCCGTAACCATTTTCTCTCAACCACGGTGCACGCTGAGCCCCAGCCAACGTTTGGTTCTAACATCACACGGAGTTTTAACAACAGTAGAGAGGCCAGGCTGAGGATTGTGCCTGGCAGTCCTGACAACAACTTCAGACCCCTCATGGGTGATGGTTCATTCCTTAACTCACCAGCAATTCTTTTGCCACCCACCTACACCGGGGCAATTTACTGACACCAACTAACCTACTAACTCAACTTTGGGATGTGGGAGTAAACTGGACCATCCAGCAGAAACTGGAGGGAGAGTATGTGAACTTCATACAGATAGCTCTGGAGGTTAGGATTAAACCTGGCTCGCAGGAGCTGTGAGACAGCAGTACTAACTGCTGCAGCCCTGTTTTTCTCCACAACTTGTAGTTTCAATGGTGTGGTCATGTTGGTTTTAAGACAAACTGTCAGTAAAATCAACGACGGTGACTGAGGGCTGCTGCCTCCAACTCAGCAGGTAAAACTTCAAAACACACATTCTAGAGAATGAATCAGCTGTAGTGACTCATAAACCCTGTTAAATGGAACTGAAGAGTCTAGTTAGAGCAAGTTATGCCCTAGCTTGAAGAGCAGTAAATGTAAGCCTTGTTCTATGCTCTTAAGTATTCTTCTTACGGCATATACAGATCAGACTGTCCCTGTCTGTTGCTGCTGATTTAAATAAAGAACTGTTCTCATAAGATGAATGGGCTGCATTTTGGCAAGGGCTGGCTGGGTTTGAGGGATGTTACTGAGCAGGGAAGCCACTGCAAGCACAAATAATGTCATTGTGATCTGTACTGCATCCAGCTTCCCTCAAGCAAAATCAGAAGCTGTAGTCATTGGACAGCAGTCAAGGTTGTTCAAAGGCAAATCTCCTACATGTGCAGGTTTTTTTTCCCCTTTTCTTTCTATCTTTATCCACACCAGGTCTCCATTTTCTGATGGTTTAAAAAAATTCTGATTTGACATTGAGTTAACCATGAGTAAGTAATATTGACCCGACCAATCTTCAATCCTTTGCACAGTTTGTGTCTGCCTTCTTTCAACAGAGGCAGATAATAAAAGGATATGGCGAAATTTACCATCGCCTTTTGTGCATAAGCACATTCTTTGATCAGTCGAGTATTTGTAGATCTAAGACTGTAGACCTGGATCAAAACTCATAGTCGCAGTGATCCCTGCCATCCTATGTATTCCTCAGATCTCTATTACCAGAAGTAAGCACCTCATCACAGTGGAACTATACACCATCTCTGAAAACTCCAAATTCACTGGAAGGGCATACAAATCTACTTCAATGTCCTTTCCCAGGGCAATATCCCCATTATTGAAACCTGGTTATATTTGGGTGGCTCCACATCATTTCCCCACACCAGAAACTTTTTCCTGAGCTTCATTACAGGGGAAACAAAGGAAAATGTTCAAGAATATGCTCAAAGCCTCCTGAAGAATGACATATCTCTACTGACCCCTCCCAATCTCTGGCCCATGATTGCTCAAAGCGGTGAAGTGGTGTTTGGGATGGTGTTTGAACCTTGAGGCCGTGCATCTGGAGTGCTTGGAAGACCTACATATGTGGCCAAAACAGCATTTCAACTCCAGGCTCCCACTGACCCCATCAGTCTCAAATGCTGGAAGAGTGACCTCACTAATCAGCTCCAAACCCATGAAAAACCAAGGCCATGCAAGTCACCCTCTATTCTGAGGGATTACCTAATGCAAGTGTGTGTTATAAAGTGATGGTAGTTATAAAGGAGAACCTTTTACTTATTGACCTTTTAGTTATCCTGGCCATCTTTTTTTCTCCAAATCTCTGCAATATTTTTTTCCATTAATCTTGCTCTATTATGCAAGCTCCAACCAAATCTCTATTCACCGCCTCGGCAGTCAGTACGTTTCAAAGTGCCATCAATCAATGAGTTTTAAAAACATGGTACAACATTTTAAAACTGCCGGTCTTCTTTAGAGTTTTTTTTAGTGTTTGTGGAGAAGGTCAGATTGTGCAATATCTCCTGTCATTTGTTGTTCAGTGTTCTATGTTTGAGATGCCGTTTTCAATTCAGGTACTAAAGCTAAGAAACGCCACTATGATTTGGTAATTATTCAAAGTGGAGCTCTGCCTATTCCTGACACTGTCTAGGTTGTCCAGTATCCTTCAAACAATCTCAATACCGTCCACCCACATAATCCCAGGGAGTTCAGACAATAACAGTGCAAAAACAACCACAAATACAATGCAGCAAGGCACTGAAGCATCAGATGAATAGACGCTCCTCACCCACACAACCTGATTCTCTCGAGACCTTGGGCAGGTCCAAAATGAAGTAGGTTCCGAAGCAGTTGCAGGAGGAGAAATGCGTCATCTTCCATTAGGGGTCTATGGTTGTTGTCAGGACTGCTGGGCACATTCCTCAGCTTTGGCCTCCCTACTGCTGTCAAGCCTCTTTGTCTGATGTCAGAGCTGAGGGTTTGGCTGGTGCTCAGCATGCGCTGTGGTTGATTTTAATCAGCGTTGAGTCCAGTTCACTGTGCTCTTGGACAAAAGAATCCGAAGTGTAGAGTCCTATAGTCCTTCAGTCCAACGGTGTGCACCACTAAACAGCCATTCACATTCACTTTGTATCAGCCCCCTTTTTTTGTATTCCTTCAGCATTCCTATAAAATTCCCCCAATTCTGCCACCCAATTGTGCACATTAGGGATAATTTACAATAGGCAATCAACCTCCCAAACTAGATGTCTTTGGAACTTATTGGGAGGTATATGCTCATGGGCTGTGCTTGTGTGTGCATGTTTTTAAATGTATATTGATATGTAAGTACTTGATTTGTGTGTGCTCTTAAAAATTATTGAAAGGTGAGTAACGAAAGAGTGATTGCAGTGCCTTTCACAACCTCAGCAGATCCGTATTGTGCAGCAAATGAGGTACATTTTTGATAAACAGCCAAAATTGTGCCAACAGCTATGTAACTGTCTTTCCTTATTTGTTGTATTAAGATTTCTAAAAATTTAGAAAACAAAATCACAACTCCTGTTAAGTCGTAGTTATATAGTATGAAGGCAGGACAGGACAGAGCATAAATTCATCACATTGACTCATGGGTGAAGTGGAATATGATTAAGCATGAGGGATTAGGCATGCTGTCTAGAGTTGAAAAGAATAAGAGTGATCTCACTATTCTCATTGGATTTGACAAGATTTATAGATAGTGTTTTCCCTTGATAGTGTCTGGAATCAGGGTCATTAAGGAATTGAAAAACTTCTTGTATTCAGGGAAAGTCAATCTTTGGAATTCTCTAACCAGCTAGGCTGCACAGGCTCAATCTATGAAGATGTTTACAGATCAATAGATTTTTCTTCGGGTACTAATTGAAGCAAGTGATAAGGGGTTAGTCCAGGAAAATTGTGATGATGTGAGAGATTTGCAGCAATAATATTGCAGAGCGAGGCAGGCATAAGGGGCGGAGTAACCTTTTCCTGCTTAAAACCTATTTTTAAATATTTGTGCTGTTTGCTCTTCTGTTATGGTAAGCCTGGTATTTGCTCTCCATCTGCAGTCGCCTAAGGAGATTTTGATATCTAGGCAGTTATAGCAGGCAGTCAACAGTATTGATATGGACTTGGAGTTGTATGCAGGCCAGATTGGGCAAGAATGACAGCTTTCCTTCCCAGATGTATGATGGCAAAATCAATTTGGATTTTTCCAACAATCCAATTGTGTTATGATCACTTAATCATCAATGTTAGTTGTTAATATTCTCAGTTAGCAGTGGTGAGATCCATAATTGCCATTGACTAATCCATCCTTATGGGTTACCGTCCACTGATATAACTGCAGCCACCGTATACTGGCCTTTTTTTTATTAGTCCATGTTTCCCTGTCATTTTTTCTTGTGAGGTAGCATGTGGCTTTTTGATCTGTTTAGTTTATGCTGTTTCTCAGAGCACTTGCATCTGTCCTGTCCAGAGGCACTTACACCTTTTACTTGATGGCAGCAGCGAGAAAAGAACATGGCCTGGTTGGTGAGGATTTTTGATAATGGATGCTGCTTTTCTACGGCGATGTTTCATGTGGATGTGCTCAGTGGTTGGGAGGGTTTTACCTGTGATGTACTGGGCCGAACCCACTACCTTTTGTAGGATTTTCCACTCAAAAACATTGGTGTTCCCGTACCAGGCAGCAATGCAGCCAGTCAGCACACTTTCTACCACACATATACAGAAGTTTGTCGAACTTTTTGATGGCATGCCAAATCTCTGCAGACTCCTGAGAAAGTAGGGGCGCTGTCGTGCTTTCTTCACAATAATATTTATATGATGGGTCCAGGACTGGCCCTGTGAGATAGTGACACCCAGGAATTTAAAGTTACTGACCCTTTCCTCCTCTGATCCTCCCATGATTACTGGCTCATGGACCTCTGGTTTCCCTCTCCTGAAGTCTACTATCAGTTCCTTGGTCTTATTGACATTGAATGAGAGGTTACTGTTATTACACTACTCAGTGAAATTTTCAGTCTCCCTCCTGCATGCTGATTCATCAGCATCTTTGGTACAGCCCACAACAGTGTGCTCAGTGGAATCAGTTCAAAGGGAAGTGATTCCATTTGAGAAGGGCAGAGCGTAGGGGAAGTGTAAGGTCATGCAGTTTGGTAAAAGGAATAAAGGCATAGACTGTTTTCTAAATGGGGAGAGAATTCAGAAATCAGAGCAAAGGGACTTGGGAGTCCTCGTGCAGGATTCCCTAAAAGTTAAATCACAGGTTGAGTCAGTGGTAAGGAAGGCGAATGCAATGTTAGCATTCATTTTGAGAGGACTGGGATTTAAAAGCAAGGATGTAATGCTGAGGCTTTATAAGTCTTTGGTCAGATCACACTTGGAATATTGTGAGCAGTTTTGGGCCCCTTATCTAGGAAAGGATGTGCTGGCTTTGGAAAGGGTATAGGTGTGGTTTACAAGAATGATTCTCAGAGTGAAAGAGTTAACATATGAGGTGTCTTTGGCTCTTGGTATATACTCGCTGGAGTTTAGAAGACTGGGGGGGAATCAGAATCAGGTTCTGTCGTGAAATGTGTTAATTTAGCGGCAGGAATACAATGCAATATGTGATAAATATAGTAAAAGAATTACAGTAAATATATATAAAATAGTTAAATTGAGAACAGTACAGTAGTGCAAAAACAGAAATAATAAATAAAAGTGAGGTAGTGTTCGTGGGCTCAATGTCTGTTTCGGAATCATATCGTCGAGGGGAAGAAGCTGTCCCTGAATTGCTGAGTATGTATCTTCAGACTTCAGTACCTCCTTCCTGACAGTAAAAATGAGAAGAGGGCATGTCCTGGGTAATGGGGGTCAGAAATAGTGGGTGCCGCCTTTCTGAGGCACCACTCCTTGGAGATGTCTTCGATACTACAGAGGCTAGTACCCATGATGGGGCTGAGTAATTTTACAACTTTCTGTAGCTTCTTTCAATCTTGTACAGTAGCTTCCCCCCATACCGGACGGTAATGCAGCCTGTCAGAATGTATTCCATGGAACATCTGTAGAAGCTTTCAAGTGTTTTAGATGACAAACCAAATCTCTTCAAACTCCTGATGAAATACAGCCGCTGTCTTGCCTTCTTTATAACTGCATCGATATGTTGGGACCAGGTTAGATCCTCAGAGACATTGACACCCAGGAATTTGAAATTGTTCACTCTCCACTTCTGATCCCTGTATGTGGATGGTTCGTGTTGCATTGTCTTCCCCTTTTTGAAGTCCACAATCAGCTCTTTGGTCTAACTGATGTTGAGTATGAGGTTGTTGCTACGACACCACCCAACCAGCTGGTATATCAAGTACACCCTCTTGTCTCCATCTGAGACTTTGCCAACAATGGTTATATCATCAGCAAATTTATAGATGACGTCTCATTGAAGCCTATCGAATATTGAAAGTGCTAAATAGAGTGGACACGGAGAAGATGTTTCCTATAGTGGGAGAGTTTAGGACCAGGGGAACAACCTCAGAATAGAGGGATGTCCATTTAGAACAGAGTTGAGAAGGAATTTCTTCAGGGTGGTGAAACTCTGGAATTCTTTGCCACGATGATTGTGGAGGCCAAATCATTTGGTCTATTTAAAGCCAAGGTTGGTAGGTTTCTGATTAGTGTGGGAGTCAAAACTTATTGAAGGCAGGAGAAAGGGGTTGAGAGGGATAGTAAATCAGCCATGATAGAATGGCACACCCAGTGGCCAAATGGCCTAATTCTGCTCCTATGTCGTATGGTCTTGTGGAATTCCAGCTTGAGGGCCCGTTATCCGAAATGCTTGGGGTTGGAAATGTTTTCGATTTTGGATTTTTGTGGATTTTGGAATATATAGTGAGATATCTTGAGATCACCATCATTTCTGACTCTGAATTTATGTGTTAATGATAATCAGGCTTTGTCTTACACTTGTTCATCACACATTTACTGCTGCAGTCATTCAATATGTTAGAATTTCATCAGTGACGATCTTGGCAAATTCATTGAATTTCTCTGCTGCTTTGTGATCAGCTGACACTTTATCACCACGGATCTTTAAAAATGCTGTGCCTTTTCCTAAATTTCAGCAACCAGCCTGCTGAATATTCAATTGTCTTCAATTTTCAGTTCGTTGTGATGGATCTTTGCTTTTCTCATCATCAGCATACCGTTAAGCAGCATATGTTCAGTCCACTGGTGAATCTACTCTCTCAATACATGTTGAGACTTTCATTTTTCAATTCATGAGGTATTTTTCTATTTTTCACTAACTTCTGTTTATTACATATGTGAGGTCACTTCTCAGAACTGTCTGTCATACGCGGAGACCTGCACATCGCATGGGAACCTTCCCAGCACCGTGTGAAATTTTTCATTTGTAATGTTACGTCAGCAGTCAGAAAAAATTTTGGAGTTTTTCAGATTTTGGAATTTTTGGATAATGGGCACTCAACCTGTATTTGGTTCTTTTTATCAGTAGCAAGGATAAAATTGCATTACAATTTGAAATTGTCCCCTGCATCAGTGGCCAGTGCCTACACAACTGTTCAGTATTTGTTATGTTCTCCACCAAATAGATTTACATGATCCAATCCCCAAACACTTGTACACAGATTCTACCCACATTTCCTGGTGTTGCTATGCGTGGTTAAATCCGAGGGACGAAAAAGAGGAGTTTTCTTAAGCTGCTTGGGACTTTATCAAAAACTGCAAACTAAACTGAATATGTCTTTCACAATGTGCCATAGATAACAGAGTTTAGTCACTGATAAAGGGAAAAATCTTGAGTATGTAATCTTTCTTTAATGTCAACATGCAGAGCATTGAAATGTAGGCCGAGTGTTTGGTTACTCTGGAGTCTCTGCCTTGACTAACAGAGAGGGACATGACTGCAGATGTGATATGGGGGGGGGGGGTGTTCTGGTGGCACTGCAGTATGGAATGGTAAATGCATAATGGGGAAGAGTGAAAATTTTGTGAAGGAAGGAGGTGAAAGGCTGACTCTTACGTTTGTCATTAGCGGCATCTTTAATAAGAAGTGATTTCCTCTTTTTGAAGTTCATTCTCACATTAGTGTAACCTGGGAAGTTCCTTGAGAATTTTTTTTCAGCTGCTGTGGGAAGGTATTGAGGCTGCAATGTGGTAAAATATTTGACCAGGCTGCACACTTCCTTTGTAAACACATAACATGCCGTGTTCCTGCAATCAGTCATTCTTCTGACTAGAGACTGACTGGTTCACTTATCAGCACCAGACACAATAAAAATAGAAGGTTAAATGAAATTTGACATTTTGTGTTGAAGTTAAACATAACATTGTATTGGTGACTAATCTTGTTTGAAATTTGTGACCTATGGGCCAATCTGGAAGACCTATCCAGTTTGGTGTGGGCTTTTTAATGATGTTATGTGCAACTCTGGAAACTCCTCTGTGTGGTTCCCAGGATTTCATAACTCATAGCGTCACTAGGAAATATCAGTAAATCCCAGTACAGTACCAGTGTGTGCTGTGAAACTGTCAGGTGGAGACTGTATCAGGCATTGTAATATTTGGATAGGTTTGGGCCACTGATGCAGGAGCAATTTCTGATTATAATACAACTGATAAAACCTGATTATTATGCAGTAACAGAGAATGGAAATGTTCTGCGGTTTGCCATTTTAAATATTGTTAGCTTTGTTTGCCTGACTGCGGAGAATTCTATTCATCTGAGCTGGAGTCACTCATTCAGCTCCCCATCCTGATCTACAATTCCATTCCATTCCATTACAGCTGTACTTCAAAGCAATTTCTTTTGCTCTGTTGATCCTCTTATCTAACAAAATGTGTTGACCTTGCTTTGAAATTTCTCATTGACCTATCATCCATGGCATTTTGAAGGAGTGATTTTCAACATTTCAATTATAAGTTGTGTGATAAAATATCTCCTGAATTTCCTTCCAAATAAGTCTGGCTCCTTTTGTACTACACCCTTTTGTTCAAGACCGTCTGCCAAAGGAAATAATTTGTCTGAATCTAATTGGCTAAATATGTATTTTTTTAACACCTTGATCAGATTACCATTGAATCTTCTAAATTAGGGATTATACAGACCAAAGCTAGACATCTGGCTGAGAATATAACCTTGTGAAACCTCATATCATGATGAATCTGAGCCCTGTCCAAACCAATACCTTCTTTCTAATTTCTGGTGTGCAAACAATGAAACAGCTGGTACCAGGTGAGGCGGGAGATGCAATCCATATTAACCTGAATTTCCAGTTAGATTCTTGAAAAGTTATGGGTCAGTTGACTCATTCAGAAAAAATTACTCTGCATTATATATTGCCTTAGGTTATGGTAAAGTCCTGGGGCAAATTTGCCACAAAGTTATTAACCAGGCTTTATAGTGATAGTGTTGCTCCTCTGTAATACCCTCAGTTGGTGCTCCAGGATCCCGAGATTAATCCTGACCTCTGAAGCT
The DNA here is from genome assembly GCF_030028105.1 of Mobula birostris. NCBI lineage: Eukaryota > Metazoa > Chordata > Chondrichthyes > Myliobatiformes > Myliobatidae > Mobula > Mobula birostris. Next base: position 47,033,040 of record NC_092378.1, on the reverse strand, counting down.
CATTAATCCTTCTTTTTGCACCATTTATTTATTTTGTAATTTATGGTAGTGTTATGCCTTTGCACCTACTGCTGCAGCAAAACAATAAATTTCACATCAGATAGGAGAGTGATGATTTAATCTGTTTGTGCAAATCCTTAAAGAATAGAGTTTACGTTCATTTGGAAAGGCAAGGTCTGTCAAGTTTAGTCAGCATGACTTTCTGTGGTGGGATCTGCCTTACTTGTTTGATTTATGTTGCGGTAATCAAAAATAAACGGGCCTAATTCTGCTCTTGTGTCTTATGGTTTTAAAAGAATGCTAAAAGGAGGGGATGTGTATTGTCCATAAGGATTTGAGAAAGTCATTTAACAAGGTAAGCTGGTGCAGAAGGTTGTCAAATGGGATCCAAAATTTGGCTTGGTGATAGAGGCAGAGTTGGAAGTTTACTTTACTCACTGGAAGTCTGTGACCATTTGTGTTCAGCAGTGATAGATGCTGGGACACATATTATTGGAGATGTATACATCAGTGAGAGAGATATGATTAGGGCTGCAGCAGGATATTGATCAAGTAGAATGTTGGGCAAAGTGTTAGTCCTGACAAGTGTATGTTGGGAAGATAAATTGAAATAGGAATTGTACTGTAACTGGTAGGACACTTAACAGGGGCATTGGCATACATCCATTCATAGTTAAATGAAAATAGAAATATAGTTAGATCCGGTGATAAAGAAGGCTTTTTTCACAGTGAGTGTTGATATCTGAAATGTGTTGACAGAGGAGGCAGTGGAATCAGATAAAATGACTATTTTTAAAAGACATTTAGAGACACCTAAAGGCAAGGCATAATAGGATGCACTCATAATGCAGGTAAATGAGATTAGAATGGATGGTCAGAATGATTGGCATTGACGTAGTGGACTCAATGACACATTGAGTTAGAGCTAAATTCTGGGCAGAATTAGCACCTTCATTAAGTAAGTCCAGAATCTGTGGGGGCGGTTGGGTTCTGGAGCATTGTCAAGGGTGATCTCAGTACTTTGATGATTCATTTAGCAGCCAATGATTCTGAGCACCATCCTCTCTTTTTCCCATTAAGGTGATGAGCACAGGCAAAAAGGAGAATTGTTTATGCAATTTTTTAATGACGTATGTCAGTAAGTGCAATGGAGTAATCTGCAAAGCAACAGGAGTAGCTGCCTACTCAACCTCACCAAAAATTTCAATTAAAATTGAATGGCGCATATCTGTAGATTGCACTAACTTGTATGCAATGCCAGGTATTTTCGGCCATGGAGCAACAGCTGCTTATTGTTTATTGTGCAGACTTCAAGTTGGTAATTTGATGGAGACCGTACTTAACAGCTGTTTTATCAGAACAGACCTAGATCTGAAGAAGTAAAAATATTTGCAAATTCTTAAAATAACAGTTGAAGAACAGAACTTGCTGCAAATGCTCAGATGATCAGACAGGAATGAAACCAAGTCAGAGTTTCAGTTTGATGACCTTTTCATCAGATCTGGTTTTCTCTTTCCAGTAACGTTTTCTAAATTGCTGAGTGCTCCAGATCTTTCTGTTTTGGTTTCAAGTTATGGTTATATCAGTTTGCATTGAGACCGATTTCCCCCACCCACAGGCACAAATGCAACAATATCTTTGGAATCGCACTGCAGAGAAAAACAGCAGGGGATTCCCCCTGAAGATCAATTTCCATCTTTGAATACGTTGCAATCCCTGACATCATCCTATTTTGAAAACCTTGTCTTTTCTTGACAAGCACAACGATTCCAAATAAATACAGAATCAAGTAGGTCAGGTGAAATGAAGTTAATTGAAAAAAACAGCTGGAAAAACTCAGTGTGTCAAGCAACATCAGCGGAGGCAAGGGGTGTAAGTAAATGTTTCAGATAGAGACCCTGCGTTGGTACTGTGAGGGAAGAGGAAAGATTACCAGTATAAACCACTACAAAGGCTGGTAGGTGATAAGGTAGAACAAGATTGGCCAGAGGGTGCCAGGAGGGGTTGAGAGGTGGGAAAGATGGAAAAAGGGAGACGTACACTAGGACAGGTGAGTGTCTGTGGGAGGAGAACACTGGAGGTGTGGGTTACCTGTAATTAAGTTGGATTATAGGCTTTCCAAGCAGAATTCAAGATGATATGCAAATTGGTATGAACACTGAGTTTTCCATTTTTAGGTAGCCCACTAACGTACACCACCAGTGCTGTCCTTCCCCACAAACTCACCTATCCCCTGGCTTTCTTCTCATAGAACATGGAACACTACAGTACAGTACAGGCCCTTCAGGCCACGATGTTGTGCCAACCTTTTAACCTACCCAAAGAACAATCTAACCTTTCGCTCCTACATAGCCCTCTATTTTTCTATCATCTATGTGCCTATCTAAGAGTTCCTTAAATGCCCCTAATGTATTTGCTTTTACCACCATCCCTGGTAGGACGTTGCGTGCACTCACCACATTCTGTAATAAATAAATAAGCTACCTCTGACAGTACCCCCCCCCCCCCATACTTTCTTCCAATCACCCTTGCATTATACTCCTGGGAAAAAGTGTATGACTATGTCTCTTATCATCTTGTGCACCTCTATCTATTCACCTCATCCTCCTTTGCTTCAAAGAGAAAAGTCTTAGCTTGCTCAACCTATCCTCATATGACATGTTCTCTAATCCAGGCAGCATCCTGGTCACTATCCTTCGCACTCTTTCTTTCCTTTCAAATCTTTTTATTATTATATTATTCAAAAAAAATAACAAGATTACATCGAAGTAACAACACTTACAATGTCTCAAGGAAAATAAACATTATCTGAAAGATTGAAAAATTTTGTGATAATTAAAAAAACCTACTAAGCAGAAAAAGTGGGGAAAAAAAACAATTAGATGTACAACCCCGGAACCATGCGTCATACAAAAAGCTTCTAAAAATAAACATCAAACCACCAGCAAGAAAGAAAAATATACCAAAAAAATGTACAATTAGATCATGGAGAAAATTTATCAATTAGCTCAAATGATAATAACAAGCAAATGAGCCCCATCTTTTCTCAAAATCAAATAAAGGTTCAAAGGTTCAACTTCTAATTTTCTCCAAACTAAGACATAGCATCACTTGAGAGAACCATTGTGACAAAGTGGGAGCTGATGTATCCTTCCACTTCAACAAAATGGCCCTCCTAGCTATCAATGTAACAAATGTAAAAACATGTTGGTCAGACACAGAAATACCATGGATATTCTGAGGAATTATTCCGAAAAACACAGTTAATTTGTTAGGTTGTAGACTCCGCACTCTTTCTAAAGCTTCTACAACCTTCCTATAATGAAATGACTAGAACTGAGCTCATTATTCCAAGCAGCACACACAAAATGCTGGAGGAACTCGTTAGTTTAACCAGGGTTTTATAGAGCTGCAACATTACCTCATGGCTCTTGAACTCAATCCCCCAGCTAATGAAGACCAACACACCATATGCCTCCGTAACTGCCCTATCAATGTGTGGAAACTTTGAGGGATCTATGGATGTGGACCCCACAGTCCCTCTGTTCTCTCATGAATGGAAATTGGCGTTTCTTGTGTATGGGATTTGTATTTTCTCATTTGCTATCTGTGTCAGTTTAGATTATTCTGATGTTTTGTGCCCTGAAGTATTAATAATTAAAGGCAAGCGGAGTAGTGAAGCTGATTAGATGATACCTGATACCCTCGATTTAGCAGACTTTTAGGTACTTAGCTAGTCGTGCTCCTTACTACGTGTGAATAATACATGAAGGGATATGTGGTGGTTTTGGATGGGCAGTGGATTCACATCCTACTGAATATCGGAACCGTGTTCAGGGCTTAGATCTAGGTTACCAGTACAGTCCTGCAGAGCAGAAGCACTGGGAATTGCTGTGAAAAATGAAAAAAGTTCTTGGACTGAAATGCTAGGAATTGAACAGGCTGAAAGGAAGCTTTGCCAAAGCAACATTTACTGGTCTAGTTTTGCAGATAGTTCTAACATTAACCCACTTCCATTGCACATCTAAAAACAAAGGCTATTTATTAACTGTCCCTTTGTCCTCTGATTTAAATACATTCAATTATTTTTGAAGTTTGGTCATTAATGTTTATACATGGAAATATGGGTAGCAGTTTATGAAGAGCTAGAGCCTTGAAATTTCATTTACAGTTTTGGATACTTTTGACCAAGAGATGTATTTGACAGTATAAACAGTTCCCCAGATTCTTCTTCTGTGGGATCTTGTTGAAAGGCTCATCAGTCTGAAGATGGCTCTTGCAATACAGCACCTCACTGTTGAGTGTCAAAAGAAAATGGCAGATCCTGAAAATCTGAAATAAAAACAGAAAATCCTGGAAATGTTAAGCAGATTTGGCAACATCTGCAGGGAGAGAAAAAGGGCTGATGTTTCAGGTCCAAGTCTTTTCATCAGAGAAGGTAGTTTGAACCTCTATCCTTGCCAACTGTACCAGGTTGCTGATCTTGGTTATGTACACCACAGTTTAAGTGGTACTTGAATCCACAATGTTCTGATTTTGCAGCACTGCTCATTGACCAAGCCTGATATCATTAAAGAATAAACATTGTAAAATCCTGGGTGGATGAGCAGATGGCAAGAGATTTGGATTGGTGTGCAACCATTGACTTCAAGCTAAAGCAATCTTGCAAAAGGAGAAGCGGGGGAAATGGGGCTGATGGGACTCAGAAACACAGGAGCAGGAGTAGGCCATTGGTCCCTGGAGCCTGTACTTCCATCATTGTATGTTCACCCAGTTCCAGCTTTCTCTCCATATCCCTTGATCCCTCTAACCTTCATCGACAGAGAGCTAGCAATTGTGGTTGCCTCCTATGACATTGTGAATATAGCCTTGTGACACTGAAGCAGATTTGCAGATTCAGTAAATGAGACAGAAGACTCTGATTGCGAGTAAACACATTAACTATTTATCTGCAAACAGTGAAACACACTCAACCAAGCATCTAAGTCAAACAATTACTTATTTAAGTCCTCTAAGTTACAAAACTAGACACTAAACATTCATTAACACTTCTAACTCGAAGAGCTACTTTGTTAAGTCCCCCTCCCCCCCCCCCCCCCCCCGTTACACAAGTACAGCACTAAATATTCAACAAACAGGTATTTATCTAAGTGTGCACATGGATCCCTCTCTCTGCAGCGCACTTTCCCGGTGGTCTTTCAGCCCAAGTTGTGTGATTTAGTTTGAAAAGGAGCCATTAATGAAAAGAGACCAAGCTTTTGCATGCGCTATTCTTGATGTGCCCAGAACCAGAAGCCAGTGCCATGCTGCAAAAACCAGCCAATAGGAGAGACATGCCACATACTTCGAATGAGCCAATCAGCAACCAGCATGGCGGAAGCATCTTTCACCATGGCAGGTAAGTTAACCCTTCACATTACAACCCTATTGCCTTCTATCAGCTGACTTGATTCCACAGCTAAACCAGCATCCTCATTGTGTCTTTCATACTGACCGTTTAGTTCCAATTATCGCGTTTCTGCTGAGAAGCTCATATCTGGGCTGTTGGCAGCTTTTCAGTATTGTGCGTCATTGGCTTTGCTTTAGCCGTGAACTCGCATACGCAGTTACTGTGAGCTGTGGTCTCTTCTCACTCAGGTTAATGATAAAGGGCAGGATATGGGGCTGGTTAGAAGAAGCGACAGTACAGCACAGTGCAGGCCCTGTGACTCACGATGATGTGCCGACCTTTTAACCTTCTCTTAAGATTGATCTAACCCAGGGGTTCCCAACCTGGGGTCTGCGGACCTCTTGCTTAATGGTATTGGTCCGTGGCATTAAAATGTTGCAAATCCCTCCCACACAGCCCTTCATTTTTCTTTCATCCATGTGCCTATCTAAGAAATATTCCTGATATATCTGCCTCTAATACCTCTCCTGGCAGGGTGTTCTGCACACACATCACCTTCGGTGTCTTAAAACTACCTCTGACATACACCCCTATACATTCTTCCAATCACCCCTCATATTAGCCATTTCTGTTCTGGTTACGGTAACTAAAGATCCCACGTTATTAGAACAGACCCTGAGAACAACACAGATTTGGCAGGCTAGACACACTTGTGAATGTGGGTAATATGTGAAACAACATTTAATGTGAAAAAGAAGATATTATACTGGACTTTCCATGCCCATTCCTGATTATTTTTAAAAACGCTGCAGTCCTTATTGTGTGTATTCTTACAGTCAGATGTAAGCTCAAACTGTAATTCCCCCAGGCTATTCAGAACTACATAAAATCAGCACTCACAAAATGCTGGAGGAACTTAGCAGGACAGGCAGCATCTAAAAGTTCAAAGTAAATTTATTATCAAAGTACGTACAGTACTATAGAGAGAAATGAACAGCTAATGCTTCCGATTGAGACCCTTCCAGTTCTGATGAAGGGTCTTGGTCTGAAATGTTGACCATTCATTTTCCTCCATTGATTCTACCTGACTTGCTGAGTTCCTCAAGCATTTTGTATGGTTGCTCCGGATTTCCAGCATCTGCAGTCTCTCTGTGTCTGCATTGAAAGACATAAAAGTGAAGTGCTTACGTTTAAAGCTAATTGCACACATTGCTCCCAGAGGACAAGCACATTGCTCCCAGCCCATGGGTACACATTTCCTCCCTCCATAACCTATTTATTCATCAGTGGTAGGGAAGTTGCTGGAAGGAATTATTCTGGATAGGATTTATAAGCATTTGTAAGTTTGCAGATGGTACGAACATTGGCGGTGTGGATAGTGTAGATGACTGACAAACAATACAGCAGGATATAAATCGATTTCTGATATGGGCAGAGAAGTGGCAGATGGAGATTAACGCAGAAAAATGTGAAGAGTTACACCTTGGTATGTCAAATGTAAAGAGACAGTACAGTGTTAGGAGCAGGATCCTTAACAATCTGGATGGGCAAAGGGATCCTAGAGTCCAAGTTTATAACTCCCTGAAAGTGACTACACAGGTTAGAACATAAGAAATAGAAGCAGGAATAGGCCATCTGGTCCATCGAGCCTGCTGAGCCACTTAATAAGATCACAGATGATCTGGCCATGGACTCATCTCCACGTACCTGCATTTTCCCCATAATGCTTAAATTCCCTACTATGCAAAAATATATCCAGCCTTGTCTTAAATATATTTACTGAGGTTGCCTCCAATGCTTCATTGGGCAGAGAATTCCACAGATTCACCACTCTTTGGGAAAAGCTGTTCCTCCTCACCTCTGTCCTAAATCTCCACTGAATCTTGAAGCTATGTCTTCTAGTTCTAGTCTTACCTACCAGTAGAAACAACTTTCCTGCCTCTATCTTATCTATCCCTTTCATAATTTTATATATTTCTATTAAGATCTCCTCTCATTCTTCTGAATTTCAGTTAGTACAGTCCTAGGCGATTCAATCTCTCCTCATTGTCTAATCCCCTCATTTCTGTAATCAACCTGGTGAACCTCCTCTGCGCCACTTCCAAAGCCCGTATATCCTTCCTCAAGTTAAGAGACCAGACCTGCACGCAGTACTCCAGGTGAGGCCTCACCAATACCCTGTACAGTTGCAGCATAACCTCCCTGCTCTTAAAGGTTGATAGGGCGGTTAGGAAGACATATGGCATGCTTGCCGTTATTATTTGAGGCATTTAATTCAAAAGTCAGGAAGTTATGCTGCAGTATTATAAAACTCTAGTTAGGCTGCATCTGAAGTATTGCATACAGATCTGGTCACCCCAATGTAGGAAGGATGCCGAGGCTTTGGAGAGGGTGCAGGATATGTTTACCAGAACATTCTTATTTTACTTATTGACATACAGTGCAGAGTTGACCCTTCCAGCCCTTCGATCCACACTGCCCAGCAATCCCCTGATTTAATTCTGGCCAATTTACACTGACCAATTAACCTACTAACCCGTACATCTTTGGACTGTGGGAGGAAACTGGAGCACTGGGGAAAACCTGCATGGTCATGGGGAGAACAGACAAATTCCTTATAGGCAGTGGTGGGAATCGAACCTGGGTCACTGGTGCTCTAAAGGGTTGTGCTGACCATTACGCTACCATGCCACTCCACAGCATCTTGTATCTATGTCCCGTAAGGAGTTGCTTAGCCAGTCCCGCCTTGATGGATTAGAGGGCATGTACTATCACGAGAGGTTGGACAAACTTCATTTGCTTTCTCTAGAGCGTCAGAGACTGAGGGGAGATCTTATAGAGGTTTATAAGATTATGAGAGGCATAGATAGAGTAGACAGACAGTATCTTTTTCCCAGAGTTGAAATGTCTAATACCAGAGGGCATGCATTTAAGGTAAGAGGGGATAATTTCAAAGGAGATGTAAGGTGCCAGTTTTATTACACAAGTAGGTGTCTGGTGTGCATATGTTTAGGTAGGCACACATCTTCAAATTAGTTTTTTGTATTTGCTGTTAATGTCACCAAGAGATTTCCCCCCACATACTTTTCACCAGTGGTATAGCTGTCACCAGCAGTACTACACTTCAGTGAGTTTCCAGCATTGCTGTACCACAGTGTTATACATTGACAGATCTGCCCAATGCAGTGAGAGGTTCGCTCCGATCACTGTATCCTAGTGTCATACTACAACATATCTGTAAGCCCGATACCGTACCCCAGTGATATGTAGTGATGACCTGTGACCCAGTGTTACACAGTAACAAACCTACACCCATGCTGCACCCCAGAGTTATACAAGCAGATTTGTCCCCACCAGTACTGTACCCAATGTTAGACTTATTCGCAGTATTGTGTCGTGACTAACCTGTTGTAATGTTGTACCCAAGTCCGTCCTAATGAAAGGCACTTACTCACAGCTACACGAGCCACTGCTGTTTCCGTGTCATCGTGACGTTTTAGCACCGGTTGTGTTCACCAGTATGATACCCCTGGATCTGGATTAGAGGCTCAGAAGTTATTTTTGGGCATGTAATGGTCCCAACTCTTGGGTCTCTGGATCTTGGTCTCTGGCATGATTCTCTGGACTTCAGTTCCTGGCCCAGCTGAATCACTTCTGAATATTTCCATTTGACACTAATTTCACCCATATGGTGACATCACTGGTGGTTCCTTCTAAGGCGTTGGAACCATTTTGATTCTTACTGGCTCTCATGCACGAGAAAATGGCAAGACTGGGATTAATGTAGGATTAGTGTAAATGCTACAACCATTAGGTTCCTGGACCGGCGTAGATAATTTCACTCACCTCAACTCTGAACAGATTCCACAACTTACAGACTCACTTTCAAGAACTCTACAACGCATTCTCGGTATTATTTATTTATTTTGCATAATTTGTCTTTTACACATTGGTTGTTTGTCTGTTTATGTACATATTTTCATAAATTTAATTGTATTTCTTTTATTTTCCTGTAATCAACTGTGTTACAACTCCACTGTATCTTGAGGCCTTGTGCAGTAAGGTTGCTGTACCAGGCTGTGATGTATCCAGATAGTTAACAATAGAAAACATTCTATAAAAGTTGGTGAGGCTCATGAGTGACATGCTGAATTTCCTTAGCCTTCTGAGGAAATAGAGGCATTGGTGTGCTTTATTAGCCTTGACATCTAGTTGGTTGGAACAGAACAGTTGATTGGTGAATCTCAGGGTTGTATATAAGATATGTACTTTGATAATAAAATATATTTTGAACTTTGATGTTTAGCCCCCACCCAGGAACTTGAAGCTCTGAACCACCTTCAACATAACATCAGAATCAGAATCAGGTTTATTATCACCGGCATGTGTCGTGAAATTTGTTAACTTAGCAGCAGCAGTTCAATGCAATACATAATATGGAAGAAAAAACCCAAAATAAGATAATAATAATTAAGTAAATCAGTTACAGTGTACGTATATTGAATAGATTAAAAATCATGCAAACACAGAAATAATATGTATTAAAAAAGTGAGGTAGTGTCCAAGGGTTCAATGCCCATTTAGGAATCGGATGGCAGAGGGGAAGAAGCTGTTTCTGAATGGCTGAGTGTGTGCCTTCAGGCTTCTGTACCTCCTACCTGATGGTGACAGTGAGAAAAGGGCATGTCCTGGGTGTTGGAGGTCCTTAATAATGGACACTGCCTTTCTGAGACACCGTTCCTTGAAGAGCTCCTGGGTAGTTAGTGGGCTAGTACTCAGGATGGAACCGACTAAATTTACAGCACTCTGCAGCTTCTTTCAAAGACACATTGCACAGAACATGTTAAGCTCATTTGGGAGATATGTGCAGTTGTCAGCTTTCTGCCCAATTTTGCTTTGTAGTTGATCCTGCCTGGTAGAAAACAGGCAGCCAATTTGTGCGCAACAAGAACAGATCGTAAACAGGTCAGCTCGATGAGAGCAATGTCTGTTGAGGAATAAATGTTAACCAAGTCTTGGTGGAAATCGCTCAACTGCTTCTGACTAATAGAGTTCTGCACTGAAGTGTGTGATGTATTTTCATGAAAGTGGCTACACAGGTCGATAGAGAGGTTAAGAAGGTTTATGAAATCCTTACTTTTATTAGTTGAGGCTTTGCATTCAAAAGTCAAGATGTTACGTTGTAACTTTATAAAACTCTGGTTAGGACACATCTGAAGTTTTGCATACAGTTCTGGTCACCCCACGAAAGGAAGGATGTTGAGGCTTTGGAGAGGGTGTAGAAGAGGTTTACCAGGATGCTGCCTGGTTTAGAGGACGTGTGCTATCACGAGAGGCTGGACAAACATGGGTTGTTTTCTCTGGAGTGGTGGAGGCTGAGGGGAGATCTGATAGAGGTTTATAAAATTATGAGAGGCATAGATAGAGTTGACAGGGAGTATCTTTTTCCCTGGGTACAAATGCCTGATACCAGAGAGCATGCATTGACGGTCAGAGCGGTTAGGTTCAAAGGGAATATGAGGTTAAGTTTTTTACTCAGAGAGTGGTTGATGCCTGGAATGCACTGCCTGGTATGGTGGTAGAAGCAAATACATTAGAGGCTTTTAAGAGATGTTTAGATAGGCATATGAACGTGAGGAAGATGGAGGGATATGGACATTGTAGGCAGGAGGGATTTGTTTTTGGGGGGGTGGGGGGGAAGGTGGGTTGAGTTCCTTTCTAGCTGGTTCAGCACAATGTTGTGGGCTAGAGGCCATGTTCCTGTGCTATGCTGTTCTATGTACACAAGTCTCTGAACCCGTGGTCTTCTGACAGGGAGAACTGCTAGTCAGCCACAGCTGACGCTATTACTTTGGAATTTTAATTATTCAGCCGCAGCTCTGTCTTGTGTTTGTATCATGGGTTTATAGTGCAGGCAAGTGTTGATGTAAAAGGGCAAAGTCTCATCGATGTAACACTAAGTGTGGTCCTTTGAACCTCGTGACAACGCAGTCCATGCAGCTTGCACTGGCTCTCAACTGGGTTGCAGCTAATGGTGCCAAAGTTCACTCTCTGAAAACCTAGGGAAGATCCTCCTGAAAATATAGATACTTATTTTAACTCCATCTTTGTTCAGAGAACCTTGGTCATAACTACTAATTTTGTCTCAATGTACTGATGTAAATGTGAAATATAACAGTATAAAATAGGTTCTTAGCTTTATCTTATAATTTAATTTAGTTCTTCCATTTTCTTAGTAGTGCTGTGGTAACATTCATGGCGAGTGGCCAAGTGCTTAAAGCGTCAGTCTAGTGATCTGAAGGTCACGAGTTTGAGCCTCGGCTGAGGCAGCGTGTTGTGGTCCTTGAGCAAGGCACTTAACCACACATTGCTCTGCGACGACACCGGTGTCAAGCTGTATCAGCCCTAGTGCCCTTCCCTTGGACAACATCGGTAGCGTGGAGAGAGGAGACTTGCAGCACGGGCAACTGCTGGTCTTCCATACAACCTTGCCTAGGCCTGCGCCCTGGAAAACCTTCCAAGGCACAAATCCGTGGTCTCACGGGACTAACGGATGCCTACTTGCCTATTTTTTGTGGTAACATTTAACTACTGTGCACCAGCATCTTTGTTGGAATGGAGACTGGTGACTAGTGGTAGGCTGCAGCTGTAGTGTTGGGATGCTTGTTATAAACAATTTGAATGTGAATACACAGGACTTGATTCGGAAGTTTGCAGATGACACAAAATTAGATGTTGTTGATAGTGAAGAAGGTTATTGTAGATTATATGGGGATCTACTAAGGGAGTGAGCCAAGCGGATTTCAATAAGGATATGGAAGAATTTTGGAAAGTCAAACCAGTATAGGACTTTACACACTTTTTGTAGAAAGCGGTGTCACAGGTAGACGGGATAGTGAAAAGGGTGTTTGGCAGCTGTGCCTTCATCAGTCAGGTCACTGAGTACAGGAGTTGGGACATAATGTCCAAGTTGTACAAGTCATTGGTGTGGCCACATTTTGGCGTACTGTCTACAGTTTTGGTCACCCTGTTCTAAGAAATATGTGGTTAAACTGGAAAAAATACAGAAAAGATTTATGAGGATATTGCCAGTGTAACGCTCAGCTATATCGGCTCGTATTTATCCAGGGGAAACCCCCTCCGCCGCCCAACCTTGTCTCCCAGTTGCGTCAGTTGCTGTGCAATGCCACCTGATTCGGCCTCAAACGTCAATCATCAGCCAGCACACAATGTACATTTTACAAATTACACTTTATAAATCTTACTAGGACTATGAGATTAATAGAGATACAATATAAAAGGAAAAGAAAAAGGCGCCAGACTTATCAAAGTTCAATTTCTTCGTGCACACAGTTGGAGCTCAAATACCCGGGGTCTTCCCTCTTCACCCTGCGATCCACTCTGACCCCCTCGACTCGCAGCTCAGGACCACCCAAAGTGATCAACCAGAGTGCACCCAGCAAGTCCGTCTTAGTCCTGGGTCTCTCCTCCAAAAACGCGCGAAAAACACCGTTTCCCTGCCATCTGAGAGAGAAAATCACCCCAAAAAAGAATAACCTGGACACCCATTGGTTCATTCGCTCTCTTATCAATAAGACCAAACAAGCTGCAGCGAGAGAACCTTCTCAGTATTTAACATAACAAAGAAGCCATTTTGGTTAACATACGCAGTAACATAAAAGAAGAAACCCCTTACACCAGGATTAGAGAACATGAGTTATAGGGAGCATTGATCTAGGATGAGAAGGGATGAGATGCTGAATTTGACTCTCCCTACGCCCTTACTCTTTTGAGGATAGTAAGAATCTTTAACTAATGTCATTAAAACAGATTGTCATATACTTAATTATTGCTTCTAGTGGCACCCTGTTGTAAGTCTAGCATCCCCTCATTACACTGGTGACTAGCTTCACAAAAGGAATTTTTATTATTAGTTTTGGACATGCTGAGGCTATGTACATGCTAGAATTAGGAAGAGTGGAGAGGTGATCTAATTGCAACTCAAAATTGACAGTGTAAATGTATGGAGATATGCATGTATGGAACCAGACATCTACATTTCACAATAAGGACTTAGCAAGTTCAGAACTGGAACAAGAAGTGTTTTCTTTACTTTGTGACTGTGTGGTTTTCCTCCTGGATAATCTGGATTCTTCCTATATCCCAGAGATGTGTGGGTTGCTAAATTAATTGGACACGGTAGAATGTCTGTTTATTTAAGTGGTAGAATCTGAAGGGAATTGGTAAGAATGTGGGTTGAATAAAACATTTAGCAGGATGGTTGATGATTGGTGGGGACTTGTTGGGCTAGGGGCCTGCTTTGTGATGTGTGTCTTCATGACGCTGACCTTCTGAGGTTGGATGGTAAGGTGGAATTAATTGTTGCACCTCCTGGGTGTTCTAATAGATGTGAACTGAGCTCTGATATCTGACACTAGGTAGACCATGGGCTGCAGAAATTGACCTCCTCTCCTCTATTGTACATTTTGCTGATGTGCATGGTCTCACATGTCAAACTCTGTTTTGAATAGGTCAGTAAGGACCAGAAAATTGCCTTTACCTTTCTGACAAAGACACAACACAGACTCTCTCTTTAGGTGTGTCCAGCAACTCCACACCCTTTAGGGGTGGGCAATGTTGCTCATCTTTGACATTAAATCTTTGGAATATGTCAGTGTCTCTCCAATACTTCATGCTCTTTAATATTATGATGCCAGTATGTTCTGAGTAAAATTCATGTACAATTCACCATCTTGAATCATGGGGGGGGCGGTGAGTTTTCTATTTCTCCACTTCAGGAGACAATTTTAAATGGGTGCAACATTGGAGATTGTGTATCTTTCAGGGTCATCTGTTTCCATAGCTGTGGCTAAAAATTCATCATCTTGCTGTGGTAGCCTGAATAAAGCCCCTGCATGAATATTAAACCATGTCTGCCTTACCAATGCCTATATTTCCTAGACAGGCACTGTGTGAAATCAGCCAGGAAAATACTATTCATTCACTGCGTGATTTGTATTTGAACTAGAACTTCCACTACTTTACTAGATTGCCGCTATCTCCTGTCAAAAGGAGATGATTGATATTCTTATTACAAGTATCTCTACCTATGATAGAATAATTTTTTACTGTATTGATAATCTAGCTGTACTTTTATCTTGAAACATATTGTTCCCGTGAGAGTACTACTGTTAATCTAGATCTTGTACAAATCAGGTTCTGTTCTACACTGGCTACTGTGAGGACCATAGTCAGCAGGACACAGTAGGGTGAATGGCCTCTTTATTGCTTGTAAGAAAATATAATTTGGCCTGTCCCCTAAAGCCCTCACTAATTTTTATAGATGCACCGTAGAAAGCATTCTTCTGGGGTGCATCACAACCTGGTATGGAAGTTGTCCTATCCAAGACTGGAAGAAGCTGCAGAAGATCATGAACACGGCGCAGCACATCACTCAAGCCAATCTTCCGTCTGTGGACTCACTTTACACCGCACACTGTTGGAGCAGTGCTGCCAAGATAATCAAGGACATGACCCACCCAGCCAACACACTTTTCGTCCCTCTTCCCTCCTGGAGAAGGTTCAGGAGCTTGAAGACTCGTACAGCCAGATTTGGGAACAACTTCTTTCCAACTGTGATAAGACTGCTGAATGGATCCTGACCCAGATCTGGGCCGTACCCTCCAAATATCTGGACCTGCCTCTCAGTTTTTTTGCACTACCTTACTTTCCATTTTTCTATTTTCTATTTATGATTTATAATTTAAATTTTTAATATTCACTAATTTTTACTATTTTTAATATTTTTAGTATTTAGTATTTGTAATCCAGGGAGCGGGAAGCGCAGAATCAAATATCGATAAGTATAATTCAGGCTTCCAGCTTCGTACCATGGTACTGGACACATCTTTCCTTTGCAGGCTTACATTGGTGATACTTAAGTGGTTAGCTATCGTGGGCTTGGATTTGTTTGCCATTCTTATATGTACCTCTTGACATGCATAACTTTCTGCTTCCTTGGAGTCATATGGTGAATGGCTACCATTGCACCTTGAGGAAGAATTTATCAGGAAACTGATGTTCACTTACGAGGGGCGATTGATAAGTTCCTGGCCTAGGGTAGAAGGAGTCAATTTTAGAAAACGTAGCACATTTATTTTTCAACGTGGTCCCCTCTTACATGTACACACTTAGTGCAGCAGTCGTGGAGCATACAGATCCCTTCTTTGTAGAAATGGTCCACAGCAGGGGTGATTGATAAGTTTGTGGCCTAAGGTAGAAGGAGATGAGTTATACAGCTCTCGTTACATGCACATGTTCAACTCTGAGTGAAAATGCAGAAAGTTTGAAGTTAATAACTCATTTCCTTCTACCTTAGGCCACAAACTTATCAATCACCCCTGCTGCGGACCACTTCTAGAGGTCCAAGACGCCAACTTCTACGAGGAAGGGATCCGTATGCTCCACAACCACTGGACTAAGTGTGTAAATGTAGGAAAAATAAATGTGCTAGGTTTTCTAAAATTGACTCCTTCTTCCTTAGGCCACAAACTTATCAATCACCCCTCATAGTTTTGAACTGGTTTCAAGTTTGGAACTTTCACTGCTGCTTTCTGGCCATAAATTCTGATTTTGTTTGTGCTACCTGATCAAATGAAATACCTTGGCATTATGGGCTGGCATTGTCTTTTGTAGCTGTCCATCAAAATTGCAGTTTTCCAAGCAAAGGTCAAGCATATTGTAAGACTCCACCATTTGGCAGTTTGGACTCAAAACTATTTAAGCCACACACAAATCTACATGGTTTAAGACTGTAACAAAGTCCCAAGGTCTGGATAAATATTTCCTCTCACTCTTTGATTCATTGTGCCAAACGTGTAACTTTTGCTCTTTAAAATGGCTCGAATTGAAATAGTCTTCCAATCTGTGTACTGTTTTGGTGAGTGCCTTCCTGTGGAAGTGCCAGAGTAGTAAATGCTTGTGACAGAAGAGACTACAGATGCTGGAATCTGGGGCAACAACTGATCTACTGAAGGAACTCAGCAGGTCAGGTAGAATCGGTGGGGGGTAAAGAAATTGGTGCCACTTTGGGTCAAAGCCCTGCATCAAATATAGCAGATGTTTGATTGGCCTCATTGCCAATCTACAGGAATAGTATATTAATTTCAAGTTTATTGTTATCTCATGTGCATGTATACAACCAAATGAAACAATATTCCTCTGGATGACACTGCACACACAATGCATATATCACACACAGTGCATGAAACAAAATATTACCACAAGTAAGTTAATAGATTCAAAGACTGAAAGCACATTTATTATCAAAGTACGCATACAGAATGCATCTCTGAGATTCGACCTCCTGCAGGCAGCCACAAAACAAAAAAAACACCGTGGAACCCGTTCAAGAAAATATCAAACGTCCAATGCGCAAAAAAAAGAACAAATAACACAAATGACAAAAAGAGAGCAAACAACACATAAAATATCAAACATCAAACCAAGAGTCCAGCAGTAGTCAGTTTAGTTCAATTCAGCACGAATGTAATAAAATACAATTCAAAATGCATGTTAAGTGCACAGCACAAGGCAACAGTACAGTAAACAGCTCGGTGAGCTCGTGACAGGACCTTGGTGGTAGCAGAGTATTCATTAGTCTTGCAGCCTGAGGGAAGAAATTGTTACCCAGTCTGGCAGTCATAGTCCTGATGCTCTTGTACCTCCTTCCCGACAGTAGTGGGTCAAAGAGGTTGTGGGATGTGTGGTAGGGATCCTCAACAATGCTTCAGGCCAGACAGGACACTCTCAATGGTGCTCCTGTAAAATGTAGTTAGAATAGGAAATATTCACCTTCTAATGGAGGTATTCACCATCTCCACTATTTTAACATGATCCTTGATGGTGGAAATATTACTAGCAAATAAGAATATTTCCACTCTTTCCTTTGTATACTCCCAAACTGCCTATCTGTCCTGTCCGTGCATACGTTGCCATTTTGTCCTCCTGTTTAGACAGTGTGGGCATGTGGCCAAGTGGTTAAGGCATTGGACTAGTGACCCGAAGGTCGTGAGTTCGAGCCCCAGCCAAGACAACGTGTTGTGTCCTTGAGCAAGGCACTTAATCACACATTGCTCTGCGACAACACTGGTGCCAAGCTGTATAGGTCCTAATGCCCTTCCCTTGGACAACATTGGTGTTGTGGAGAGGGGAGACTTGCAGCATGGGCAACTGCTGGTCTTCCATACAACCTTGCCCAGGCACAGATCCATGGTCTCGCAGGACTAACAGATGCCTGTTTAGACAACACTGCTGCTCTTGAAGCTTATCTACACCACAGTCATTCATTGTCATATGCTCAAGTAGACGTGTGCAATATGCAATGAAAAACTTAACCTGCAACAGCATTGCAGGCACAGAGCATCATATGAGCATCATTCACAAGAAGAAATATAGATTATATGCAGTTTTTGCAAGAAAGCTCAGTGATCAGAATGTCTGATTCTCTGGTCATCATCCTCCCTGCCTCTCAGTGTCACAAACTACTGTTGCCTTTTTATCGTATTACAAGAGCCGTCAATGCTGAAAATCCAGAATAAATCCAGAAAAAAGCGACGAAATGGACTTCTAACATTGTAAACCAGCGGGCTGTTGTTATGTCTCCCGCTCGCTGTGAAAATGGGGGACACCTCCCTCTCCCTTGCCAGGGAGTGAGAGAACGTTTGGTTTGTTGATTGTCAGATGAAATGCAAAGCTTTTGGGATAACTTTGGTCTGTGTCTTTGCTATTGCTTAGCACACACTTGGGCTTGGTGATGATACCAATGTGCATTTTTTTTGCTAGTGGGGGGAGGGGGGATGGTCGCTCACTGCCACTTGCGCCCAGGAGGGGGAGCTGGGGGGGGGGGGCGACTTCGGGGTTCTCACATTTGTCGTTCATTCTTTGGGGCACTTCTCTATTTTTGTGGATGTTTGCGAAGAAAAAGCATTTCAGGATGTATATTGCATACATTTCTCTGACATTAAATTTGACCTTTGAACCTTTGAACAAACACAAGTGCTGGAGGAACTTGGCAGGTCAGCCTGCATCTGTGGAAAGGAATAAACAGTTGATGTTCAAGCTGAGACCCTTCATCAAAGTTCAAAGTAAAATTTATTATCAGAGTACATACACATCACCATGTGTAACTCTGAGATTCTTTTTCGGCAAGCATACTTAGCAAATCTTGCGAACAGTAACTGTAAATTGTAAACATCAAGAGCTGTTAACAGTAAACAAACTATGCAGATATAAATAAATAGCAATTAATAACAAGCATGAAATAATATAACAAGAGTACTTAAATGAGTGTAGCTATCCCCTTTTGTTCAAGAGCCTGATGGTTGAGGGGTAGTAACTGTTCTTGAACCTGGTAGTGTGAGTCCTGGGGCACTTGTGCCTTCTACCTGATGGCAGCAGCGAGAAAAGAGCAAGGCCTGGGTGGTGAGGATCTTTGATGATGGATGCTGCTTTTCTACAGCAACGTTTTATGTAGATGTGCCCAGTGGCTGGGAGAGTTTTACCCATGATGTACTGGGCTGCATCCACTACCCTTCTGTAGGATTTTCTGCTCAAAGACATTGGTCAGCCAGTCAGCACACTTTCCACCACACTTCTATAGAAGTTTTCCAAGGTTTTTGATAACATGCCCAACCTCCACAGTCTCCTGAGGTAACGGAGGCGTTTGTCGTGCTTGCTTTGCAATAATATTTATATGATGGGTCCAGGACAGGTCATCTGAGATAGTGACGCCCAGGAACTTAAAGTTACTGACCCTCTCCACCTCTGATCCTCCAAAGATTACTGGCTCATGGACCTCTGGTTTCCCTTGTCTGAAGTCTACATCAGTTCCTTGGTCTTATTGACATTGAGTGAGAGCTTGTTGTTATTACACCACTCAACCAAGTTCCACTACTCAGGCTTGGAAAGGAAGGGGTAAGAAACCAGTTTCTTCTTCTAGGAATTAGTTTTGGCTTCTTTTCCCCTTTTCTTACTGGTCCTGATGAAGGGTCTAGGCCCAAAATGTTGAATATTTATTCCTCTCTGTAGATGCAGCCTGACCTGCTGTGTTTCTAGTGTTTTCTATCTCATTTCAGGCTCCCAGCTCCTGCAGTTATTTGATTTTCACACATAAACCGTACATATGTTTAGACTTTAAGCTGACAGACTGAATATCTGTTGTAGTGTCACATTGCTGGAAAGCAGACAGCACACAACTGTCCAATCAGTCTTGAAATATGAAACCGAGCCTGCAGAATGCTCACACTTAAATGTATTGCAAGTACTACAATGCTAACTATAAATGGCTGTGTTACTTTACTATCTATTTGAATCTTTGTGCATTTGTTTTGAATCCATAATCTTCCATTCCAACCATAACTGCACTTCAGAAAGTACTGGCTGAAACCGTATGAGGTCATGAAATAATTTAGAGCAATTCAGGGCTCTCTCTTTTTGTTCACTTGCAAGCATAATCCCTGATCTAAAACATAACCTATAATTCAGCTAGAATGTCAGATACTGAGGTCTGCCTACAATTCCTAGCTCCTGATTCTTCAAACAGTGACTTGGAAACACTCAGTTTGATGCAGACAAACCATCTGTTGATCCCTTTTGGTGCTGCGAGTCAGAATTGGAAGATGGCCAGGATTCAGGTTCCCGCTGACCTAGTGCCTCACTCTAAACACCAGTGTGCAGACTGGTTCATAATTTGCAGCAGTCGTGCTTGCCCCTGTCTCGCTACTAGGGCTGGGGCCAGTAAACTACATTTCAGACGTGCTCCGCTATAGTTGATGGCTGAGTTAAGTCCATCTTTGTTTTCATTATGGGCTTTTCCACTAGTATTTTAGGATGGGTTCTTTTCCCAGGGATTCAGTTCTCAGTAAGTACCTTCTGATACATTTGAAGATTGATTGCTCCTTCTGTCATTTGCCCTCCAGGCCTGCCTTGACAATAAGCGTTGGCTAAGCTTTACCATATTAACAAACTGCCAAAGCAATTAGCTGGAAAAGTGTGTGTTGTTGAAAATATTTTGGTAGCTTATTAACATTCAGGGCATTTGCTTTAATAATGAACATCCAATGGCTTCTGAATGAAGTCTGAAGGAAATGTTGGTAAGCCTAATTGTTAATTATGTTCATTATTTCAGAATCAGAATCAGGTTTATTATCACCGGCGTGTGTAGTGAAACTTGTTAATTTAGCAGCAGCAGTTCAATGCAATACGTGATATAGAAGGGAAAAAAATTACAGTATATGTATATTGAATAGATTAAAAATTGTGCAAAAATAGAAATAATATATTTTTTTTAAAAGTCCAATGTCCATTTAGGAACTGGATAGCAGAATTTTTTTATATATTCACATCAGTTTTTCCCCACCTCTCATCCTCTGAAGATAGTCTGTTGGTAGGCCACTAGTGAGGTATGATGATGAATTTTGTCAGACTATTCAGCTGCTGGAGATATTGCAGACAGACTTATTCCTGTTTATTCTTGAACGCAGCATAGTTCTGATTGATGAAGAAATAGGACTCCTTCCGTGGACTATAGTACTGACACAGTACTTTTATTACTAATAACAGAGAATTCCAGTTAATTGGGACAGCCGCTTATCTGGGACAATTCTTGGAGAACAAAAATAAATTGAGAAAATAGCTGAGATTCCATTCATTTATTGGAGACTCTATGCTGCTTAATTGGAAGTCCATTGCTGAACAGGTTCTAACTAGTGTCAGTCGCACGTTTTTGTGAGCCTGTTAGATACTACACTGCGTTTAGAGCGGCCAGTTTTTAAATAACGTCAAGTGCGTTTGTTTGTATTTAAAAAGCATTGGTTTTTGTCACTGATGGTTGGTGAGAAATGAGCAGTAAGACAACTGGGGACTGTTTTGCTCACTGGGGTTTCAAGCATTCAGGCGTGGAGCGGCCAGAAACAGCCAGGAGTGAAAATGAAATGATTTCGCTACTTCAACAAGTTAGGTGCTACGAAGAATTTGAAGGTATCAACAATCATCTTGAACACCACAATGAAAATGAAGATTTGAAGGATGCAAACATCGATAACATTGTATGAAGGAAGTCCATTATCTGCACTAGATATCTATACCTATTTTGTTCATCGTATATACTGAATGAATTCCTCTGTCGATAACTATTAGGAACACGGTTTTATAATACTGTAGTACTATTGGTAGAGTTTTAATTTGTTCCGTATTTCATTTAAATATATTATTTGTTACTCAGTTTGTCGTTTTTATATCGTTTTAACTATTTCCATGAATTAGTGCAGCCACTTAATTGGCCAAAATGTACTTGTTGCGATGTGTCCCAATTAACCAGAATCCACTGTACATTCAAATTCCTCCTACAGTGACAGACGCGCTCCCAGATACCTCTGGGAAATAGTAACTCATTCACTCTTTTTCAAATATACCACACTCCCTGGGCCCAAACATATGATGACACATATTCTACAGAGTCCCATAAATATCATCACCTCTGAGAATCCTGTTGTCCTAACTTCTCAAGATTCAGGGAGGAGGTACACGAGCCTGACGGTCTGTTCTCCATGATTCAGAAGCAACCTCTTTCCCCTCTGCCGTCAGTTCATTAACCACTGAACACTACCTCATTAATGATTTTTTATTGCACAATTTATTTATTTAATGTTTTATATTAATTTTATGTCTTTGTACTGAAATACATAACAACAAATTTCACATCATACGATATAAGACAATGATAATAAACCTGGTTCTGAGATTCCATCTTTTTCAACCCTTTGTCATTTCTACTTATTATTACCAGCTTCAAACACCATTCCCTCCCTCATCTGCCATTCATCCTCCTCACCTGGATCCGCCCATCACCCCTCCTTACCTGGATCCATTCATAACCCCCGTCAGCTGGATCTGCCCATAATTTATCAGCTCTTTCTCCAACCCTTCCTTGCACCTGTTTATACTGGCTATCTCCCCTCTTTCATTCCAGCCCAGATGAAGGGTATTAATTTAAAACGTCGATTATCCATCTTCCTCCACAGATACTGCCTGACGTGCTGAATTACTGTAGTACCTTTGTGTGTTGTTCCTAAGGACTGTGCTTTTTCTCTGCTGATTGAAATGCCACACATGAACTTGTACTAACTTCTGTCACTGATAATGTAGGGCAACAAATAAAATCACTGAAGATCTTGAATCATTGAAATCTGCTGAGACACCATTCTCCCTCCCCCACTGACCCCAAAGGCTCAGATTTAGGTCAGGCGTCTGTTCCAATAGAGCAGCGATAAAGAGCTGGTCACATAGATTGTCTTCAGTCAGATGGCACTCAGAATGCACAATGAAATGGGAAATGTGCAATGATGTCATCGGTTACTGTTATGCATCTCTTTGCTTCCTGCTGCTTTAAAGAAAAAGGCACTGGATCCTTTTTCACTGGTTCCAGAATGTTTCATTCAGACGTGACCATCTGTAGCCTACTAGATTGTGGTTATCCAGAAGAGAAGGAGTTATTCACATCAATCAAAGAAACTACACAATTGTTTTCTCTCGCAAACAACAGGAATTCTACAGGTGCTGGAAATTCAAGCAACACACATAAAAGTTGCTGGTGAACGCAGCAGGCCAGGCAGCATCTCTAGGAAGAGGTGCAGTCGACGCTTCAGGCTGAGACCCTTCATCAGGACTGAAGGGTCTCGGCCTGAAACGTCGACTGCACCTCTTCCTAGAGATGCTGCCCGGCCTGCTGCGTTCACCAGCAACTTTTACGTGTGTTGCTGCAATTGCTTTCTCTTACCACTTGGCGATTCCTTCCTGAATTTGTTGCTATCCTGCTATAATATAATGCTGTGCTGGTCTTTGCTGTGTTGACTCAAAGGCTAGTTGTGTGTGAGCTCTGTGCCATCACCCTTGCCTTTGGGTGGAAGAGTCGCAGCTTCTCAAGGGACCTGAGCATTATTTTCACTGACACCCCAGTTTATACTGATGCAGCAATGCATCATCAGTGTGAGCTTTCAAATGGCAAACTGAGACTCCATTTGCCCTGGATGCTGAGGCCTTATAAGACATTAGTCAGACTGCACTTGGAATATCCTGAGCAGTTTTGGGCCACTATCTATGAAAGTATGTGCTGGCATTGCAGAAGGTCCAAAAGAGTTTCACAAGAATGATCCTGGGAATGAAAGGGTTAACGTATGAGGAACATTTGATGGCTTTGGGCTTGTGTTCAATGGAGTTTAGAAGAATGAGGGGGAATCTCATTGAGACCTATCAAATATTGAAAGACCTAGATATAGTAGATGTGGAGAATACGTGTCCTATAGTGGGGGAGTTTGGGACCAGATGGCACAGCCTCAGTAAAAAAGGATTTCCCTTTAGAACATGGATGAGGAGGAATTTCTTTAGCCAGAGGGTGGTGAATCTGTAGAAGTCATTGCCACAGATGGCTGTGGAAACCAAGTCACTGGGTACATTTAAAATGGAGGTTGATGGGTTCTTGATCAGTAAGGTCATCAAAGGATAAGGGGAAAAGGCAAGAGAAGAGGTTGAGAGGGGAAAAAAAATCAGCCATGATGGAATGGCAGAGCAGACAAGATGTTCCAGATGGACTAATTTGGTTCCTGTGTCTTCTGGTCTTATGTAAAAGATATAATAATTGCTTTGCCACATCCAGACCAGCGTTAATCCCCTTTGATGGTCTAATTCAGAAAGAAAGCAAAAGATGAGGTCAGTTATTGCATTGCTGTAAGTAGGATCTTGGTGGATGCAAATGAACTGAACCAGCCCTTGCAATAAAGCAGTGACTTCCTGTCAAAGGTACTTCACAGGCTGTAAAGTACTTTGGGATGGCCTAATGCTATGGGAAGCACGATAGAAATGTAATTCCTCCTCTGAGGTTGGTCGTGAGAGCCAGCACATTCTCCATACTGGCCAAGACCTGTGTGCTCTGTACAGTCTGTGTGGAATCCAGGCCAGAATAATTCCCTGCAACAAAAAAATAAGCACAAATCTACTCAACAGAATCACTTCATCACAGAACAATTGGTTGCCTCTGCACGGTTAAACCATGACTGATGAACAAAGGGCATTGTCAACATGACACCTTGTTGGAACATAAAACATAGAACTGCACAACATAGTACAGGCCCTTTGGCCCATGATGTTGTGCCAAACTTCTGAACTACTCCAAGATCAATCTAGCTCTTCCCTTCCACAAAGTCTTTCCTTCATCAATGTAAGAGTACCTGAAATGTCCCTAATGTATCTACATCTACAACCACCCCTGTCAGTACATTCTATCATCACCACTCTGTTTAAAAAAAAAACAAACTCTGACATCCCCTCTATACTTTTCTCTAATCACCTTAAAATTGTGCCCCTCGTATTAGCCATTTCCACCCTGGGAAAAAGTCACAGGCTGTCAACTCTCTCTTACACATGCCTCATCATCTTATACATCTTTATCTGTCACTTGTCATCCTCCTTCACTCTAAAGAGAAGAGCACAAGTTCACTCAACCTATCCTCCAAACCATGCTCTCTAATCCAGGCAGCATTCTCGTAAATCTCCACTGCACCCTCTCTAAAGCTTCCACATCATTCCTATAATGAATACAATTTTCCCAACTGTGGTCTAAACCAAATTTTTCATCCTCCAACACACCATATGCCTTCTTAACTCTATCAACTTGCGCGGCTACTTTGAAGAATCTATAGATGTGGACTCCAAGATCCCTCTGTTCCTCTGCACTGCTAAGAATCCTGTTATCAACTCTGTACTGTATCATCAAGTTTGACTGTTCAAAGTGCATAACTTCACACTTAACCGGATTGAACTCCATCTGCCACTTCTCAGCCCTGTACTGCATCCTATCAATGTCCTCTAGTAACCTACAGCAATTTGTGTTGCTGTGCTATATGACCTACTATTTATTATCGGGATAGAGTGAAATAACAGATGTTCTGCTCAGAGGGATTGAGCTGTGCTGGCTAAACTGGGCACAGGTTAGAAGGGAAAGCAGGTGTTTATTGAACTAAGTTAGCAGGTTCATGATGCACATTTACGAAGTACAGCACTCCTGATGCACCAAGTTTTGGTAAAGATGTAAAATTGTGAGTGGCAGAAGGCTGGCACATCATTTTGAAGAAGTACAGGACTGCTCCCATTGGTCTGCTCACTCTCGTTGATTCCTTATTGAATATAACATTTGTGGCTGTGGGAAATGGTGGAAATACTCACTAGGTCAGGGAGCTTCTGAAGAAAGAAAAACAGCTAACATTTTGGTTCAGAGAATATTCATGTTGTTTCTTACCTCCCACCAGCATGAACTTTTCAAAGGTTCTTTATTTGGCTGTTAAGTTCTTTTGGGTATCATGAGGCCAAGAAAGAGGCCATATGTAAATGTGAACCAACCATCCCTCCATCAATATGTATTGTTGGATACCAGGAGCCTCAGGATTTCTTTGGTTGTCATTCATTGCTCAGAGCTTAAACCTGTCCAGTAATTTACACTGTACTAATAATTTGTAGTTAATGCTGTAATGATTTATTTTATCACAGCAGTAAAACTCTTCCCATTAGTGCAATAAATTATTAAAGAGCCAGAGTAGTGATGTCGTCTGGTTAATGAAACACATCACATCACTTTCAGCTTCCAAGAAGGAATAAAACCCTTTCCATCATATTATTACAGTGGAGAATACTGTTGTGTCCCACAAATTTATATCGTGTACATGCAGAACCCTACATGCTTATCACCAGGTTGTCAGGCTAACTATTCCATTGGCATGCAAGACACAACTTAATGGGCACATTAAGTATAAAAGATGGCTTCATGTCTAACCGCAGAGGGGAGCAGTTGCCGGTATTATCATTGGTTGTTGATTGGTGGATGATGGATGATCTATCTTCCAAGCTAAAGGTTCACTGACCCCATTGTTTCCCTTGTTCTTCCATTGAAATCCTTTTCCAGTCATTCCATACCTTATCTGAATAACATATGGCAGTCTAGGGACTCTGCGCTAAGGCTGCCTCTAAACAGCAGGCCCCTCCTTCAAGCTGCATCTGCTGTTCAAAGCTTTGAAGTGCATCATTCTTCCTTCACTCAGAAATACCACAATAAAAAACTCCAATTTGCACTGTAGCATAACCACACTCATATTGCTTTCTGGTTCCTGCTAATTAACAGCTCTCTCTCTTTGTGAAGCTCTGAGACATTTGAATTCAAGTCATTTTGCATGAAGCTCAACAAGACTGACACAGTTATCCATCAAGGTTCGAGCTATTTAACTATACTGTACTTGAAAAGGAAACCCCTGTCTCGGCCGCCGCTCATTCCTTAGTATTTGTCACTTTAATTCTGTGTTCACAGGAGAGGTCGTTGCGTATTTCTGCTGAGCAATGCAATTATCGTCCCATTGACACCCAGGTGAGTCATTCATGGGGAGATTCTGCTGTGTATCTCTTCCCCACCCCCACCTGTCAGGATCAGCAAAAGATTCCTCAGACTCTAATTGAATTTAAAGCCATTCCCCAGGGGTGTGAACAATTATGATACAAACACTGCCATCCAAGACGTGATTCTAAAAGGATGTTTATATTACCCTGCAGTCATTCAACCAAGTCTTATTCAGAATGAGGTCCTACATGATTCAGTGCTCCTAATCAAACTAGAGAAAGCTTAATTAGAAACCTGCTGTGCCAATGGCAGTCATTAAGGCATTGCAGAGTAACAAATGACTCGCTTCTCCTGCATATGTTCACCTTTTATACCAGTGCATTGATGGGAGAAGGTTAGCAAATGAGGCCCTTGATCTCTGCTTTAATATCTGATATTTTTTAAAACTTGCCTGGATATCTCAGTGTGGTAGATTGATCCCGGCTCAGGAAGTTCGGATTTAAGCCCCAATCCTGACATTTGAGACGGCGCCACCACCACACTTCGCGGTAGGAATGGTGTGTTTTTGATGATGTGCGGTGTTTGGTTCGCGCCAAACATAGCATTTAATCTGATGGCCAAAAAGCTCAATTTTGGTTCCATCAGACCATAGAACCTTCTTCCAGCGGACATCAGAATCTTCCAAACGCCTTCCAGCAAACTCTAGTTGAGATTTCATGTGAGTTTTTTTTTGAACAGTGGCTTTCTCTTTGCCACTCTCTCATAAAGCTGTGACTGGTGAAGCACCCGGGCGACAGTTGTATTGCCAGACTCTCCCATCTCAGCCACTGAAGCTTGTAACTCTTCCAGAGTTTCAATAGGTCTCTTGGTGGCCTCTCTCACTAGTCCCCTTCTTGCAAGGTCACTCAGTTTTTGAGGATGGCCTAATGTAAGCAGATTTATGGCTGTGCCATATTCTTTCTATTTCTTGATGATTCACTCAACTGTACTCCAAGGAATATTCAGTGACTTGGAAATTTTCTTGTATCCATCTCCTGACTTGTGCTTTTCAATAACCTTCTTGTGGAGTTGCTTGGAGTGTTCTTTTATCTTCGTGGTGTAGTTTTTGAATTTTGTGTGTTGCTCAGGTTTTCCATCATCTGAAGAATCTCTTGTATCAGAGCTGATGTATTTCACCATTGTCAGTATAAAAACTAATTACAGTGACATGCAAAAGTCTGGGCACCCCTGGTCAAAATTTCTGTTACTGTGAATAGTTAAGTGAGTAGAAGATGAACTGATCTCCAAAAGTCATAAAGTTAAAGATGAAACATTCTTTTCAACATTTTAAGCAAGATTAGTGTATTATTTTTGTTTTGTATATTTTTAGAGTGAAAAAAGGAAAGGAGCACCATGCAAAAGTTTGGGCACTCCAAGAGATTTGAGCTCTCAGATAACTTTTACCAAGGTCTCAGACCTTAATTAGCTTGTTAGGGCTATGGCTTGTTCATAGTTATTGTTAGGAAAGGCCAGGTGATGCAAATTTCAAAGCTTTATAAATATCCTGACTCCTCAAACCTTGTCCCAACAGTTAGCAGTCATGGGCTCCTCTAAGCAGCTGCCTAGCACTCTGAAAATTAAAATAAATGATGCCCACAAAGCAGGAGAAAGCTATAAGAAGATACCAAAATGTTTTCAGGTAGCCGTTTCCTCAGTTCGTAATGTAATTAAGAAATAGCAGTTAACATGAACAGTGGCGGTCAAGTTGAGGTCTGGAAAACCAAGAAAATTTTCTGAGAGAACTACTCGTAGGATTGCTAGAAAGGCAAATCAAAACCCTGTTTGACTGCAAAAGACCTTCAGGAAGATTCAGCAAACTCTGGAATGGTGGTGCACTGTTCTCCTGTGCAGCAACACCTGCACAAATATGACCTTCATGGAAGAGTCATCAGAAGAAAACTTTTCCTGCAACCTCACCACAAAATTCAGTGCCAGAAGTTTGCAAAGGAACATCTAAACAAGCCTGATGCACTTTGGAAACAAGTCCTGTGGACTGATGAAGTTAAAATAGAACTTCTTGGCCACAGTGAGCAAAGGTATGTTTGGAGGAAAAATGGGTGCAGAATTTCATGAAAAGAACACCTCTCCAACTGTTAAGCATGGGGTTGGATCGATCATGCTTTGGGCTTGTGTTGCAGCCTGTGGCATGGGGAACATTTACTGGTAGGGGGAAGAATGAATTCAATTAAATACCAGCAAATTTTGGAAGCAAATATCACACTGTCTGTAAAAAAAAAAAGCTGAAGATGAAAAGAGGATGGCTTTTACAACAGGATAATGATGCTAAGCACACCTCAAAATCCACAATGGACTACCTCAAGAGGCGCAAGTTGAAGGTTTTGCCATGGCCCTCACAGTCCCCCAACCTAAACATCATTGAAAATCTGTGGATAGACCTCAAAAGAGCAGTGTATGCAAGATGGCCCAAAAATCTCACAGAACTAGAAGCCTTTTCCGAGGAAGAGTGGGCGAAAATCCCCCAAACAAGAATTGAAAGACTCTTAGCTGGCTACAGAAAGCACTTACAAGCTGTGATACTTGCCAAAGGGGGTGTTACTAAGTACTGACCATGCAGGGTGCCCTTTTCCTTTTTTGTTATTTTGAAACTGTAAAAGATAGAAATAAAAAAGTAATCTTTAAAATATTAAGGAAATGTGTCATCTTTAACTTTATACCTTTTGAAAATCAGGTCATCTTTTACTCGCTTAGCTATTCACAGTAACAGAAATTTTGACCGGGGTGCCCAAACTTTTGCATGCCACTGTACCTGCTTGTTCATCTCATTGCTGTTGGTTGGGAGCTCACCATATTCAAATTAGCTGCATTAAAGACAAACATATTTTTAAAAAATATACTTTGTTGGAGGTGTATCAATTTGGGAATTCCTGAAGCCATGAAAAGATGCTATATAGATGCAAATTTGTTTTTCTCTACTGGTTTAGCAATTTGTTCAGTTAGACAGCTACGAAGTGCCTTGGGCCATTTCTTAAATTAAAACACAATGAATACATGCAGCCATCTCCCCTTGGGAAGGGAATACAACCCATGCTGTTCCAGATTGTTTGTTCTTGGGCAAAGCCACTGGTTTCCTCAGAGGAGAAGCCAAGGCCAGTTAGCCTTGTGACGCATTATTGACGTAAAACACTCGTTCAAATCTTATCCTTTAAACTATATTCTGTGACTTTCAGTCAATTAATTTATGCTAATTGGATAATTTAAATTGTAATTATTAATTTTATGAACAAATATTTGTTGGACAAATATGCAGCCTGTACAGTTTTGTTTTGAAAGCAGTAACTATTTTGGGTTTCATTGGTATGTAATAATTTAGCCAGCCTTGAAATTAATCTTCTTTGGACTCTGATGCCCCACCATGCTGGATGCAAGTAAGCATAATATTTAATGCACTGTGGGCCTGAACTTCAAGTTATATTAATTATGGTACTGGTAAGAAATACATTTTGCATGAGCAGAAATTTTTACCCAATAGAAGTTGCCAAAATTTGATCTCGACCATAATTTTATTTAGAGATGCAGCAATGTAGCATGCTCTTCCAGCTCAATGAGCCTACAGCACCCAATTACACTTGTGTAACCAATTAAGCTACTAATGTGTACATCTTTCGAATGTGGAAAGTGGAGCACATGGAGGAATCCACTCAGTCATGGGGAAAATATACAAAGTCCTTGTAGACAGCGGGAGGAATTGAACCCAGGTCGCTAATGCTGTAATAACATTAAGCCAATCGCAATGGTACCGTACCACCCCAGTTTGCTGTCTTATTGCATCATAAAGATCTTCACAGTTCTTAGGGATGCGGAAAGCTTTTTTCTGGTGTATCCTGTGACAAGAATGGCATTTATGTTTCTTAATTCGAAATTTCTCAGTTGTTGGAGTTTTGAAGGAAAGGTAAAGGCTAGTGGTGCTCAAATTGTGTTCTCCATTTCACAACTCAAGCTCCTCCTGCCATGTCTTTTAGAAAGTAAGAATCCATGTCAGCATGAAATTATTTTCTATATGCAATAAAAAGATTTGTTCAGTTTGAAGCTGGGCACAAGATTTTACACATCGTCTCATTGCCCAGCCTTTCATGGTATGATAGATGTAGTTTATAAAACCAAGTGATGTCCCTCACACAGACGTACATAACAGTTGCACAACACCCATTAACACCTGTGAAATGAAGGACTAGATCACCTGACTTTGATGCGGTGTTTGAGGTTTTGCTGCTTTAGTGTGGTGGGGAGTGAGCTGCATGTTTGGTTCTCTTCCATAATGCCCAGGTGGTCATCGACCTCCATTCCTAATGTTGAGCACCATATTCCCAGCTGGTGCCAAGTTCCTCGCACATGACCCAGAAGTGAACCCTGCTGTGGGAATTTCCAATTAGCACACCAAACATCCACCAGCGTTATCAAATCTCACTCCTTGTGTGGTTGGAAGGGATTCTGCTGTACTTTGAGAGTACAAAAGATTTTTATGCACCCTCAGCTTCTGCTATAAGGGACGGTGCTGCCCCGAAACAAGAAGTAGGCTTCCGCAAGGAAGCCCTCCCCTTGCATGCAATCTGCCTTCATCAATTGTTCTGTTCACATTGAACTGCCGGTGAGAAGTAGAGCCTGCACCAGAAATTGATTTGCAGATCTCACTGTCGAGTTTCTGGGTTTCTCCCTGCAATAGATAAGCTGAGTCATGTGTAATCATATTCATACAGGACGTGGAAGATGTGATTTTGTGTTGAGCAAGTGAGATATCATTGCAGTGCTAAATATTGTGTGTGTGTGTGCGTGTGTAGCATGCCCTTAAGAACTGGTATGATATGGTTTAGATTTTTATATTGTTGCATGCAGATATTGATAGCCAGTTGGTGCCTTGAATTTAAATGTGTTGATTAAACTCTACTTTAGCATCTCAACTGCAGTAGCTTTAAGGAGATGCAAACTGCAGTCAGTGTACCTCATTTTCAACTCTGGCCATGAACTTCCTTATTGCAGAGGTACTGAAGCAATCCACTTTCTGCCTCAGCCGGCTATCAACGCTCACAGCACAATTTGAACATGTACCTTTTCTGCTCTCTCTTACCCTGTACCAGAGGAGGAGGAGACAGGAGAAAGGGGTAATCTCTGACAACATAACAGCTAATCTCTTGAGATCCTTAACTCAAGACAAGCATCCTACCAAGCAGAAAGTGCCATGATTTACTTGCTCACAATATCATCCCTCACACAGGAGAAACCAAACGAAGACAAGGTGACCAACTTCGCACACCTTCTCATTTATACCCACAGGGGTAACTCTGAGCTTCCAACTGCCTATCACTTCAATTCTCCATCCCATTCCCATTCTGACCCACGTATCTCCTATGTTGTTGCAACAACACCCAATATAAGTCTGAGGAACAGCACTTCCATCTTCTGGGCATACAGAGCTTAAGACTTCAATAGTTCTGAAGTGCCTTTGACATGAACGGCCAGTTCTATTCCTTGTTCCACGGATGCTGTCTGATCTGCAAATATTTCCAGGTATTTTTTTTTGCTTTTATTCCAGGTTTCTAGCATCTGCAGTTTTTTTTGTTTACATCCTAGCAACCAGACAATAACTGATATTAGAAGACTTGAAGGCCAATAATCAAACCCATGGAAAGTTGATTGGGCACCTTGATTTAAAAAAATATGATGGCTCATTGTTTTCACATCCATGTATCCTGCAGAATGGATGCTGGTATGTGAGGGTTACCGGACTGTTTTTATTTTCTAGTATGTAATGTTGGCAATGCGTCTTTGTTTCAGAAAATGGTGTTCAGTCCCAACAGTTGACCTTTTATTTGTTACAATATGGGATCTGGTTATTATCAGTCATATAACAGCTGGCAAAACTCCTTTCAATCTTGTCATGATGATAAGCTTCCTCAACAAGTGTGATCTCTTAATCCAAGCATTACTTTTGTTTTAAGGAGGAAAATAATTTTGCCCTGATGTTACATCCTTTTGCAATTTGATACCCCATGATTAAATGTGGATGCTTTTGGAAATCAATGTTCAATCTAATCAGGTAAGGACCAAAGATATCATTGAAAAACAATGGGTATTTGGCAGATTGCATTTATATTGATGCAATAACAAAGAAGCACAAGGTACAAAGTAAACACATTATCAAATACACAATATGTCACCACATGCAACCCTGAGATCTGCTTCTTGTGGGCATACACAGGAAATCCAAGAAACAATAGGATCAGGATGGACAAACAACCAATATGCAAAAGATGACAAAATGTGCAAATACAAAAGAAAGGGAAAATCAATAAATACATAATATCGAGAACATGAGATGGAGGGTCCTTGAAAGTGAGCCTATAGGTTGTGGGAACCATTCAGTAACGGGACAGGTAAAGTTGAGTGAAGATATCACCTCTGCTTCAAGAGCCTGATGGTTGAGGGGTAGTAACTGTTTCCGAATCTGGTGCTGCGGTCACTGACCAAAGGGCATAAGATATAGGAACAGAATTAGGCCATTTGGGCCATCAAGTCTGCTCTGCCATGTCATCATGACCAATCCATTTTTCCTCTCAGCCCCAATTTCCTGCCTTCTCCCCGTATCCCTTCATGTCCTGACCAATCAAGAATCTATCAAAATCTACCTTAAATATATGCAAGGACTTGGCCTCCACTGCCACCTATGGCAACGAATTCCACAGATTTGCCACTCTGGCTAAAGAAATTCCTCCTCATCTCATTCTAAAGGAACACGTCTCTATTCTGAGGCTGTGTCCTCTGGTCCTGGACTCTCCCTCCACAGGAAACATCCTCTCCACCTTGACTCTATCAAGGCCTTTCAACGTTCGATAGATTTAAATTAGGTCATTCTTCTGAATTCTAGTCAATATAGGTCATTCTTCTGAATTCTAGTCAATGTAGGTCCAGAACCATCAACCATTCTTCATATGACAAACCATTCAATCCTGGAATCATTTTCATGAATCTTCTTTAAACCCTTGCTAGCGTAAGCACATCTTTTCTATGATAAGGTGCCCAAAGCTGCTTACAATACTCCCAAGTGAGGCCTCACCAGTGCTTTTAAAACCTCAACATTATATCCTTGCTTTTATATTCTAGTCCTCTTGAGAGGAATGCTATCATTTGCCTTTGCCTTCCTCACCATCGGCTCAACCTGCAAATGAATCCTTTGCACCTCAAATTTTTGAATTTTCTCTCCATTTAGAAAATAGTCTTCCCTTTTTTTTCCTACCAAAGTTCATGACCGTACACTTCCTGACACTATATTGCATCTGCCACTTCATTTCCCATTCTCCTAATCTGTCTAAGTCCTTCTGTACCCTCTCAATTTCCTCAAAACTACCTGCCCCTCCATCTATCTTTGTACCATCCGCAAACTTTGCAACAAAGCCATCAATTTCATTATCCAAGTCATTGACATAAAATGTAAAAAGTATCGGTCCTAACACAGACCCCTATGGAACAAAACTAGTTAACAGCAGCCAACCAGAAGAGACTCCTTTTATTCCCACTCTTTGCCTCCTGCCAATCAGCCACTGCTTTATCCATGCTAGAATCTTTCCTGTAATACCATGGGCTCCTGTTAAGTAACCTCATATATGGCATTTGTCAAAGGCCTTCTGAAAATCAACCTATTCTCCTTTGTCGATCTCCTTGTTATTTCTTCAAAGAATTCCAAAAGATTTGTCAGGCAAGATTTTCCCTTGAGGAAACCACGCTGACTGTGGCTTATTTTATCATGTGCCTCCAAATACCCTGAACCCACATCTGTAACAATTGACTCCAACATCTTCCCAACTACTGAGGTCAGACTAACTGGTCTATGATATAATTTCCTTTCTTATGCCTCTCCCTTGAAGAGTACAGTGGCATTTGCAATTTTCCAGTCTTCTGAAACCATTCCAGAATCTCATAAGTACATAGAACGTAGCACAGTACAGCAGAAGAACTGGCCATGTAGCCCAAAATGTTCTTGAAAGTTCATTACCAATGGCTCCACAATCTCTTCAGTCACCTCTTTCAGAACCCTGGGGTGTGCACCATCTTGTCCAGGTGACTTAACCATTTTCAGACCTTTCAGTTTCCCAAGGACCTTCTCCCTAGTAACGGCAACTTCACACTCTTCTAACCCCTGACACACTGGAACTTCCACCTTACTCCCAGTGTCTTCCACAGTGAAGACTGATGTAAAATACTTACTCAGTTCATCCGCCATTTCCTTGTCTCCCATTACTACCTCTCCAGCATCATTTCTCAGCGGTTCGATCTCCACTCTCACCTCTATCTTACAATTTATGTATCTGAAGAAAATTGTGGTATTGGCTAGCTTACTTTCATATTCAATCTTCTCTTTAATGACTTTTTTAGTTGCCTTCTATTGGTTTTTAAAAGCTTACCAATTCTCTAATTTCCCACTAATTTTTGCTCCATTTTGTGCCCTCTCTTTGGCTTTTGTACCTTCTTTCTGGTGGTAGCATAGAGAGGAGAGCACGGCCTGTGTGGTGGGGTTTCTTGATGATGGATGCTGCTTTCCTGCAACAGTGCTGCCTGTGTAGATGTGCTCAATGGTGGGGAGGACTTTGCCCACGGCGGACTGGGCTGTATCCACTATTTTTTTGTAGGCTTTTCTTTTCAAGGGCATTGGTGTTTCTGTACCAGGCCGTGATGTAACCAGTCAGTATACTCTCCACCACACATCTGGAGAAGCTTGTCAAAGTTTTAGATGTCATGCTGAATCATTGCAAACTTTTGAGGAAATAGAGGCACTGCCATGCTTACTTTGTAATTGTGCTTACATACTGGGCCCAGGACAGGTCCTCTGAAATGAGGTTAGAATTGCTGACCCTTCCCCCTCTGATTTCCCCTCATGAGTACTGGCTGATGGACCTCCAATTTCCTCCTTCTGAAGTCAATAATTAGCTCCTTGGTCTTGCTAACATTGAGTAAGATGTTGTTGTTATGGCATCATTCAGCCAGATTTCAGTTCCCCTCCTATATGCAGATTCATCACCACCTTTGATTTGGCCTACAACAGTGGTGTCATCAATAAACTTAAATATGGTTTTGGAGCTGTAATAGTCATAAGTACAAAGCATGTAGAGCAGGCAGCTGAGCCACAGCCTCGCGGTGCACCTGTGCTGATGGAGATTGTGGAGGAGATGTTGTTGCTAATCCAAACTGACTGGGGTCTGCAAGTGAGGAAATCAAGGATCCAATTGCACAAGTTGGTATTTGAGGCCAAGGTCTTGAAGCTTATTGATTAGTTTTGAGGAGATGCAAGTACTGAATGCTGAGCTGTTGTCAATAAAGAGCTTCCTGATGTATGCAGCCTCACTGTCCAGCTGTTGCAGAGTGGAGTGAAGAGCCAATGAAAAGGCATCTGCTGCTGACCTGTTGTGCTGGTAGGCAAATTGGAGTGGATCCAAGTTGCTTCTCAGGCAGGAGTTGATATATTTCATCAACAGCCTCTTAATATGCTTCCATCACTGTGGATGTAAATGTTAGTAGACGATAGTCATTGAGGCAGTTTACCACATTCTTCTTAGGTACAAGTATAATTAGAGCCTGCTTTAAGCTGGTGGGTACCTCAGACTGCCAAAGTGAGGTGTTAAATGATATCAATGGAACTCCAGCCAGTTGAACAGCACAGGTCTTTAGGACTTGGCCAGGTATCCCATCTGGGCTGGGTGCTTTCTGTGAATTCACCCTCCCGAAGACTGCTGTCACATCGGTCTCAGAGACTGAAATCTCAGTGTCTTCCATTCTGTGGGAGTTTGCGAACGTTTTGACGGTCAAAGCAAACATTGAAGGCATTGAGCTCATCCGGAAGTTACCTCTGTCACTCGATTAGGTAGAGGAGAGGTTGTTTCCTAAAGTAGGAGACTCTAGGACCAGAGGACTCAACCTCAGAATATGAGGATTACATTTTAGAACAGACATAAGGAAGAATTTCTTGAGCTGAAGGGCGACATATCAACGGGTGGATTGCTGTGGAGGCCGAGTCACTGGACATACTTAAAAAGGAGGATGATAGATTCTTGATTAGTAAGGGTGCCAAAGATTATGGGGAGAAGACTGGAGATTGGGATGAGAGGGATAATAAATCAGCCATGATGAAATGGCAGAGCAGACCTGATTGCTGAATGGCCTAATTCTGCTCCTATGCCTTATGGCCAACGTAGACTGATTTCTTTGAAGAAGTTTGAGTATGGTCCCTATTTCTGTTAAATTCCAAAATACTTGATGAGATGGCAGGTACTTCTCAGTTACATGTTCCCCATTTCTCTTCTTATACAGGGTATTCAAATGTTGATGGGGATCACTTGGTCTGAGGGATTAACAGACTGAACGTGTCCTGTATATTTTAATTCCCAATGACTCAATGAGCTATAGTTCATTGGTGAATTTCATACTTAATACAACTAAGGAAAGAGTTCACTACTTGGAATGAACTGGTGTTGTGAAAGGTATTTTCTGTGCTAATGTGTTGTACCAGTTGGCAGGTATCACGTTAGTGATGGATCTTGTATTTGCTACTACTTCATAATAGTGATCGCTAAAAATTCTCTCTGCAGCCTCAAGCCAAGACTGCAAGCTGTAGTTATGGCCCTGTATATTTTAATTGAAGTTTTACAGGATAATGGCATGTGAATGTTGGCGGGGGAGGCGGTGGTGCAGTAATGCACTCTGAATGCCATGCATTTTTCATGCATTCTATACCAAAGTCCTATTGGGGCAGAAGGAATTCTGCAAAGTAGATTTGATAAGTATACACAGAGGCCATTGTAACATAAGGCTTTTACCAATTAGCTGAAAAGTCGCTGCAGGTGTTTCAGATTTTAATTGCGCTGCTATCTTGATCTAATTTAACTGTGCATCATACTCCAGTTTTTATTTCTGTATTTTAAAAACCTTAAGCTGAACAGCCTCAGAAAGAGCTGGTTCTATAAGTAACTCCCACCCCATAGCTCGCTTTTGATTAAAAAACCTCTGTTTAAACTTCGTTTAGTTGACACCTCTTGTCTGAGTTCTGAGTTCTGTCACTGAGGAATGACTTGGCCTCTCCCACCAGATAGGCACCTAAGATCTATTTGTACTGTACAAAAAGGGAGGGGCAAACAGTCGGCAAAAGTTCATCTACTCACATTACCGTATGAAGCAGTTAGTTTTCTCTCGCGTTTTTTTGTGGTTTTAACTTGACTGCAAAACATCTCATTGCTTCATTTCAGTTAAAGTTTGTGTCACAGGTGTTATGCAAGGTCATGCCTTTGTGTCAGTCCTCTCCTGATGATTGTGTGTTTCTGTAATGGCTGTGGCTAATAAGGACGGCGAAAGTTGTCATCATCATGTGTTAAGGTATGGTGCCAAACTGGTTAAAAATCCTAAGGATGAGAGAACTGGCTTGGGTCCAGCATCTGAAGCTTCCCTTCTGCCAGCAGACTCCGGTAACAGCTGCGGAGCTGTGGCCTGTGTTTCTGTGACCGTCCCTCGTTCAGACAGTGGCTGCTGTCAATGACATTGCATCACATGTTGTCTGTCAGTGCTGAGTGTCATCCAGCATTCATGTGCTGATGTAATATCAAGTCCAGATGATTGTGGATGCAGCGGGTCTCATCAGACTGCAAGTTCTCGCCCAGCACCTGAAGCAGTCCTGCATAAATATAGAGGAAAGCATTTGTCGCAGACAGAATTAACTGGGCTTAATTCTGCGTGTGAGCCCTTCAGTACAGCAACTTTTGTGTAAAAGAACTCTGACCCCTGATACGCAATGGGACATTGAAGTTGGTGGGGGGAGGACATAATTGGAGTTTTAAAAGAAATAGAATGATTTTTCAGCTCTGTTACCTGTGTGTTGGTTAGGATTCCACTGGGTAACTGAGCGCTATGTCTTAGGCTGCAACATGTTTTACATGTAGCGTTAAGGATGCTTCTTCACCCGATGAAATATCGAGTTCAGTCTGTCTGTGGTTTCCTGAGCAGGCAATCCCTGCAAGTACTGCACCTTCTATAAGTTACCCAATTTGTCTCTCAGGAATGGCCCATTTCAGGATTGCATGAAGTTGGGTTTAAACTTGCAACCTTTGAATTGCAGATCAGGGACACTCCTATGCGATGAGACTTCACAGCTGGGCTTGATATTTTATTGTTCACTACTAAATAAGGCATTATGAACAACTACCTTATTTAGTAGGGAAGGGACTTGGGAGCAGAGAGATAAAGAAATATCCCATTTGCAGAATGTGAAACATTTTAATGGTGACTGCAGCCCTATTAGTAGATAATGTATTCTTCTGCAAAAGGATAGCATCACACACAATATTCCTGAGGTAAATGTTGCTGTTGTACCACAGAAAACATCTCATCTGTATGTGTCACAGCTCGGTAGGACAGCTGCTCTGCCTGAAACTGCAAGAAACTGCAGAGTTGTGGACACATCTCAGCACATCACAGAAACCAGCCTCTCCTCTGTAGTCTCTGAGACTTCTCATTGCCTTGATCATGCAGCCAATATAATCAAAAGCACCACCCACCATGAACATTCAATCTTCACCCCAGCCCACACTGGGCAGAAGATATAAAAGCCGAAAGCATATAGCACCAGCCTTAAGGATAGCTTCTACCCCACTCTTATAAGACTTTTGAACAGCCCCAGTACAATAAGGTGAATTCTCATCCTCACTAATTACTTTGTATGGCCTTACACTTTACTGTCTGCCTGCACTACAATATTTCTGTAGTGTAACACTTTATTCTGTATTCTGTTACTGCTTTCCTGGTACTACCTGAGTGCACTGCTGTAATGAAGGTCTACATAAATGACATGCAAAATGATGGTTTTCTCTGTACCTCAGTATGTGTGACATTAAGACACAAATTCACCAATTTACATCACCCCATTCCTGTCTGGCTTGTATGTGATGCTAAGCCCACCCTCTTTATCTCTGGAACAGTGAGGGGCAATCAAGAAAGCATCATTGCTGGAAGTAATTTTTTTAATATAAAATTCATGCTGTATGGTACCAGAGATTGCATTCAGTCCTGACCTCCAGTGGGGTCTTAGAACCATAGAACACTACAGCACAGAAAACAGGCCATTGGGCTGTTCTAGTCTGTGCCGAAACATTATTCCACTAGTCCCTTTGACTTGCATCCAGTCCATAACCCTCCAGACCTCTCCCATCTATGTACCTATCCAATTTATTCTTAAAACTTAAGAGTGAGCCCACATTTACCATGTCAGATGGCAGCTCCTTCCACACTCCCACCACTCTCTGAGTGAAGAAGTTCCCCTTAATTTTCCCCCTAAACCTTTCCCCTTTCACCCTAAAGCCATGTCCTCTCATATTTATCTCTCCTAATCAAAGTGGAAAGAGCCTGTTCACATTTACTCTGTCTATACCCCTCATAATTTTGTAAACCTATATCAAATCTCCCCTCATTCTTCTGCACTGCAAGGAATAAAGTCCTAACCTGTTCAATCTTTCCCTGTAACTCAACTCCTGAAGACCCAGCAACATCCTAGTAAACCTTCTCTGCACTCTTTCAATCTAACTGATATCCTTCCTATAGTTAGGTGGCCAGAAATGTACACAATACTCCAAACTTGGCCTCACCATTGTCTTATACAACCTCTCCATAACATCCCAACTCCTATACTCAGTACTTTGATTTACGAATGCCTTGGTGGAAATTCATAATGTGACAGCATCAGATTTCCTCTGGCTGCTCTGGTTTCCTCCCATTTGCTTGATTGACCACTAGAACAGGGGGTGCATGTGGGGAGAATTTTTTAAAAATGGGATTGATGTAAATAGGAAGCTGGTGGTCAGTATGGCCTGGGTGGGTCAAAGGGTCTCTGACTCGATTCAGGAAAAATGATTCGCTTTGAGATGTACAACTCTATTGTGCTCTCTGATTGCTTGCCTGTGAGGGCTGATAGGCTGCACCCAGAAATATCAGATTCTCAGCCACACTGTTCTCCAAAGAATGAGCAATGACTGCTGTGGTGGGCATTAGATACATCTGCATTATCCTTGCCCTAAGTGTGTTTTTAACTGCAGACTCTAGTTTGGCTGGCTGAGCACCACAGCTCGCAATTGCCGTACTGCTAGCAACGCATGGGAACAATTGCTTCCTGAGACACTCTGAAGGGCAGCTGCACCTCGGTCAGTGTTCTCTGCGTGTGTCACTCAGGCAATCGGCAGTGAACGGGAGGAATGTGCAATTAATTGCCATCAAGTGCAGGTGGTGCAGACAGGAAGCCCTGTGAGTCTGCTGCTGTGTGTATCTACAATGCGTCTGCATTTTAATTAGAACCCTCCCTTCAGCCTTACTCAGTTTTAACAGTGCTTTTTGAAAGTATGCTTGGTGTCAATAGCACTAAAAATACATAGAGAATTGCCCTGAAGCTGGTCTTCCGTGAAGACAATAGCTGCTGGATTACTTTTCTCTGCTGCTTATTACTGTCCGTTTTAGTTTTAACACCTGAAATATATGGTCACCAATTGTCTGATTCTGTCTTTGCAACCCTCCACCCGACCTCAACCATCGTCTTTCAAATTATGGAGCAAGGTCACTAGCAGTACTCTGAGACGAAGGGATGGGTTACTTGTGTGGCTTGTTGAAACAGGGTTTTATGCAGCTGCATGCCTGCCCCATGAGCCATCTCTGTTCCAAGGACTGCCAACAGCTAATACTTGCAGGTTTTGCTTGGTTGCTTGTTCATTTAAGATCTCCCTCTGCAGCTGTCCACCATTCTCCTGACTCAGACTGCCCATTTGCCCAGGGAACTGAGCTCCCTACAGAATTCTGCAGGCCAGCAGCAGCATCAGTTCCTTGCATGGATGGAAGGTGTCCCTTACCATTTAGATAGGGAGCCTTTTAGAAGATTACAGATTCCTTCACATGTGCTGACCTTGCTTAATTAGGACGATCCCATTGTTAAATTACAAAAGCAACAACACAAACTTGGCATGTATCTTGGCTTAGGATCACTTAAGGCTGTTAAATTGTTGAAGGGCTTTGTAAACATAGCAATGGTGAATCCAGCTCACATGGTAAAGAAATCAATAGTTGGGAAGTTTGTTCTCTATCCATAGGATAATAGAATTATCTTTCATGGACAGCAGTGAATTATAGGCACTATTAAAGCTTTCAGAACAGGGAAAGGTTATCATTCACTAAGGGTATCGAGGGGTTTGTAGCCATGATGGTTTAAAGAGGTTACATTATCCATGATGTCATGAATGGCTTGATGGGCAGAATAGCTCGTAGTTACTTTTTATCCTGTGTATGTCTTGACGAGAAGAACTGATAATTTACTGTGAAGGTTTTTCATAATATTGAGCACTTGAGACATTAATCTGAATATTACCTTCAAGTCATTTAAATTAATTGCTCTGCGACTGAAAGATGGAAGAAACTGAAACATTCAGTGATGGGTGTAGAATATGGGATAATGGCCTCTCTCGACAAGAACCAATTAGCTGGGAATTGAAATTTGCTTTTCTTTTTAGTCCTTTATACTGTCGCCATTTGCTCAGAGCCAGCTACTGGTGCTCTACCACAGAAGCATTTCCAGAACACAAGTGGTTGGCTTGTTTTTCCTGTTCTAACTGTCAGTAAAAGATACAATCATTCCTGAGTTTGTTGAGGTCGAGGTATGGTTATCAGATTGAAACCTTAAGCAAGAGATGATGGCAAATTATTACCTTGATTTATAGACCAGGTCAGGGAAGTGTAACATCAAAACTCAGTGTAAAAGCAGAACTGTGAATCTACCACACCTTGTCTTCATTATCTTCTTGTCTTCATTATTTCAAGCATCTTGGTTACCAAGATATCTATTTATGCCAATTGACATGCTGTCTTCCTCCTTCCCCCATCCTAATCCATCCTGTTGCTTTCCCCAAATAATTACTTATTTCTTTTTCCTCAGAGTAACAATGCTCAACTTAGCACTTATAAAATAAAATGCTTCAAGGCACTTCACATGTTATCAAGTAAAATTTGACTCTGACCACTGATGAATTTGTCCATAGACCTGTAATCTACACTCATTAAGATATTTATACTGTACACTTTTATTTCTGAGTGCGCTCTTAAATGCTAAAAGCAGGAAGCTTTTGAATTCTCTTCTTAAACCTTTCTGTCTTGTTTTCTTCCATTTCAGGTGGTCCTTAACGTTCAACTCATTGACCAGTTTTCTGGCCATCTGCACAAGTATCATTGATTGGATGCTACTTCTGTGAAGCACAATGGCCAATTTATTATATTAAGGCAATATAGAAATACAAGTTAAAGGAGAGAAAATTCTAAGCTTAAGGTCCATCAGCCTATGTTCTCTGAACTAATATGGCTCCCATTACAGGAGCAACCCATTATTAAAATTCTCGGCCTTGCTCTTAAATTCTTTTTGCGGGCTACCCTCTCTCTGGAGACAAACCTGCAGCAATCACCACCCCCCCACCC
The DNA here is from genome assembly GCF_030028105.1 of Mobula birostris. NCBI lineage: Eukaryota > Metazoa > Chordata > Chondrichthyes > Myliobatiformes > Myliobatidae > Mobula > Mobula birostris. The sequence goes on along the minus strand of NC_092378.1, from coordinate 46,989,688 downwards.
CACACACACACACATACATACACACACACACACACACACACACACACACTCACACTCACACTCACACTCACACTCACACTCTCTCTCTCTCTCTCTCTCTCTCTCTCTCTCTCTCTCTTTTTACAATCTTAAAATGCCTGTGTTGCTCTGATTCTGGGTGACACCGATAACTTTCCTAGTGTCAGGCTTGACAACAGCTGCCTGCTCCCTTTCAGTATTATTTTCCTTTAAATCCCACTCTTTGTTCCCCTCCATTGAGTCACCAATTCTATTATCTCAAGTGCCTTAGTGTTAAGGTGATCCTTAAATATGTCCAGGATGCTTTACCACAGTTATTCGTGCAATGTAAGTGTTGGTGATGTTGATGTTTTTGATAAAAGCAGTCTTAACCCAGTTAAGTGAGCTGTCTAGAGAAGGCAGAGATTTAGATTTATTTATTAATCACATGTATATCAACATACAGTGAAATATGTCATTTGCGTTAACAACTAACATAATCTGAGGATGTGCTGGGGGAAGCCTGTAAGTGTCAGCACTCATTACCAGCGCCAACATAGCATTCCTGTAGTATTCAGCAGAACAACACACTGCCAACGTGCAACAATTTAACAACAATAAATCAAACATCTTTCCCACCCCACCCACACCAGGGGAGGCCACTTCAAGGTCTCCGACTCTAGACCATGGCCCGGACTCACAGACTTTGGGTCTCCGACCTCTGAACTCACTGATCTAGGGGCTCTGACATTCGAGCTTCAACCCCAGGATTTGCGGATATGGGCCTCCAATCTCTAGGCTTGCCAACTGACTTCAGGCCTCTAAGCATGGGACTTGCTGACCTTAGCAGACATCCCACCTCTCCCGGAAGATCCGGGAGTCTCCCGCATATCGATAGTGGCTCCCTGACACCCAGAAATTATATACAATATCCCGGAAATAGATTTTTTTGAGAGGGAGAGTGAACATCCTGATTGGTCTCTCTTCGGGCTAAGAGTGGTCCCCAACTACCGGGCCGTGAGGAAACAATATGATTTGGCAATATGAAATGATATGAGTCATTTGCACCTTTCCTCATTCCCTGTCATGCACTGCTGAACTTGAACACACGAGAGGTCATTACCCGCGTGTCATCCATGTCAGCGCGGGAAAAAGGTCAACTCCTCGAGCTTGTAAATGACGGCTGAAAATTATGTTTAACATAACATCTCTGCTGGCATTCTGGATCAAAGTCAAGGCTAAATATCCTGAGATAGCCACGAAAGCACTGAAAAAGTTGCTTCCATTTCCAACATCATATCGCTGCGAAGCAGAGCTTTCTGCAATGAATGCAACGAAAACTAAATTGCGGAATAGACTGGACATAAGGAACCCCCTTCGAGTATTGCTGTCTCCAATCACCCCTCGATGGGACTGTCTTGTTGCAGGAAAATGAGCCCAGGGCTCGCACTGATTCAGCGATACTGGTGTGTTGCAATGATTTTATATGTTCATACGGGCAAAATATGCACTGTGTGTTTAATATCCAAACGTTATTTAAAATGTTATGATGCTATTGACTTATCACCTATATTCCGGTTGTGATTAACACCCCCCAGCCCCCCACCCCCGGTCGGCCGGTCCGCAAGAAAATCGTCAATATTAAACCGGTCTGCGGCGCAAACAATGTTGGGGACCCCTGCTAAGTAGACCTATCAGTTTTCTCTGTGGGCGGGCTTTACAGTCGACCTCAAAAATAATGACAGTGTTGCTCGCTGCACTGTTTGCAACAGTGACTTTTCTATTGCCCATGGTGGGTTAAAATGTAAAAGACATGTTGAGGTGAGTTTAACAGGTGTCATTCATTCATTGGCATAGCTAACGTTATTTAAACTAGCTGGCTAGCTAACGTTATTTAAACTAGCTGGCTAGCTGCTAAGGAGCTATGCTATCGATGTCCTACGTGATGAGGCCAAACTCCCTGTGGACTTGCTTAAAGTTGTAATAGAATAAACATTATAATATAAGTACATATTTTAATGTCACATTTAAACCCAACTTGGTTTACAGATTAGACAAAATCACTAAACAAAGTATTACATACACCTTTGGAGGTCGACGGGGGTGGGGGGGGTGCTACCTCCCTGAAATGGTGGTGATACCTCCCTGAAATGAGTTTTTGTAGGGTGGGATGTCTGCTTTGGACCTCTGACCCCAGGGCTCACTGACCTCAGGGATCACTGGGCCTCATTCTCGGGGCCTCACAGACCTCGGGGATTCTTAACAACGACTTTCTTGCTAATTTTATGGTAGTTTTCAGCAAGGGGAAATGACACTGAACGGTCAGCAGAAGAATGCATCCTCAAAGATGTGTCTCTGGCCATGAATGGCAATCTCCTTTGCTTTCAGTTGCTGTGGGTAGAATACCTGTTTTGGGTTAATCGATTTGAATGTCATAAACCACATGTCCAGGCAGGAGAGGTCTACTCTTGCTGGTTGGCTGGAGAAATTCTGCAGCAAGAATGCATTCGATCTGAAGAGAGCTGCAGGTAGCTTCAGAGCACTGGAAGGAATTACTTCACAAAGAATAGTGGTTGGAAGAATGATATATTACTCAGTGGGAGGAGGAGCAGTAGGAAACTAGTATGTTGTTGTGATTAGGGGTATTTGTTGTGCGATTTGTATGAAGTAAACTAATTTATTGATTTGCTTCTCATCAATGTACTTTCCACAAAGACTGGGAAGGAATGGTAACTAGTTTACTATTGTCACATGTGGCAAAATACAGTGAAAAGCTTGTTATATGTGTGTCATCCAAACTGATTATTCCAATCATAAGTACGTCAAAGAGGTACAATAAACAAAAAAATAGAATGCAGGATTATACTGTGACAGTTACCATAAGAAGGCTGTGCAGGTGTATCGATGAAGTAGGCAGCCATTGATCCCAGGGGATCATGGGTTTGCGCCTGTGGTGGACTGTGTCCTCTAAGGGCACAAGCCTGGGAGGGAAAATTTGAAGAACTGGATGTTGCCCATGCAGCGGGTTCCCCCTCTCCACGTTACTGATGTAGTCCAAGGGAAGGGCAGGCGCCGATACAGCTTGGCACCAGTGTCGTCGCAGAGGTTGCCAGGGTGAAATTGTAAACAACATCAAAAACTGCCTTAGGGACCCCGGCGACGGATTTCTTCCTCGGGGTTTACTCCCGAAGCCTTTCCCATGGGTGGATATGGCCACAAGGCAGCAGAGGCGGGCTGTCGTCCAGGGCTGACGAGCTCCAGCTGCCCGAAACAACTGGTTTTGAGGCACCAGTGGTCTGCCTTTGCCCCTTCTCTTGTCAGTAGGAGCAGTTCCGCTGGGCCTAGTAGCTAAGCCACACATGAAGGCCAGAGTTGGACTTGGTTGTCACAGGCTGTTAGAGACACATGCCATTTGGAGCACTTAATAGGTAGTGGGAGCCTATCTCCATTACCAACCCTGGCTGTGACAACCTTAGGGACCTATCAATGAAGTGCATGAACCATTATGAGGTAGATTGGAGTTTACCTTTAGCCTATAAAAGGTCCATTCAGTGGAATATAATCTATCCTTGAGCCTGTATGTGTTCTCGAGCTTTTGTAAATTCTGCCTGATGAGAGGTGGAGAAGAGAGAATGACCTGTGTGGGTGGGGTCTTTGATTATGTTGGCCGCTTTACTGAGGCAGTGGGAAGTGTAGACAGAGTCCATGGAGGAGAGGCTGGTTTTTGAGATGAATAGGGCTGTGTTCACAGTTTATTACAATTTCTTGCAGTCGTGGCCAGATTAGGGACATCAGGATCCTGCAGGTCATCCTCAGACTGGTAAAAACACTGTTTATTCCATCTCTTTGAAAGAAGGTTGTCGATGTTAAACTTCATTTGATAAAGCACCAAGAAATGCTATAAGTCTTGCCATATAAATGTAAGTCCTCACTGGCTTGTGGGAATCCATGGTATATGAAAATGGCAACAGAGTGAGACAGAATGGCACTTAGTGTCTTGAATCTTTACAACAGGACTAGAGTCCATGAAGCATGGAATCAGGCTCTTCGGCCCAACTAGTCTATGCTAAACAAGGTGCTCATCTATGCTAGTCCCATTTGCCAGTGTCTGGTCCATAATCTTATAAAGATTTTCTATCCATGTGCCTGTCCATCTGTCCATTGTACCTGCCTCAATCACTTCCTTTAGCAGCTTATTCCAAATACATCCCACCCTCCATATATAATAAAGGAGGTGCCCATCAAGTTCCTACTAAATCATTCCTCTTTCACTTTACATCTATGCCCTCTACTATTCCCAACTCTGTGAAAAAGACCTGAGTACACTCATCGTTTATATGCCCTTCATGATTTTATACACCTCTACAAGATCTCTGCTGTCTACTATATTTTTTAAAAAGTCCTAATCTGTCCAAGCTCAGTCACTCAGGTCCTGGCAACGTCCTTGGCAATCTTTTCTGCACCCTTCCTAGTTTAATAACATCTTTCCAATAGCAGGGTGACAAAAGTTGAACACAATACTCCAAGTGTGGCCTCACCTACTCTATAAGAGAGGCCTCACAGTAAGTGGAGATCAAGGATGGACAAAAGAAGTTGCAAACAACCTTCAAATCTGCTCTTCTGTCCTCCTTATCAAGCATGTATAGAAGACTGTGGGACCCCCTTAAGACTTCTCACCCATTTCAGAGCCCACACAACTTATCCTCAATCCCGATGGATGGTTTCAAAATATGATGGTGGTAACTTGTTGCTGTTAAATAATTTGAATTAGCTCTCTGCTCTGTTCAACATGCACAGAGCTAAGAATGCTGAACAAGGTTGTTCAGAAACTGCATTGGGCTTTCTTGTATTTTGTTTAGAAAAACATTCAAGCAAATCATTGCATTATGCTCATCAAGCAAGCATGATTGTTATGACTGGTGATTTTAAAAATAACACTACAGATGCTGGAAATCTAAAATGAAAATGAAAAATAATGGAAACTCCCAGCAGGTCAAGCAGCTTCTGTGGAAGGAGAAACTTGTTTTCAGTTTTCATGTCGGCTTCCAGAGGTGAACATTAGAATTGGATTTTGATAATGACAATGCTGGGTAATAGAAATGGAGGACTTTCTTCCCATTAGCTTTTCCACCAATTGGATCCATTTCCATTGAGGCTGTACATTCAGTAACCGCTTTATTAGGTCCACCCGCCATTAATGCAAATATCTAATCGACCAATCATGTGGCAGAAATTCAATGCATAAAAGCATGAAGACACGGTCAAGATGTTCAGTTGTTGTTTAGATCAAATATCAGAATGGTGAAGAATTGTAACCTAAATGAATGACCGTGGAATGATTGCTAGTGTGAGACAGGGTGGTTTGAGTACCTCAGAAACTGCTGATCCTCTGGACAACAGTCCATAGAAAATGGAACGAAATATAAAAAGAAGCATCTAGCGAGTGGCAGTCCTTGAGTGAAAAATGCCTTATTAGTTAGAGAGGTCAGAGGAGAATGGCCAGACCATTTCAAGCTGATGGTAACTCAAATATTACTACAGTGGTGTGCAGAAGAGCCTCTCTGAATGCACAACACGTCGAACCTTGAAATGGCTGGGCTACAGCAGCAGAAGACCATACCAGATTCCACTCCTATACCTCATAAAGTGGCCACTGAGTGTACCTCTCACTTGATTTTCAAGCTCATAAGATGAACGTGGGTGAGCCAGGTCTTTGCCTTGTTGAACGATCCACAGTGTGGAAGATCTTGCTTGAACAGGAACCCTACCAGGGGTCACTTGTAACCATTATCCAGGGGTGCAGAGAAATAATTGTATAGTTGGTAATTGGTTTATTATTGTCACATGTACTGTACTGAGATGTAGTGAAAAGTTTGGTCTACATGCCTTCTAGACAGATTATTCTGTACATAACAGGTTAGGGGAGTACAAAAAAATGATAACAGAATGCAGGATGTATTCAAAATGCTGGAGGAACTCAGCAGGCCAGGCAGCATCTCTGGAAAAGAGTAACGTCGACCCTGGTCTTGGCCCGAAACGTCAACTTTACTCTTTTCCAGAGATGTTGCCTGGCCTGTTGAATTCCTCCAGCATTTTGTGTGTTGCAGGGATTTCCAGCATTTGCAGATGTTCTCTTGTTTGTGTGCAGAATATATTGCTACTCTGGAAGAAAAGAGTTGGGAGTTTTGAGACTAATTGTAAGCTCTTGAAATTGGCAGGGTGAAGTCATAATGGACTGAATATCCTCCTGCCTGTGAAATTCTGAAAACTGCCTCAAAGTCAATGTAATTGAACTTGGGGCCTGATGCAGGGAATCAAAGGGTAAAGGGAGAGTGGAATATTTTGCTGAAGCTAAGTTTGGACCATTTAGAATAGAGTAGCAGGCTATTGTGGCCAAATGGCTTACTCCATCACCTGTTGTTAACGCATGGTTCAGGACTTCTGCTGAATTCACTCATTGGGCACAGGGAAGTAGATTGAACCAATCTTTTTGACCCCACTCTGTAGCCTAACTTGTCATTTTGCTGCTGGATTCTGATGCTTGTGAGAAACAATGTCACAGCCAAGAAAAGCAGACCGACAGGAAGACCTGAGGCACTTCAGCACTCTCCTTTTGCGTTTATTGGTCTTTGGAGAAAAGCCACACATACTTTTGGCAGCAATATCAAAACACGTGCTGGTGAGCAATTCTCTTCTGAAACTCATATTTCATTTTAGCAACCAGTTATCTTGATGAAGTTTTTTTAAGCATTTAGCTGTGTTGATAGATTTAGATGAGGAAGGTCAGAAGGCAAGTCAAGTGGAACATAATTGCAGGTACGGACAGCTGGAACCAAATTGCCTGCTACTTTTCTGTATGTCCTTTGCACTCCTCTCCTTAACTGAGCTCTCTGGATTACTCTCCTCCTACTCAATTTACTTGATGGTAATTGGTTCATTATTGTCACATGTACCGAGGCACAGTGGAAAAACTTTGTAAGCCAGGCATACAGACTATTTCAGAGTGTATCGAGGGTAAGTATAAAGGAAGGGCAATAACAAAATGCACAATGTGGTATTACAGTCACTGAGAAAGTGGAGTGCAGATAAACAAGGTGCAAGAGCCAGAATGAGGTTGATGGTGAAGTCAAGAGGTCACCTTTGTAGTACAAGAGGTCCATTCGGGAATCGGTTTGTGGGACAGAACCCAGGGTTATAAACCAATGCAGAACGGCCCAACCTTTCCATGCTAACCATGGTGCCCACCCAGCTAATCGCAATTTCCTGGATTCGATCTATCGTCTTTAGGTCAGGAGTTCTAATATATGCCTTGGACCCCTACCATTAACCGAAGGGTCTGTGGGCCCTAGGTTGTGAACCCCTGACTTAGGTGCTTTTTAATTGATAGTTTCTACCTTCAAAAAGACGGATTGTAAATAAGTACTTCAAATATTTAGTGTTACTTCTGCATCTCAGCACAAGGAGTTATGAACCAATAGGAGAGCCAAGACCATGACAGTCACACCTGTCTGAAGTCTCCCAGATTTTAGAATTAAGGATTCACCTGCAAAGCATTATCCCTCTCTGACTTGCCCTTGACTTTTCATACCTGAATTAAAAGTGTTCTACCTGTTTGTTTTTGTTGCTGCAATAAACGAGAGGAAGACAGGAGGGCTGTGCTTGTCAACAAAGAGTTTAGCTTCTGGTCTGGTAATGACAAAGTGTTAATATTTCTTATCCTTAATCTCTTCTGTGACTTTGCTCTCTATGTTTGATGTCAGCGGTGGGTAAATTGATGGAAAGTATTCTTAGAGATGGTATATATAATTATCTGGATAGACAGGGTCTGATTAGGAACAGTCAACATGGATTTCTGTATGGAAGGTCATGTTTGACAAATCTTATTGAATTTTTTGATGAGGTTACTAAGAAAGTTGACGAGGGTAAAATGGTGGATGTTGTCTATATGGACTTCAGTAAGGCCTTTGACAAGCTTCCACACAGAAGGTTAGTTAGGAAGGTTCAGTCGTTAGGCATTAATATGGAAGTAGTAAAATGGATTCAGCAGTGGCTAGATGGGAGACGCCAGAGAGTAGATAACTGTTTGTCAGATTGGAGGACGGTGTGTAGCGGTGTGCCTCAGGGATCTGTACTGGGTCCAATGTTGTTTGTAATATATATTAATGATCTGGATGATGGGATGGTAAATTGGATTAGTAAGTATGCAGATGATACTAAGATAGGTGGTGTTGTGGATGATGAGATAGGTTTTCAAAACTTGCAGAGAAATTTAGGACAGTTTGAAGAGTGGGCTGAAAGATGGTAGATGGAGTTTAATGCAGAAAAATGTGAAGTGCTACATTTTGATAGAACTATTCAAAATAGGACATACATGGTAAATGGTAGGGCATTAAAGAATGCTGTAGAACAAAAGGTCTAGGAATAATGGTGCATAGTTCCCTGAAGATGGAATCTCATGTGGATAGGGTGGTGAAGAAAGCTTTTGGTGTGCTGGCCTTTATTAATCAGAGCATTGAGTATAGGAGTTGGGATGTAATGTTGAATTTGTATAAGGCATTGATAAGGCCATATCTGGAGTATTGTGTACAGTTCTGGTCACTGAATTATAGGAAAGATGTCAATAAAGTTGAGAGAGTACAGAGGAGGTTTATTAAAATGTTGCCTGGGTTTCATCTCCTAAGTTACAGAGAAAGGTTGAACAAGTTAGGTCTTTATTCTTTGGAGCGTAGAAGGTTGAGGGGGAACTTAATAGAGGTGTTTAAAATTATGAGGGGAATTGATAGAGTTGATGTGGTTAGAATTTTTCCATTGAGAGTGGGGAAGATTCAAACAAGAGGACATGGGTTGAGAGTTAGAGGACAAAAGTTTAGGGATAACATGAGAGGGAACTTCTTTACTCAGAGAGTGGTAGCTGTGTGGAATGAGCTTCCAGCAGAAGTGGTTGAGGCAGGTACTATGTTGTTGTTTAAGGTTAAATTGGGTAGATATATGGACAGGAAAGGAATGGAGGGTTATGGGCTGAATGCAGGTCAGTGGGACTAGGATAGGGTAAGAGTTTGGCACGGACTAGAAGGGTCACGATGGCCTGTTTCCATGCTGTAATTGTTATATCGTTATATGTTAACCCTTTATGGCATTTCCACTTTTTAAGAGGTTATGTTGTCAAGTTTGTTGTCATGTGCACAAATATGATGAGGTACAGGTACAGGCACACGAAATGTAAATCATACAGGGTGGTGAAGAAAAAATGGACGGTGAAAATAAGACATAATTTCAAAAATAAAGATGTTTTTCAGCAAATGATTGGTGGGCATGACCTTAAGATTCTTTCCTTAAATGGCTCTGCCTCCTTTTTACCAAGGGAGGGAACATCAACTCAGACCATGAGAGGCCTGCTTCGGGCATTTTCATGCTTTACAAGGTGCAAGTTGGAAGTCTGTGTGGGGCGCCACTCCTCGCACAGACACTAGAGCAATGTGTGGTTAAGTGCCTTGCTCAAGGACACAAACACGCTGCCACAGCTGAGGCTCGAACTAGTGACCTTCAGAACAGTAGACAAACATCTTAACCAATTGGCCACATGCCCAACACAATCTTTTTACCAAGGTGCTCCTTTTATTTGTCCAAATTTTGGCATGATTGCTCCTGTGGAATGCCTGAGTGCATTTTGCTTTGCACAAGGTATTATGTAACTGAGAAATTCTCAGCATGTTATCCAAAGCCCAATTGAACACATTACTATTGTAACACTGAGTCTGGGTAATATGGATCTCTCACTTGCCCTCTGGTTCAGGTTCAGAATCAGGTTTATTATCACCGACATAGTGATTGATACTTTAGCAACCAGGCGGGAGATAATCAACCAGGATTTTCTGTTGTGGTCATCCATACATCGAAAGTTTGAGTGTTTGTGGATATTGCTTAGTAAATGAATTGCATTCTGTTGTGCTTAAGTTCATTGTTCCCTCTCCCCACCATTGCGGTGGTCCAGTGCACTGGCACACTTGCCTGCCAACATGGAAACGTGGCTTTGGAAGGAGGCAATTGAGAGAGTTCCTTACAACCTGTACCCAAGCCAATTTCTGTCATAAGCCATTCTAAACAGAACATTTCTCATGTTTGTGGAAAGCAGGGTTTCGAAGAATAAGAATTTAACTGCCCTTGAGATGCCTATATTAAACAGCTAAAAAACTGGCAGATATACAAAGTAGTTTACCTCTATAGTCGTTTGTGGCTTTCAAGGGTGAATAATTTTGCAGCTGTACAAAGCATATTCTCTAATTTTGGTGATTATTTTCCATATTGTATGTCCCGGGCCATCCCCGCCTGTATGTTAGTGTTTGTTTGAACACCAGAAAGTGCACAGGTGCACCTTTATTAAATGTGAATGAAAGCTGTGAGAACATTATTTGGCTGATTTCCAGTTTGTCCCAACTATTGACAGAGCCAGATGAGGATTATTGCAGTGGGACCACATCAGAAAGGCAAAGCATGTGGAGTTGATAAGCTTCAGTTTTAAAAATCCAAAGGTTGTAGAAAAATGGAGCTTGATAGAAGGTTTCTGGTTTGGAGGGTATACAAACAAAATGTGTTTGTTGGATTGGAGTCTGGAGTTCAGTGTAGATTGTAAGCAGGAAGGTGTGGCATCACAGGCAAACTGGTGGGAAGTGTGGAGTAACATTGCAGAGAACAGCTGTACAGAATGCATTAATAAAGCACCTTTATTGCAGTGGACCACCTTGTAGTGCGTTACAGGTGAAATGGAAAGCAATGTGGCCAATTTGATTGTTGGACATTTCAATTAAAATGATCAATTTTTCAAAAGCTACTGAAATGAGAGAAAAGTAGAAAGACTTGAGGAGGACATTCTTCAGGCTTAGGTTGCTGAAGACAAATCAAATCAAAATCCAGTCAAATTAATAGTCATGTGCACAAATATAGTGAAGTACAAATACAACGAACAATTTGCTTACAGCAGCATCACAGGCAGATAGCATTATAGACACAACATTCACAAGAAAAGCACAAACATAAGTTATTCAAAAAAGAGCACGCAGTATAAATTATACATGAATTATATGAGATAGGAAAGAGAGAGAGAAAAGACAATGCACAAACACGATTTTTGAGCAAAAAAAGACACAATCAGAGACGATTCCCTTCTCGTTAAAGAAGTGGTCTGTTGTGCTCTGTTACCGAGGTAGGGTTTGACTTGTGCAGGTTGATTCAAAAACTTGATCGTTGCAGGAAAGTAGCTGTTCCTGAACCTGGTAATGTGGAATATAAGGCTTCTTCAGCTCCAGACTGACAGTAGCAGCGTGACCCAGATAGTGGGAATCCTTGACAACAAATGCACCTTCTTGAAGTGAATGGAGGAGAAGGCTGTGCCTGTGATGGGCCAGGCTGCATCCAATACTTTATGCAAACTCTTGCTTTCTGAATGATGCACCAGGCTAGGCAGAAAAAAGTCAAGCTATATTAAACCATGTCCACTAAATTGGAGAAATGAAATTCAGTGATGTGTAATAGATCATAATTGGAGGATGAGTTATAAGCAAAAAATAGTATACAAAGTTATGAAGCTGGATTAGTAAAGTAAATAGTAAGAAGTTGATTTAGTAAAGTAAGTAGTAAGAAGTTAGTTCTGAGGGGAAATTGCATTACCCAAAGTGTGAATCGAATCCAAAATGCACTGCCAGAATAGATGGTGGAGGCAGAGGCTCTCACAAAATTTAACAAGTATCTAAACAAGCAACTGAATCTCCAAGGTTTGCAATGCTATGTACTTAATGCAGGTAAATGGGTTTGGTATAAGCAGGTAGAGGGGTAGGCATGGAAATGATGGGCTGAAGAGTTTGTTTCTACATCGTATGACTCTATTTGTATGGGCTTGCTGAGCACATGCTCTCAACACAGATACTAATGATGCTGTCGCAAGCCCGTGCAACAGGGATACTGCATTGCAACACTTTTCTGGCAGGAGATAGCAACTCACCCAAGCATAAGGTAAACTTGTAGCTCCTGATTGTTGTGGATGCTGCTGTTGTAGTGTGGCAGCAGGCAAGGATTTTGCAGAGCTGTCTGGCTGATTTTATTCCAGGCATATGTTTAGCTTATCTGTCTGTTGGCAGGTTCTTGGCATCCCATGGTTTTCATGGTAGTGTGGAGTTAGCAGAGAGATGCATTAACCCGGCAGTTCCTTGAAATCCCATGAAGATTCATGTCAGCTCTGTAACTACTAAATGCATTTATAAACAAATTAGATGATTGGATCGGAAACCAGATAGCCAAGTTAGCTATCAGCCGAAGAAGGGCAGCAGTACAGCAGGTATTGGGGCATCAAAGGGATAACATTCTGTGGCCTCGATTCATTAAAACAGTGTAACACAAAACCCTGTGGGATGACAGAAAGTTCAACGAGGATGGTAAGGTGCTGGAATCTACTGTTTCGAAAGGTGGCGTAATGGCGCATCAAGTGGAGCTACTATCTCACAGCCTTGGTGACCGGGTTTCAATCCTGCTGTCTGCTTGTAGTTTGTACATTCTTGCTGTAACCCCATGGCTTTTCCTCCGTATGATCTAGTTTCCTCTTACATTCCAGAGATGTGTGAGTTGGTACGTTAATTGGCCACTCAAAATTGCCTCATGTGTTTAGGTACGATAAACTGGAATTGGTGTAAACACATTTGTGATGATTGTTATGGCCTCAGTGGGCTGAAAGGCCTGTTTTCCTTTTGCTGTATGTCTCTTGACTCCACTGTGCAGTACCCTAGTTATTCATTCCTGGAATACCACGAGCACATCTGTGTAGCTCTGGCAGGAATGGATTGGAATGCAGTGGAGAATGAACAGAATGATTTATGGGTTAACTTCTGTAAAGAGCTTACGTAAACTGGTTTTGAATTCCCTGCCTTTTGGATATTAAGACCGACAATAAGGGAGAACAAGGGATGCCAATTTGTGGGAGGGGGCTGAGGGTATGGAAAATTGTAGGAATGTTTTGTTCAGGTTTGGTTAGGGGTCACCTTTCTGTGCAAAGCAATGTTGATGCTTGGCTCTCTGTCTCCTATCAACAGCAATTAATACTTGTTCAGTTGTTTTTCTTCACGTTTGATATCAACAAATTTTTGTCAGCCAAAGGTGAAGATATACAGGGTGTGGGGGGAATTCATGGAGTGAAATGGGAGACCTCATTAAATGGTGGAATGGAGTTAAGGACTGAATTTCCTGTGTTTGTCGGTCCCTTTACACAAACACTTCCTTCTTTGTCATTTTGTGGAAGGGTTGCATTAATTAACCTCGTATCCTGATTGTGGATAATGAAGAATAAAATATTACTCTCCTAGATCAGATAGGAGATGATTCACGTCAAATTTCACGCCACATGCCGGTGATAATAAACCTGATTTTGATTCTGATTCTCCGTCAAGTTCTTCTGTGCTGGTGGCATTAATTCTCTGTGGACTAGTCAGCCTCTGGTACCACATGGCTTCCCTCCTTGTGAAAGCTGGCATCTATTTTACTGTTAGTCTCTCAAAGGTTTTCAGGGTTCTTCCCTTGCATGAGGTGTGCAGCATAGAGGCATAAATGCTTGCATGCACAGCACATGCACATGCTTTCCTTACATCGTAGATCACAGGATAATGCACCTATCCCGCTCTCCTTCCCCTCCCTAAAATGACACGGGATTGAGTTAGGTTACCATGTTCATCCCAGTTGATATGCTGCAGAGTCCAGGACAATCTGGCCAGTATCACTCAGGAGGTCACTGCCAAAATCAGCTGAGTGATCAGGAGAGGAGAGAAGATACAGCTCTCATTTTGTTGGTAGATACTTGTTCTGCTCCCAACCTTCGTTAAGCCATAGACCCCTACCATAAACCGAGGGGTCTATGGGCCCCAGATTGGGAACCCCTGCTGTAATGGGATGGTTGCCGTCATATTTTGGAATTCAAAACATTTTTTGTTTGCAGCTGTTGGAGCACAGAGCTCCACAGTACGCCAACTTAATGAGCTGCGCTGAATGAATTAGGATACATTTGGATTTTGAAACTGGAATTTAAGTTGTAGGATAAGCCTGCACTCCATGTTCTAAGTCCAATGAAGTGGTCATGTGATGAAGGATATCCAGAGCCTAGACCTCCACCTTGCTCTTGAAGATCAGTGACCTAGATGGGTGATGAAGAACATCTGAGGATGTCAGTCCGTCTCAGGTCAGTGGGTTCTGAGATTGGATGTCTGTGCAACCAGGAGGCATGAGGGCCAGTGAGTCAGTGCACATGGAGTTTGGAGTCCTGTCATTGGCTAGTCCAGGTGGTTCAAACCCAGGATCAAAGTCTTAAGGTCATTCGGAAGTCCAGAAGTCAAAGACTAATGGCCAAAGCCTGAAGACCGGAGTTGGTGGACTGTCTGTGTGTGCAGGTGGGAGGAAGGGAGTAGGAGAGGTAGGAATGGGATTTGTTTTGCTGTTGTTTCGTTGCTTGTTGCGTTCTGTATTATTCTGCCTAGCATTGTGGTCCTGCTATATTGGCAATGTGGTGCGTGGCCAAGTGGTTAAGGTGCTGGACTAGCGATCTGAAGGTTGTGAGTTCGAGCCCCAGCCAAGGCAGCGTGTTGTGTCCTTGAGCAAGGCACTTAACCACACACTGCTCCAGTCTACCCAGCTGAAAATGGGTACCGGCAAAAATGCTGGGGATAGACTGGCATCCTATCCTGGGGGGGGGACTCTCATACTCTCAGTTGCTTCACACCATGGAAACCGGCCTGATGAGCCTATAAGGCTTGGAACAGACTTTAACTAACTTTATATTGGCACTAGAATGCGTGGTGACACCTGTGTCTTTCTGAGACTGTGTGTGTGTGTGTGTGTGTGAGAAAGGGACAGTGTCAGTGTCAAGTGTGACTGTGCATCTGTCTCAGTTTGTGTGTGTGTATGTGTGAGTGTGTGTGCGTGAAACCGTGCCACCACTATGTTAGGCTATGTTAGTTGTTAATACAAATGACACATTTCACTGTATGTTCCGATGTACATGTGATAAATAAATCTGATCTGAATCCAGAGCAGAAAAAGAATACCTCAGCTTTTATCCATCAGTGGTTAGTCCCAATCTGCAAACTTGTGAGATAATAATCTGTTCCCCAATAGATAGCTGAATGAACAATGCTAATGATGTTTTCCATGATTGCACTACAATGGACATTATTGTTGTTCTAATTGTTTTCTTTCTTGTATAATCTTGTTTAATTTATTTTTAATTTGTTTTTGTTGCAAACGTTGTCTCTCTAATACCATGCGCCTATGATGTAGCTGCAAGTAAGTTTTACAGTGCACCTGTGCATGCATGTATTTGTGAATAGAGGAAACTTTGACTGACTGTCTGTGGGCGTATATCTGAATTAAGTTTGTAATTTAAATATGGTCCAATAGTGGAGGATGCGAGGACTTGGGGCAAGTTATACCCCACTGGTTAAGGGAGTGAGGCTAGGGGATGACTACAGTCTAGTGGAGGAGGGATACAAGGTTCCAGGTTAATTATATTACAGAGAGTGGAGAGCAAGGGCTTTGGGCTTATTGTACTGCAGTGGTAAGAACGAATGCTGGAGACTAATTCTGCTGCAGTGTAGGCAGGGATAGAGGGATAGAAGCAGTTATATCCCAATAGTGATTGGAGAGAAGGGACAGAAGCTAATTTTACCCCTGTAATGGTAGGAGAGGTAGGAGCTAATTTTATACCAGCAGTGCAGGGGATGGGGGTGATAGAGGGGGCCTTTATTAACCTGATGGAAAAGGCAGAGAAGCGAAAAAATACTAATTATACCCCAGATGTGGAAAGTGTAACGGATCGGTTTTGATTGGGATTACTCCACTCTCACCGGTCCAGAAAAATTAATCTCATATACTGCACGTAAATAGAATGTACTTTGATAATAAATTTTACTTTGAACTTTGATACCAAAGCTTTTGGTTGCAATCACTCCTTTTGCCCTTATCCCCACTGGTATTGCCCCGTGGCCACCCCTTTACTATATCCATCAGCAGTGCCCATCAAGGGCACCTGTAACCTTCTCTCTCAATTCCTCACTGCATTTAAAGTCAGCTGCACTTTGTCAGGACCCCGGGGCATACTCCTGGTTGCTTTTTTTGTTTGAGAGGTCACATAGTGAAGTGCTTTAGTTGGACTGTACAACTATGGGAAGTCCAACAAGGGAATCAAGCAAATTCTTCTTGACGTTGAACAACATTACCATTATCCACCACCATTGACATAATGTTGGTCACCATTGACAACTGCTTTAGTGGAGAATGGGCAAGTAAATCACCTTCTAACACAGGTGAGGAGTATGACAGATACTCTTCACTTGTCTGGATGAGTGCTCAGGCAACATTTGAGCAGCTTGACACCATCCAGGATGCAAACAACCAGTTTGATTGGTACCACCAAAATCACCCTGGTCCATTCATTCCTTCTGCATGCATATAGTAGCTGCAGTGTGTATCGGATACAAGATGCACCGCAATCACTTGGCTGGGCTGAATCCACTCTTACCACCAGGAAGGACAAGTAAATCGGACATATGGAAATACCACCACCTGCACCTTCCTCCCTCAATGTGCACACTCTCCTGCTTTGGAAGTACACTCAGTGGCCAACTTATAGGTACACTTGTATACCTACTCTTTGATGCAAATATCTAATCAGCCATTCGTGTGGGAGCAGCTCAACGTGTAAAAGCACGCAGACATGGTCAAGAATGTCCATGAGAAAGAAGTGTAATCTAAGTGACTTTGGCCATGGAATGATTGTTGGAGCCCCACCGGGTGATTAGCTGATCTCCTGGGGTTTTCATGCGCGACAGTCTCTGGAGTTTACGGAGAATGGTGAGAGACCAAAAAAAAATCCACCGAGCAGCAGTTTTATGAGCGAAAGCACCTTGTTAATGAGAAAGGTCAGAGGAGAATGGCAAGACAGGAAGGAGATATTAGTTTAACTATTCATGTGTTAAAAGGTGGTTTGCAGAAAAGCATCTCAGAATGCACAGCATATTGGACCTTTAAATATATGGACTACAGCATCAGAGGACCACAAACAGAGGTGGATACTTTAATGATCCCAAAGGAAATTACAGTGTCACAGTAGCGTTACAAGTGCACAGATATACAAATATTAGAAGAGAAGTAAGAAAGAATAAAAAATAAGTTACCTTTAAAATAAGCGGCACAAGATGTACAAAATTTCCAAGTTCGCACCTATAAGAGTGCAAGAATTACTGTAATATAGTACAGTAATGGGTGCACATATGCACCATCTAGATAGGAAGTGATAGTAGTATTGCACAGGGGATCCACGATAGCAGGGTGTGGTAAACTGAGCTTAAACAGATCTCTGGTAAACAGAGGTTAATAATAGTCTAACAAGAGGGTGTCATCACTTCCCCAGCTACAGGTTGACTCATTATAGAGCCTAATGGCTGAGGGTAAGAGTGAACTCATATAGTGTTCTTTGGAGCAGCACAGTTGTCTTAGTCTCTTACTAAAAGTGCTCCTCTGTTCAGCCAAGATGACATGCAGAGGGTGAGAAACACTGTCCAGAATTGCCAGGATTTTCAGTAGGGTCCTTTGTTCTACAACAGCCTCCAGTATGTTCAGTTTGACTCCTATAACTGAGCAGCCTTTCTAATCAGTTTATTGAGCCTGTTGGCATACACTCAGTGCCCAATTATTAGGTACAGAAGGTACCTGTTAAGTGTTCACTAAGTGTATGTCACTGGTCTTTCAGCTTTGCTGGGTCTGCATTGTGGAAATCCCTCTGCAAAGGCATGGTGGGAGCATGCTTCATGGTTCAAGCAAGCTGCTCACGAGCACCTTCTCAAGATTCAAGATTGTTTATTGTCATTCTTCAGTATGGAAGTGTAAAGGAGAATGAAATGATTATTACTCCAGATCCAGTGCAGTATAAAACCTAAAAAGCATAAAGAACATAATAAAAACACAATAAATATAAGATGTATGTATAGACTGATTGTGTGTACATGAAGTAACACTTGGTCCTGGAGTATCTGTACAGTACATAAGATGATTCAGATGGGAAACAATGAAGTTGTGGTGCTGGAGGATGTGGTGGGTTAACAGGTAGAGATGTTGATCAGCCTGATGGCTTGTTGGGGGCGGGGGGAGTAACTGTTCTTGCGTCTGGTGGTCCTGGCCTGGATGTTGCATAGGTTTTCTCTGACTGGGTGGGACAAGCAATTCATGAGCAGGGTGGGTGGGATACTTCATCATAAGCGCAATCAGGGATGGCTAATGGCTGCTAAACCTGCCAAACCTGCCAGCAAAATGAATAAGTAGCAAGTCTAATAGAATGCCATTACTTCAGTGTTTCTATCACTTTCACCCCAATGCCCACCATTGCCAACATATTGAAAATGTATTACTTTCCATTGCAATTTTGTCGAAAGCATAAAAGTGTTAAAGCTGCCATTTTTAAGAGTCTCTTTTCTTGCATTCAGCTTACTGGGAGCACAGCAGGCCATGTGTCATGTTGTGTGTGAAATGATGCAGAGAGACTGCTTGTGATATAGGTCTTCAGTAGGTCAAAGTAATTTCTCCTGTAACTTGATGAATGCTGTGTATAGTGATGGAAATGCATTATGGATAATAAATGGCTTAACCCCAGAGCTGACATTCAGTCAAGATGATCCCATTGTCCCCCATGGAGTTGTAACCTCCACATCTGTTGATTCTAATGCTTCTTGTTGGCTGCACTTTTGGGCGTAATTCAAAGCAGCGTTCAGCCCACTTGCCTTCAATGTTGCTTTTCAGTACCCTGCTATTTTTAGCTGTTGTTCTTCATGGTGACATTGGTTGCTGAGGAACCAGTAGCATTTACTGGAGCATGTATAATCTATGATATTTGACTGACGCGGGGTATTTCTGCCCCACTTACCTTCCCTTGGCCCTTCTTACAATTGTCTTTTCCTCTATTGCACCGGACCTCCAGAATGCCACAGCCATGGCACAGTGATCTCTGAGTAAAGAGGCTTTGAGTCCCTGCTCAGAGATTCAGGTAACTTAACTTTGCCTGAGACTCCTGTACAGCATCTGGGAAGTCTTGCGCAATTGGCGATGTCTTCTGAGTGGGACGTTTTAGCAGTGGCATGCAAAATTTTGGGCACACCGGTCAAAATTTCTGTTACTGTGAATAGCTAAGCGAGTAAAAGATGAAAACTGATTTCCAGAAGGCATAAGGTTAAAGATGACACATTTCTTTAATAATTTAAGCAAGAAAACTTTTTTTCCCCCATCCTATAGAGTTTCAAAATAACAAAAAAGGAAAAGGGCCTGAAGTAAAAGTTTGGGCACCCTGCATGGCAGTACTTAGTAACATCCCCTTTGGCAAGTATCATAGCTTGTAAACGCTTTCTGTAGCCAGCTTAGAGTCTTTCAATTCTTGTTTGGGGGATTTCCACCCAATCTTCCTTGCAAAATGCTTCAAGTTCTGTGAGATTCTTGGGCTGTCTTGCATGCACTGCTCTTTTGAGGTCTGTCCACAGATTCTCGATGATGTTTAGGTCAGGAGACTGTGAGGGCCATGGCAAAACCTTCAGCTTGCACCTCTTCAAAGTTCTATTTTAACTTCGTCAGTTCACAGGACTTGTTTCCAAAATGCATCAGGCTTGTTTAGATGTTCCATTGAACCTTTTGAATAAAACTTTTTGGCTGCAATGTGCAAAAGTATGTTTGGGGAAAAAAGGGTGCAGAATTTCACGAAAAGAACCCCTCTCCAACTGTTAAGCACGGGGTGGATCGATCATGCTTTAGGCTTGTGTTGCAGCCAGTGGCACGGGGAACATTTATTGGTAGAGGGAAGAATGAATTCAATTAAATACCAGCAAATTCTGGAAGCAAAAATCACACCGTCTTTAAAAAAGCTGAAGATGAAAAGAGGATGGCTTCTACAACAGGATAATGATCCTAAACACACCTCAAAATCCACAATGGACTACCTCAAGAGGTGCAAGCTGAAGGTTTTGCCATGGCCCTCACAGTCCCCTGACCTAAACATCATCGAAAATCTGTGGACAGACCTCAAAAGAGCAGCACATGCAAGACGGCCCAAGAATCTCACAGAACTAGAAGCCTTTTGCAAGGAAGAATGGGCGGAAATCCCCCAAACAAGAATTGAAAGACTCTTAGCTGGCTACAGAAAGCATTTACAAGCTGTGATACTTGCCAAAGGGGGTGTTACTAACTACTGCCATGCAGGGTGCCCAAACTTTTTCTTCGGGCCCTTTTCCTTTTTTGTTATTTTGAAACTGTAAAAGATGGAAATAAAAAAGTAATCTTGCTAAAAATATTAAAGAAATGTGTCATCTTTAACTTTATGCCTTTTGGAAATCAGTTCATCTTTTACTCGCTTAGCTATTCACAGTAACAGAAATTTTGACCAGGGGTGCCCAAACTTTTGCATGCCACTGTAAGTATCCCACTCCAGTACATGTGGGGGGGGGGGTTGGCAGTGGTAAGGCAGATTTCTGTGTGGAGCATTGTCTGGAACATGACAGTAAATATGATTTGGTCAGTATTGGACAGTGTGGTGAAATCTTGCTGTGCATAAATTGACGACAGTGCCAGTGCTTAGGTATGGACTGTAAAATACCTTGCGCTGCTCTTTAGTTTTGAAAAGAGAAGTTAATCATATCAAACTCCTACTGGAGGGATACTTTATAGCTCAGTAAATAAGCAAAGGATGCACATAGACAAACTTCTTCAGCATCTCATGTAAAAGATGCAACAAATAGTACAGGATTTTCCAGGCACCGCACTGGAGTCGGAGTCTGAGTCTTGGTTATTTACTTAACATAGAATGTAGCACAAGTTTAGCGGTTTGGCCCATGAGGTTGTGCCGACCTTTTCACCAACTCTAAGATCAATCCAACCTTTCCCTTCCACATATCCCTCCATCTTTCTTGCATCCATGTGTCCAACTAAGAGTATCTTAAACGTCCCTAATGCATCTTCCTCTACCACCACCCTTTAGTGTGTTCCTTGCACTCTGTATGTGGAAAAAAAAACTACCTCTGACAGCCCCCACTGTGCTTTCCTCCAGTCAGCTTAAAAGTATGTCCTCTCATATTAGCCATTTCTGCCCTGGGAGATAGGTGCTGCCTGTCCTCTCTCTTTATGCCTTTTTCGTCTTGTACACCTCTATCAAGTTGCCAGTCACCAGTTAACCTATCTGGTACATCTATGAACTGTGGGAGTCAACTGGAGGATGTAGAGAGAATCTATGCATGCCTCGGGGAGAACATAAAGAGCCCTAACAGAGGTGTGAAGCTGTCGCATTAACCACTATGCTATGGTGCCACCCACAACCATCAGGCTCCCAAACCAGTATGGATGACCTCACTCACCACTACTCTGAACTGATTCTACAACCTACAGACTCACTTTCAAGTCCTCTTTACAACTAATCTTTTCAGTGTTATTTTTATGTGCACATTTTGTCTTCTTTTGCACGTTGAGTATTTGCCTGTGTTTAAGTATAGTTTTATTTTGTAAGATTTTATTGTATTTCTTTTTTCCCCATAAATGCCTGCAAGAAAACGAGTCCCGAGTTAGTATATGCTAACATATTCTACGGCCTCCTTCTACACTATCCACAGCGTCTCTAGCCTGTCATCTGCAAATTTACTTAATCCACCCATCCCACTTCCTCATCTAAGTCATTTGTAAGAATGACAAAGAGGAGGGATCCTAGAACAGATTCCTGTGGAACAGTCCTGATGAAGGCTGTCTGCCCAAAATGTCAACTGCTTATTCATTTCCATGGATGCTGCCTGACCTGCTGAGTTCCTCTAGCATCTTGTGTGTGTCACTCCGAATTTCCAGTGTCTGCAGAATATTTTGTGTCTCTGTGGAACACAGTTGGTCACAGACCTCCTGGCAGAATACACTCCATCCACTACCATCCCCTGCCTTTTGTGGACAAGTTAAATCTCTAAACAGGGACTCACAGCCTCTTGGGAGGTTCTTGGGCTCATGTACCTCCTACCCCCCCCCCCCCCCCAAACAAGTACTAACAATTGTCTTGATTTCTATGTAACTTGGCTTGTGGGTATGTTATGGGCCTTTTAACAATGTTAGTGTGGCACATGGCCAAGTGGTTAGGGCGTTGGACTAGCGATCTGAAGGTCGTGGGTTTGAGCCTCGGCTGAGGCAGTGTGTACGTCCTTGAGCAAGGCACTTAACCACACAATGCTCCAGTCTACCCAGCTGAGAATGAGTACTGGAAAAAATGCTGGGGGTTAACCTCGCGGTAGACTGGTGTCCTATCCGGGGGGTGGGGGGAGTCTCGTACTCTCAGTCGCTTCATGCCACGGAAACCGGTATAAACACCAGCCTGATAGGCTACAAGGCTCGTGACAGACTTTAATCTTAATCTTTTAACAATGTTGCCTACTGTTGTGGGTAATCTGTTTGAATTGGTAACTTCAGAGGTCCTTGCCAGTTAATGTGTCTGAGTTCAAGGTCAAACAGTGTACACATGTGGTTTACAAAGGCAAAAGGCTACCTGGTGGATCTTAGCTTCACTCCCTTGTCCCTGCTAATCACCCATCTCCCTCTGAGCAGCAGTGGGGCCGCAGAGCTGGGCTTTGCACCCCTGCTTTTAAAGAGAAATGTTTATGGAGGAGCTTTACCAGGATGCTGGCTGGACTAGAGAGCATGTCTTTCAATGACAGGTTGCATGAGCTGGGGCTTTCTCTCTGGAGTGAAGGAGGATGATAGAGGAGTACAAGATGATAAGAGGCATCGATCAAGTGGATAGCCACAGACTTTTTCCCTCAGGGTGAAAGTACTTCTGTTGTGGATGCATGGAATGGGGCTGGTGGAAGGGGGACATTAGGGACATTTAATAAACTCTTGGATAAGCACATGGATGATAGAAAAATGAGTGTTATGTAGAAGGGAAAGGTTAGATTGATCTTCGTGTTGGTTATAAGGTCGGGACACTGGGTCGAAGAGCCCACAATTGCTGTAATGTTCTATATTTAACTGTGGGTTAGGTAAGATTGGGCATGAATCTGACTATCGTTTGGTTTCACACCATCCTATTTTTATGGTGTCTGAAGAATAGCAACTTGAGTCAGACATTGCAAGGTTTTTGTGAGACACAGAGCCATGCCCCAATAAGAATCAGTAACTAAAGGAGGAACAAGAAAAAAAACTGGGCCAAGAGAATAGTGCACAATATAAAGAAACGAGGAAGTCTTTTGTGGAGTTCCTGGTCAGTAATTTGGCAGTAGTTCATTAATTCGCCATAAATCTGCAACACCATTTTTCTCTCAGTTCCTTTGCAAAAATATTTTCAATTACAGAATATCTTTGCAAAATGAGCTCGATTTTCAAAGATGCACCATGCAGAGTACTTTGAGCATGCTGCCCGGACACAGGATAACCGGAACCAATTAGATCACTAACAAAATGTACTGAATGATACAGCCCTTATCCTGCTGTTTGTGAAGTTGTGAAACATGCATGAGTTTATTCCCGATCAGCATCCCCTTGAAAGATCAAGGTTACTGAGGAATATAAAAATAGCAGGGCTAAGGCTGGACTGGCACACAGAATGATGATTGTGTGGCTCAGAGGATTATAGATGAGATTTTTTTTTTGTTTTTTTTTAGAGGAAATGAGACACATCTTAAAAGATGAAATGCTTTGGATTTGAAATTAAAGCACCTGTTAACTGGAGTGTGGCTTTTGTAATACAGTAAATTAACAAGCAATACTGCTCAAAGATAATTTTAATTATGTCATTTGTCATCTTTGTCTTTTTCTCTTGTCCTTTAACTCTTACTTTTATTTTGTGTGTGTGTGTGTGTGTGTGTGTGTGTGTGTGTGTGTGTGTGTGTGTTCACACATCATTCTGTCTACCTCTGTTTTCCTGTTTGTGTTTCTCTATCTATGTTATTTCTGCCTCTCTTTTTCCTCCTGTCCCTGTCTCTCATCACCACTTTTATCTTGGGAATGAATTAAACTTTTGTGGTCTTGATGATGATTAGTATCTGTTTAAGATGAGCACCTTTTTTTAAAAAAAGGATCTTCTGCCTCAACCAGCTCCAAACAACCATCTATATACAGATGACATTCTTCTGTGTGTAAAGTCACAGTGGTTACACTTGGAATTGGAGTGTGGTGGTAGTGCAGAGTTCAAATCCTCCGCTCCCAAGAGGAGTCAGGAGAGGAAGTTGATTGGAGTACCTTAATGTGGGGCCATAAGGACAGTAGGCAATTCCTAAAGATCATCTGCATTTAATAAGTGTCATGTTTACAGAATGTGGTGAGAGTTCTCCTTTCCCCTGTGTCCACTGATATGGTTCTGTTACGTGATTGAAGTGTGTGTGAATAGACAAGTAAATTCAAATGAAGCTCATCAGCCTGGCTGCCCATCTAACCAAGTGATGTGCTCTGGGATGTTTTGTTGACCATCTTTCGTTCCACTGTTTCAACATGTCCTGTACATCATCCAGTGTTTTAAATATGTTTGCAAAATCAGCCTAAGCAAAGAAAGGTGGCATCCCATTGAGTCTCTGGAAGACCATTTGTGCTGGTTTCACTTCTGGCCTGTCTCATCTTTTGTCTCTCCTGGTGGTCTCAATCAAACCATGCTCCGTGTCTATTCTTCCTTTTGCATTAGTGAGTTCTACAGTGTGGAAATTTTGGTCTTGGCTTTGGTTCTTAGAAAGTCTGTCAAGTTTGCAGTACCAAAATATTGCCGTCTGTGAGTTCATTCAGCACTCATTTTCCACTGAGGATCAAGTCTCACTCCAGAATCTTTAGCATCTCCCTCTTCTTTTACTTGGCCATCACATATTCCATATTGATTGCACTCCAAGACTCTCAAACTTAGAATTCTGAACAAATATGTTGCCTCAGTCACCGGCCTTGCACTTCAATGGAAAAAGGGTGCTTGATAACCTGACGGGATACTTCAGAAATGATAAACTTTCCCTGTAATGAACCAGTGAAACCAATGATGTTTGCTTCCAAACATTACCCAAACTTGTAGGCAATATCACCTCTCCCAAGTAGGCAGCTGGTTGGGTAGTTTCCCTGGTGGTGTTCTTAATTCTTCACAGTCTCCACAGCTTTGCCATTAGCTATTTCAGCTTGAAACCATGGCTGGTTAGGTAGGGTTGCTACATATGGTAGGCCGAATGGACTCTTGGGAAATTGATGAGGAGTGACATTTTTGCACAAAAAGAACATGGAAGAGTTTCGGCAAGGAGGCTTTACCCATGAGGAGCAGAGCAGCACAATGCTGAGCCGCTAACTGCAAAGATTTAAGTGCTAATTGATCAGAACAAGTTGGAGTGGGAGAACTGACTTCAGCATCACAAGGTTGGTGGGATGTCATAAGTCATACTGGGGTTGCTGCTCCTGGTCACTGGCCATTGATTGCTGGTGGAAAAAGCTAACAAATGAGACAAGTACAGTTATGCTAATCTTAGTGTTGAGTAGCAGCCCAGCGATTATGGCCAGCACTTCCTAATGAAGAATTGATGGGCAGTGAAGTCCATCTCAACTGGTGTCTGGAAAAAGACAGCAGTAAAGACCGATTATAATATTAATCAAATTATTATCACAGAGTGCAAGCTTCAGAAATAGGTCTCCTTGAGAACATAAGGTCGGTTAGCAATGCATGCTCATTTGTGCAAGATTGAGGTGCTTTAGTTTGCCTTTGTAGGTCAAGTAAAGAGTAGCAGATGCAGGCATGAATCTTGGTTCTGTTGAGCATTTCTAAGCCTTTCCCTTTGACCCACTTTCCCCGCTCTATTTTTGGGACTCGCTTCTGTCTACTTCATGCAGTCCACACAGAGATGCAACAATCCTGATTCTGGCTGCAGCTATATAAAGGAACTAACACTGACAGATAGCAGATCTTTCTTCCCTAAATACCACCTTGAGGTATGCAGTCAGCATTCACTGTCTGCCTTTCAACAAACCTGTGTCAAGGTCAAATCCATGTCAGTAAATTGAAGCCTTCAGCTATTTCTGATCATCATTCCTTTCAAACATAGGAATGTGTAGTAGCTTCTGGGAAGTGACCCTGCTGATGTCAGCTCTGAGCCAGATCAAGTCAACCACACGAACTTTATCTTTCTGCAGTTATGAAGTACTGACAGTCGGGTGTTTGACAGGCTCAGCCTATGCTTTCTGCTCCTTGGCACAATTGCATTCATCAGATGGAATGAATTGGCAGCCTCTTTCTGTGAAGGCATAGGATGATATGGGTGAGTGCTACAGGGGTCAGGAGCATATGCCCTTGTGCAGTTTTCTTAACACATTACTGTCTGGTTTGATGCAAAAACTATAGTTGTTACGTACCCCGTAACTGGGTTGCCAAACCAGCAGAAATGGATCACTCAGTTGGAGTCTGGATTACTAGAACTAAGAAAGTTTTATTAAAGAAACAAGCAACACAGTAATCGAAAGGATAATAAATGCAACAGTTCAGCAATGATAAACACACATGTACACAGAATTAAGATAACAGCATCAATCAAGCTCTATCGTTGTCTAGGGGTAAATGACCAATTTCAAAGTGACGCAAAGTTCAGTCCGATTTAGTTCAGTTCGCAGTAATCGTTGCCGTGGCGATGGACAATGTGGGGGGGAAGGAGAGAGAGAACAAGAACGAATAATCATTCAAAAAGGCTTCCACTCACAGACCTGAGATATTGCTCACAAGCAGCTTTCGGGCGAGTCCTTTGTGATGTCACCTGAGGTCACCGACTGTGACCCCTCCTCCAGATGCGGTCGATCCTCTGCAGTGAACCTGGCACCCAAGCAAGGGCGGACACACACCGGGTTCCCGCTGATCGTACCTTTCCACCCTGTGCGTCTGAGGCTTGGTTCCGCAACCAGCCTTCCAAACGACTCCCCGCCGACTTGCGGGGGGGCACGGCTTCCAGGGTCTCGTTACCTCGTGGTGTCGTGTGTCTTGCCTTAGCGAACCTGTCCCTTTTTATCCCCCTGCTGGGGTATCGCCTGTCCATCACACTTCAAACAGTTCAGGGTTCAAAAGGGGAGCCGATCTTGACAATAACCAGACTGATGGCTCCTTCATTAACATCTCCAAATGCTGCTTCATTGTGCTCCTTATCTCTCCCTCCCCTGAGGACAGGTGGCAGACCAACTGCTGATGCCACTGGTGCTAGCCCAGGCCAGCAAACATCTTAATTTATGTGTATTCTCATCACACTTCCCCCCTTTAAGGATTTTTACCGGGGTAAAAATTACAAACATGAGTATATTATTTGATGCACACAAATATACATCTTTATCAGCTATTTGGCTAATACAGAGAATTTGAAGTTGTCAACACCTGACAGACAGTCAGCCATCACATTTTCTGTTCCTTTTATATGTGTTATTAATAATCCCTTAGACCAGGCTCCAACTTAGCAAGCTTCATAGTGGCCAAAAACACTGATGAATTGTGATCAATGTAACCTCTCATTTGGTTTTGTCCCGGACCACAATAACAAGGGTCGTCCCATTCCGACTTAGTTTTCTCTCACAAGGGCTTAGTAGGAGGGGGAGGAGTAGTGACCGCAGAGTTATTGCAAAACTTCCTACAGTACCCCACCATCTCCAAGAGCCTTCTGAGGGCCCTCTTGGCTGTCGGGGTTGGGAGGTCAGCGATAGCCTGCACTGTAGCTTGCATCGCTGCCAGCTGCCCCTGGTAATTCCCAGGTAAGTGACCTTCGTGTGGCCGAACTCATTTTTTTCAAGGTTCACTATCAAGCTGGCTTCAGACAGCCGTATTAAATTGCCAATACACACCTCTGTGTTCATCAGCCCTTTAGTCACTGAATTACTCATTCTATATGGATTTTGCTTACTAGGCTGACCTATTGTACCAGACACCACCCAACGTCCCAGTTCTTTGCATCGCCTCAGGACAATCAAACACACGGGTGCGAGTCGTTTAATTACTTCTCCTAAAGAGTCGCTTTGTTCGGGGATTAAGGGAGAGACCTTATCAGCAGACCTTGCCAAAACAATAGCCTTCTCCCATCTGATCGATACCACACTAATCTTTTCAAAATGCTTTTTTTTCTCTTATCAGGGGGCCCCTAGCTTCATTGATTTCCGCGCTAACCCCGACTAGGTTTGTTAACATATCAAAAGCCTGTGACTGTCCCAGTTCGCGTCGGCCATAATCAATAACTTCCTTCCCCCTGGGCAGCCGGTAAATCTCTTTCATGATTCCACCAACTGTTTCCTCCAGCACCGCAAAATGTCCACCGGGGGGTACCTTGTGGGCCAGGTTAAAAACCTCATCCCCATAACTCTTTTGCACCACCCCCCATTCCTCATCTGCGGGCACAGCACTTGGTCTCCCTTGCTTCCTTAGCACTTCCTCCTCCACACAATAGCCTACTAGTTCCCTTGTCAAGTCTCTGTCAGAGAGAGCTGTCTCTGCCAAAACCATCAGCCCCTCGTCTCGCTCCCGCGCCTGCACAAATTCTTTCCTGGCTAATGCTACGTCTGTCCCAGCTCCCTCACTACCTCTTGTCTCACTACAGCCCTTCTTTTCATTTTCTACCCCCTTCTCGTACAAGGTTGGCAGAAACGCCTCAGCTAAATTTACCACCACAGCCCCATGATGAACCTGTGAGTCCATGGGCGGGGCCTCACTGCTGGCAGGCTGACCTGTCAATCTCACGGCTGGGAACACGATTTCCCCGGCGACGTCATCACCAAGCAAGACTTCCACGCCTTTCATTGGTAATTCGGACCTCACCCCAATCGTGACTAGTCCAGAGACCAGGTTGCTTTGTAGGTGTATCTGGTGCAAAGGGACTGACTCTGTCCCTTCCCCAACACCTTTGACCTTTACCTCCCCAGTCTGGGTCTCTGAGCTAAACTCTAATACACTCTTCAGTATTAGTGACTGACACGCTCCGGTGTCTCTCCAGGTCCGCACTGGAACTGGTTTTAACCCCTCCTTCACTGACACCAATCCGGCCGAGATAAACCTCTCGCGCCCTTCCTGAACTTTGGCAGACCTGTCCTTCCCTAGCGGTTCGCTTAACAGCTCGATACAGCCGGTCAAAATCGCTGTTTTCCCTTTTCCCGTCTCCTTCTTTGGGGCAAAGCACCTGGATGCAAAGTGTCCGACTTTCCCGCAATTATAACAGACGACCCCAGGAGACTTCCTACCAGACTGCTCCCAGTCTACCTTATCCTTCTCACTAGTCCCCGGCTTACTTTCTGACTTATCCGGCGGACTCTCCCCGCCGTCCTGACTACCCTTCTGGTAGCCTTTACTCAGGGCAAACTTCATTTTATGTGTCAACGCATACTCATCCGCTAACTTAGCAGTTGCGGCTAACGTGGCAGCCTCTTTCTCATCTAGGTAGGGTCTCATACCCTTAGGGACACAACCTTTAAACTGCTCAATCAGGATCAGCTGCAGCAGTCTGTCATAATCCCCCTCTACCCCCTTCGAGGCGCACCAACGCTCACAATATGTCTGCATCTCACGAGCAAACTCCAAATACGTGCGGTCCCACTGCTTCCTCGCATTCCGGAACCTTTGCCGGTATGCCTCTGGGACCAACTCATAAATCCTGAGGATGGCCTCTTTCACCACCTCATACCTCTGGGCATCTTCCGCGGACAAAGCTGAGTAAGCTTCTTGGGCTTTCCCTTTCAGTACACCCTGAAGTAAAACAGCCCACTTATCCCTCGGCCAGTCCTGACTTGTAGCAACTTTTTCGAAATGGAGAAAGTACCGATCCACGTCGGTATCGTCAAATGGGGGAACCAGCTTAACCTCCTGGGTCGCCCGGAACCCTCCACCTTGGTTCGGCACGAGCCCCTGCTCTGCCCTTATCTTTAACTTCTCCAGCTCGAATTCCCTTTCCCTCTGTTTCTCCTCTCGCTCCAGCTGTCTCTCTCTCTCTCTCTCTCTCTCTCTCTCTCTCTCTCCTGCCTTTCTAACTCTCTCTCTTTCTCCCGCCTTTCTAACTGCTTCTCTTCATGTTCTAACTGTCGTACCCGGAACTCGTGCTCGAGTCTCAGTTTTTCAAGATGTACCTGTACCGCGTCTCCAGCAGGTTTTTCAATAATCACCCTCAGCTCGCCTTGGGGAAACACACCTTTAGATGCATAGTGCTCTACGATAGCTCTGTGTATCTCCTCTCTCCTCATTGTCGACTTCCCCTTAGCAAGATTCAACAGTTTGGCCACAGCTACCAGTTCCGATTTCCTGGCATCCTCTAATGCCTCCAAGGTCGGCGCCTTTATAAATTCCTCAGCCTTCATTTCTGCTGTTTGTCTTTTCTTTCTTTTGGGAATTTTGACCCAATCAATTTACTCTGTCCCAAATTTAGCGTTCAAAATCGCGGACGAGAACCCCACTTATGTTACGGACGAGAACCCCACTTATGTTACATACCCCGTAACTGGGTTGCCAAACCAGCAGAAATGGATCACTCAGTTGGAGTCTGGATTACTAGAACTAAGAAAGTTTTATTAAAGAAACAAGCAACACAGTAATCGAAAGGATAATAAATGCAACAGTTCAGCAATGATAAACACACATGTACACAGAATTAAGATAACAGGATCAATCAAGCTCTATCGTTGTCTAGGGGTAAATGACCAATTTCAAAGTGACGCAAAGTTCAGTCTGATTTAGTTCAGTTCGCAGTAATCGTTGCCATGGCGATGGACAATGTGGGGGGGAAGGAGTGAGAGAACAAGAACGAATAATCATTCAAAACGGCTTCCACTCACAGACCTGAGATATTGCTCACAAGCAGCTTTCGGGCGAGTCCTTTGTGATGTCACCTGAGGTCACCGACTGTGACCCCTCCTCCAGATGCGGTCAATCCTCTGCAGTGAACCTGGCACCCAAGCAAGGGCGGACACACACCGGGTTCCCGCTGATCGTACCTTTCCACCCTGTGCGTCTAAGGCTTGGTTCCGCAACCAGCCTTCCAAACGACTCCCGCCGACTTGCGGGGGGGGGCACGGCTTCCAGGGTCTAGTTACCTCGTGGTCTAGTCATGTGTCTTGCCTTAGCGAACCTGTCCCTTTTTATCCCCCTGCTGGGGTATCGCCTGTCCATCACACTTCAAACAGTTCAGGGTTCAAAGGGGGAGCCGATCTTGACAATACCCAGGCTGATGGCTCCTTCATTAACATCTCCAAATGCTGCTTCATTGTGTTCCTTATCTCTCCCTCCCCTGAGGACAGGTGGCAGACCAACTGCTGATGCCACTGGTGCTATCCCAGGCCAGCAAACATCTTAATTTATGTGTATTCTCGTCACATAGTGAACTGTCATATCAACAGGAAAGGTCATTAGCTGAAGCTTACCATCACTGCAGTTCTTGTATATGTCCAAGTGGACAGGAGAAATCACCACTCACCTTGCAAACTGCCTTTTCCAAAAGGTCCCTTCTGGAAAGCTCTATTGGGCTATTGAAACAAAACCTTCAAGTCATCCTAAAAGTTTCTCCCCCCCCCCCCGGCAGTTAATCTGATTAACCATTCCAGTTTTCCCCTCCCACCCCTGTATTTATTACTTTTTAAAAACTTATTGAGGTACAGTATGAAACAGGACCTTCTGGACCTTCAAGCCGCGCCACCAACCAAACCCCCTATTTAATCCTAGCTGAATCACAGGACAATTTACAATGGCCAATCAACCTACCAACTGGTAGGTCGTTGGATTGTGGGAGGAAACCAGAGCACCTGGAGGGGACAGGGAGAATGTACAAACTCCCTACAGGCAGTGGTTGGAATTGAACCCAGGTCGCCTACACTGTAATGCACTGTGCTAACCACTACACTACCGTGATGCCCCGTCACTGCTCTCTACTATAGACACTAAACCACGTTTCAAAAGGTGTTCATATTGTAGATACATGATAATTAAATAGGCATCCGTTAGCCTCATGAGACCGTGGATTTGCGTCTTGGAAAGTTTCCAGAGCGCAGGCCTGGGCAAGGTTGTATGGAAGGCTAGCAGTTGCCCATGCTGCAAGTCTCCCCTCTCCACGCCACCGATGTTGTCCAAGGGAAGGGCATTAGGACCTATACAGCTTGGCACCGGTGTCGTTTGCAGAGCAATGTGTGGTTAAATGCCTTGCTGAAGGACACACACGCTGCCTCAGCCAAGGCTCGAACTAGTGACCTCCAGATCACCAGACGAACGCCTTAACCACTTGGCCAGCGCCAGCACAATACATGATAATATTTATATATTTATTCCATGTCCATCCTTTAACCTCTAACTTTTATTTCTGTAGGATCCTTTATTCTTTGTAACTGTTGAACGTTGTTGTTGAATGTCACACCCTGGAAACAGCACTGCACAAACTCCAAATACATGTAAATGTATATGGCAATTAAAGTTGCTCCTTGATCAGTTACATACCTGTCGCCTTGAGCACTGTACCTCATTGTTCACAAAGTACAATTCCGTACCCACAGCACAGTTTTCTTTTGTTGTGCAATCACTGACTGTACCCAGCAGCTCTGTCCCACTTATTCAGTGACCAACCTGAACCTATCTGAACAGCATCCCACTTGCATGTGGAAGTCTAGTGTCTACCAATAAAATAGCAGAACAACTTAATGTTATCGTGACCAAACAGTAACTGCAAGTTATACAGTGACTGACCTGGACCTCAATTGTATCGTGATTTACCTATACCAATTAGCATCATATCCTAGTGTTGTACAATGAGAGGCTGGTCTCCAACATTACAGTACACATTACACAGTGACTAACTTGTACATTGACAGATCCATGCACAGTGATGTCCAGCTTCTGGCCAGGTACTGGGTACCTACCAATGGTGTATCCCAGTGTTATTTAGTGATTGACCTGTCCCCACCAGTAGCATATCACCGCAACAGAAAATCTGCAGATGCTAGAAATCCAAAGCAACACGCACAAAATGCTGGAGGAACTCAGCAGGGCAGGCAAAATCTATGGGGGGAAAAAAGTAAAGAGCTAATGTTTCAAGCTGAGACTCTTCCTCAGGACCATTGGTGGGACAGGTCAGATGCTGAACTTCACTGTGCATTGATCTGTCACTATATAACATGCATGCAAGCTCGTCACTTTGTAACATGTAATGTTGGAGATGGGCCTCTCAGGTATGCATAGACCCCTGCGGTCCCACAATGTATACAGTGACAGGCCTGTCCACAACAGCAGTGCACTCATTATAGTTGATATACTTCACTCCTGCGTATACTGTGTGTTGTACGATGACAGACCTGTACCAAGTTTTGCTATTTCTATTAAAGGTCTTGTATACCATTGATTTACAATAACAGTTCCCTTTTGCTGCCTTAACCTGTGCAGCATATAATCTGTGACTGCATGGCTGGGTGTGCTGTATGATCAAAGAGGACAGATTGTTAAAGTTAATTGTACCTCGGTCACACTTTACTGGATTCCCATTTCTGGTACGGATTGCTGTACCGATTTTAGAAGATAATTTAGTAAGAGAGCTCTAGTCTGCATTTAAGTTAATAGCTATTTCTGTAGTTCCTTTATCAAAGGAGTATTGCAGAAATCTCCTTCATTATAAGCCGCATTGAACATTGCCACCTCTTTCAATATTTGCTCATTGTTACAAGTTCTCTATCGTGGTATCCTGAAGATGTGAAAGGCACAAATGCAATTGCTGTCTAACTGAGTCAAGCCAGTTAACAGTGGAGTGAAATCAGGTGCCTCTTTAGAACTTGAGAAGCTCGAAATTTGTTTACAAGTAGCTATGAATATAGGTTCTAGATGGAGTTGAACAGATTATGCATAAACTGACCTGCAGGCAGGAAGAGTTGACTACAAATCGGTCATTATCTAACAGAGGAGGTGAGCAGGCTCATAGGATTGATTGGAACATGTTTGTCTTAGTACAACTAATCTTCAGATAAGGTTGTCTATGCTGTAAAAACATGCTGGGGTGATTTTTGCTGAGAAATATATTTGCTGAATTATGAATGTGTCGCTCGTTGATGATTAGTCTGATGTAACGGGATGGCAAATGACCTTCATTAGAATATTTCAGGTACAAATCCTTCCCCTGATATTATGAATGAATTAGGCATAGCCTGCTTCTCTCCATTCTAATTTGGATTTGAGTGCACATTAGACAGTGGACAAGAGATACAGTAGTTGGAGAAATTTGGGCAAGCAAGCAGCATCATTGTAGACCCATCACACCCTGGACATCACCTGTTCCAACTCCTCCCTTCTGATAGGCATTTTAGATCACTGTGTGCCAGGACAAATAGGTACAAGAACAGTTTCTTTCCGTATGCCATCAGTCTTATGAACACTTGAATTTTAGTTTAAATTAAACCAAGTCCACCTGTACATACACAGGTGCACCTCATTGTATATAGTTCATGATTATTTGCACTATTGTTTTGTTTTTTTTTGATTCTGTACAGCGAGAGCTCAGGGAAACCGGCATCAAATTCCCTGTATGTGTCCACATACTTGGCGATAATAAAGGATTCTGATTCTGATTCTGAATCATTGCTGGGCTTCCCTTGTTGGCATTAACCTCTTTGCATAAATGGTCATTTTAGTTTTCAGGTGTTTACCAGCTAGTTATTATTTAGCTGGGATGTAGCAATAAACAGTGATTGTGAATCTGCAACTGTTAAATCTGGTAGTAAATCTACAGGGCAGGAGTTGGCCAACCACAGACAGAAAGATTTGAACTAATCCCCAGGTGAAGCTGAGCAGCTGGAATTTGCTGTAGACAATTGGAAGCTAATTGGAGTTAGGATATGATGACAGTGTGAAAGGGCACAATTTAATAATGAGAGAACTAATTTGTGTGTCATTGTTGTTTAGACCCTGATTATTCTTGTTGAGGCAATGCTGTTAATCAATTGTCAAAGTACATGAGGAGGCTATGTCACTCTAATTTGACATGTGTTAATCCAGTATAGGTCATGAACCATCAAAGGGATGCCTGGAATTTGAGGCATCAGCTTTGAAAGGTAACTGAAGAATTATTGCAGTGTGTCAAATTGATTAATGAAGTTCAAAGTTCAGTGGGTTAGTGAATGAGTGACTTTTTTGTATTGGAAATACAATCACTGGGGAGGGTCCTTCATGATAAATGCTACTGGAACAAGGCTGAGTGATTGTGGCCATGGCAGAAGAACTGAAGGAAGCAATCATTTTATATTGTTCTAGATTCAAGATTATTTATGCCAACTGTAAAGGAGAATGAAGTGAATGTTACTCCAGGTCAGATGCAGCATAAAAAAAGACATTAAGCAAAAGAACACAATAAATATAAATGTGAAATAGATCCTATAAAACACAATGCACAAGTAAATGTTACATACATAGACTGGTAGTATGAACATAAAGTAACTCCAGTTAATGTGGATGTAGTGGTGATGGGGATGGTGGAGTGGGTTAATGGCTGAAGGTGTTGATCAGCCTGACTGCTTGGGGGGAAGTAACTGTTTTAGAGTTTAGTGGTCCTGGCACAGATGCTACATAGCCTCTTCCCTAAAGGCAGTGGGACAAACAGTCCATGAGCAGAGTGGGTAAGATCCTTCATGATATACAGGCCTTTTACAGTGCTTTTCTGTATATATGTCCTTGATGGTGCGTGGGCTTTTGCTGGCAATAGTAGGCAGTTTTAACTATCTGTTGTTGACCCTTCCTGTCTGCCTTTTTTGTACTGCACAGTGATACACCATGTCTACTGTACATCTGTCAAAGGTCTTGGCTTTTGGAGTACATAGACCAGCTCTCTTCAGCATTCTATGAAAGTAGAAGTATTGGTGAGCTTCCTGATTGTGGAGGAACTGTTCTGGGAAAGGAGTTTATTCACCAAAGTCTGTGGGATAATACCAGTTGGGAAAGTATTGAGTTGGGACTGAAGTGGGAGGGGAAGTATCTTGCTGGCAATGGAAGGAGTGAACTGCTGTCTAGCTAAGATTACAGAGGCAAAGGACTTTGGGTCAAGAGTGGAGAGGGAGTACGAAAGAATGAATTGTAATTATGTGACATCTTTCCCACGCTCTGAACATCCCACATTACTTTACTCATAGTGAAATATGGGATACTTGTCTGATCAAATGAGCATGGAGTGCAAAAGCAGGAGGTCATCGTACAACTTGCTAAAACATTGGCTAGACCTCAGTTGGAGTATTTTGTACAGTTCCTGTCTCCACACTAAAAGGAAGGATGTGATTACATTTGGAGAAGCTGCAGAGGAGATTCACTGGAAGTGGCCTGGGATGGAGTATTACAGTTATGAGGAGAGACTGGTTAACATGGGTTTTCTTCCCTTGAAGGGGAGGAGGCTGAAAGAGGACCTGAATTAAAAAAATATATATATATGTGTGTGTGTGTGTGTGTGTATATATATATGTGTGTGTGTGTGTGTATATATATGTATATATGTGTGTGTGTGTATATGTGTGTGTGTGTGTGTGTGTGTATATATATATATATATATATATATATATATATATATATATATATATATATATATTATATATTGTTAAATATAGTGGATTGGGACACATCAGGACCAAGTCATTTTGTCTCAACTAATTAGCTGTCCCAATTAACCAATGTTTCATGGAAATAATTTAAAAATGTATAGACGAGACAAACTACCATTTAACTGAGTAATAAATTATATATTTAGTTGAAATACAGAACAAACTAGAACACTACCGATACTAATACAATACTATAAAACTGTGTAGTAGTTCCTAATAGTTATCGATGGAGGAGACATCCAGTGTACAATGCCATGTTCTTTTGATTGACTGTAAATGAGTAAAATCAGCACAATCACCTAATACAGATAATGGACTGTATTCATACAGTTCTTTCAATGATTGCATTCTCCAAATCTTTATTTTCATTGTAACATTCAAGATCATTGTCGATACCTTCAGATTCTTTTGTTGTTCCTAACTTGTTGAAGCAGTGAAATCATTTAATTTTCACTCCTGGCCTTTTCTGGCATCTCCAAGCCTGAATGCATGAAACTGCAGTGAGCCAAACTTTTCTGAATTGTCTTACTACTTATTTCTCACCAATTATCAGTGAAAAAAACATTTAGTTTTTGAACACAAACACATGCAACTAATGCTATTTAAATTTGATCGCTCTAAGCATGGCGTAGTGTATAATGACCACACAAATGCACGTGACTGATGCTAGTTAGAAACCGTTCAGCAACAGCCTCCTGTTCCAGTTAAGTGGCATATTGTCTCAAATCAGTGAAGGGAGTTCCAGCTACTTTCTCAATTACTTTTTGTTCTTTAAGATTAGTTCCAAATTAGCGACTGCCCCAGTTAACCAATGGCCAATTAACTGGAATCCACCCTATAGGGTAAATAGTCAATAACTTTGCCTTGTAGCAAAGCTGTTTAAAGGTAAAGGGAAAGGTTAGGGTAAGGAATAAGAAGTTTAGAGGGGATATGGGAAGAATTTTTTTTTCACCCAGAACCAGGAATACATTGCTTGAATGGGTAGAGGGAAAAATATCCACAACATTAAAGTAGTATTCAGACGAGCATAGAAATCTACAGAATAATGGAATTATTATGGATGGGTATTATAGATGGTTGGCATAGATGTGATGGGGTGAAGGACCTGTTTCTATGCCATTTGACTCTAAAGTATTTTTAATGTGCAGTCATTGTTGTAAGATGGGAACCCATGGAGACGTATCAAGGGCTCTAAACACCAATTAACAGATAATCTATTTTAGTGTTGAAGTCCAAGTGAAAAAATTTGGCCAAGACAGTGCATAGGCTATAAATATGACAAATCTATACCTAAGAATGCATGAAGGACAAATAATAACTAACAGCGCCAGACTAGATATACATAGCAGAACTATGTAAGATTTTGACAAAAGCATTCTTAATCTGTACTGCACTAGACTAGTTGAAAGTGATCTCACTGCTCTAAATTGGAATGTGCTGACCCAACATCTCACTATAGATGTACAGATCTTGTCAAAATCTATAGCACTGTACAAAATCTGGACTGTGCAAGTCCAAAGGAAAGAACACACTAAATCTAGACTGACCTTAAAGAAATTAATTAGAAAACCAAATCAATGCAGTATTGGTCTAGCAGAAGCTGATATCACTGCACTAAATCTCTACTGTACTGTTCTCAAGAAAACTGAGATCATCAGGCTAAACCTGCGCTGGTTGTTTGGTGGGACAGGACACAGTGCTCATAAATTCAGTTCATTGCTTACCAAGTGAAAAACAAGAGACATTGTAGAGAGTGTGAATTCAGTATGGAATGGTGGGGAAAGAAGAAACTGTTTTGCTGCAATGTCTTTATTTTTGAGTAAGCTCAAGGGTTTTTCCAATTTTGTTTGGTGCTGGTGCTTTGTGTAAATTTACACTCAGTGGCCACTTTGTTAGATCCAGGAGTGTACCTAATAAAGTGGCCATAGGAATGGAACCCAGTGTGACCTTCTGCTGTAGCCCACCCACTTCAAGGTTTGATGTGTTGTACGTTCAGAGATGCTCTTCTGCACACCACTTAAAATGCATTATTTGAGTTACCGTCGCCTTCCTGTCAGCTTGAACCAGTCTGGCCATTCTCCCCTGACCTATCACATTAGCAAAGTGCTTTCTCCCACAGAACAGCTGTTTACTGTTTTTTTTTGATTTTCACACAATTCTCTATAAACTGTAGAGACTGTCTGATACCCAAGATCATCCCACAGTCAAAATCATATTATTATTATTATTATTATTTAGAGATACAGCATGGAATAGGTCCACTGAGCCATGCTACTGAATGCCCACTGAGCTGTAGCCTAGTCACAGGACAATTTACAATGACCAATTAACCTAGCAACTGGATTGTGGTAGGTAACCAGAGCAGCTGGAGGAAACGCCCCATTCTGATATTTGGTCTGAACAGCAGCTAAACCTCTTGACCATGTCTGCCTGCTTTTGTGCATTGAGTTGCTGCCACATAATTAGCTTATTAGATATTTGCATTAATGAGAAGCTGTACCTGATAAAGTGGCCACAGAATGTACGTGCATCCATACAAAAGTTTTGTAACATGCTGAACAGTGAAAATAATGAAGAATATAACATAGGCATTCAGGTTGTATATGTAGACTGCAGTACGTGGGAGCTTATAGAGTGCTGATTTTGTCTAGAACTAACTTATTTACAGAGTACAATACTGTGAAAAAGCCTTAGGAGTGTATATATACTGTAGAGCCAGGGTGTCTGAGACTTTTGCACAGTACTATAATAACTTAATGTATTGCACTGTACTGCTGCAAAAAACAGATTTCATGACGTGTGAATGATGATCAGTGTGATTCTGATATGGGTCTCCATTGTGGACTGAGACTGAGAGTGAGAAGGGGAATCATGATTGGGAAAGGGGAAAGGGAGAGGAGAGGAGAGGGAGCAGGAAGCACTAGAGAGACACTCTGTAATGATCAATAAACTATTTGTTTGGAATCAACTGGCTTTGCCTGGTTTCTCTGGATTGGGTGTGTCTGTACCTGTGCCACCCCTTCCCCTGGCA
This sequence comes from Mobula birostris, assembly GCF_030028105.1. Lineage (NCBI taxonomy): Eukaryota > Metazoa > Chordata > Chondrichthyes > Myliobatiformes > Myliobatidae > Mobula > Mobula birostris. The sequence goes on along the minus strand of NC_092378.1, from coordinate 46,950,075 downwards.
CTCCTTCTCTGCCACCTGTCCCACATTCCTCCCATGATGCTCCACGCTCACCATTCCCAGCATACTTTGCTCCTGCCAGATTTGCAAACTCAGCACTCCATGTTGACAAATACAGTACTCAGCAAAAGTCTAGCTCTATGGATTTGCCTAAGATTTCTGAACAGAACTATACATCTCAGTTTGACCTCCTCAGTTAAGAGTCATCGAACTAATGTGTGGATTAGGAATACAGATTTAGTCAAGGTGCTCTCAGTAACCAACTTGAGCTGGGCCCATGTGAGTACCTATGGCTATACCTTTGTTATGTAGAAAGTGAGAGGAATCAAAAAGAGAAGTAGTTGAGGGTGAGAACAAGCTCTGCCAGTTGGGCGAGGATGTTAGTGAACTGCTGGGATTGAGTTCCAGAAAAAAGCAGAGGAGTCTAAGGCCTTCTTGATGGGGGTTGAGGTGGGGTAGAGACTGAGGTGAATACAGGCCCTGAGCAATCAATGCTCTTCATACATTTAACATTCCATTCCCAAGTTCACTCGTCGCCTCAAATGTCAGTGTGAATGAATTCCTTGAACTTGTTTAGAGGAACTTGAGATAACAAAATAAAGGTACTTTCATGTTAAATATAATTTTGTATGCTGTATATTCTTAAGCTCAATTAAAATTCTTCTGCATGCATCCTAACCTGTCCAGTCCTATCCACTTATTCCCCCATCTTTCTGGCATTCATTTCAAGAAGACTAGAATATAAAAGCAAGCATGTAATGTTGAGACTTTAGAAAGCACTGGTGAGGCCTCACTTGGAGTATTGTGAGCAGTTTTGGGCTCCTTATCTTAGAAAGGATGTGCTGAAACTAGAGAGTTCACGAAAAGGATTGAATGGCTTGTCAAATGAAGGGTGTTTGGTGGCCCTCGGCCTGTATTCACTAGAATTCAGAAGAATAAAGGGTGACTTCACTGTAACCTATCGAATGGTGAAAGGCCTTGATAGAGTGGATGTGGAGAGGATGTTTCCTGTGGTGGGAGAGTCTAAGGCTGGAGGGCAGAGCCTCAGAGTAGAGGGGTGTCCTTTCAGAATGGAGATGAGGAGGAATTTCTTTAGCCAGAGAGTGGCAAGTCTGTGGAATTCTTTGCCACAGGCAGCTGTGGAGGCCAAGTCTTTATGTGTATTGAGGCCAAGGTCAATAGATTCTTAATTGGTCAGGGCATGAAGGGATACAGGGAGAAGATTGGGGCTGAGAGGAAAATTGGATCAGCCGTGATGAAATTGTGGAGCAAACTCAATGGGCCAAATGGTGTAATTCTGCTCCTATATTTTATGGTCTTATAGTCCTTTTGAGCACAGTCCTTCTATTCAAACTGTTCCATGGAGTTCACCTGCCTAATTCTGCACCACCTCCTTAGATTATTCTGTGTTCCTATGCATTCCTGACCCATACTAGTGAAGGCCAAACACTCCTCTGTATTAATCTGGATTTTCTTTTCAGAACCATCACCATGTTGAAGATACTGCATGAATACATGTTGTTGTTATAATTCAGTTTGCCGGCAGGGAGTTGAGAAATGCTCATGTTGAGGATTTCCTAATTAGTGACTAGGGCAGCTGACCCCTTTCATTTCATAAACATTGAATTTCACTGCTCATTAAATATTCTGCAACATCATTAAAACTGTCAACGACAACACTGAATTTTCATTTCTTGCAAGCTGTATTTTCCTCTTTTTCCTTTGATGTCTATGTACAGGAAGCCTTGTCTGCCACAGCTTAATGATACAGTTCTCTAGCTATTTGCTATTTAAACTGCTTTGAAGATTGGGGGAAAAAAAAACTTTTTCCCACCATGCTGCCTTTAAGGCTTATGGTATTATAAGATTATAGCACCCAGTCGTTCCAGAAGTAATTAAATTTTAGTGGGTTTACAGTTGGCTTATATACTATACTTTACCAATACCAGCATTTGGCATGTTCAATTTCTGAAGGTTTCCATCATTCGACGGTCTGATATTGCTACCATGGTAATCCCGATCAGACATTCGAGGCAGAGCTTCTATTTAAAGTGGTACTTGTTGAGAATTTATTATTACAGTAATATTTGAGTAATATTGTATATATATTGTTTGATTAAGCATTCTTTGTTTACATAATTTATTATGGGTCGTCTGTAAAAGTACATGAATTGCAAAAAGTACATGAATTGCATATGTCATTACACCAACGTGTCATATGTGCACACCTCACTAAAGTAAAACAAAGTAGACATGTTCATCCCAGCTCCTTTATTTACCTTTCAGTTAGTTTCTAGAGTTACAAAACATAACAGCAGCAACAAGTAAGTTTTAAACGAACCTGAGACAACTACCTAGCTATTGAAGCACAGTACATTTTTTTTTCGGAAGGGGAGCAAGAGAGAAACGTTTTGAATTTAAAAAGAATGCGCAGCATTTGTTTCTTTGGAAAGGGGAGAGAGACAGTCTAGTTAATAAAAAATAAAGGCAGTAAACGGATTAAATTTACGAGTTCATAAAATGAGTACCTAGTGATAACAATAAATATAAAAGAACAGAAATGACTGGCTATGTCAGAAAGATAGACACGTTTGATAGCAAAACAGATAACTAGCTGAGGTATGCTGAACAAATTGAGCAATATTTTGAAGCAAATGAAATAGCCAACGTGAAATGAGTGCCAGTGTTGCTGAGTGCAATAGGTAGAAAAACATGCAGTTTACTTAGAAATTTAACTGCTCCAAGCAAACCAGCTGGAATGAGCCTTGCTGATATTGTGAAGATAATCTAGGAACATTTAGAACCAAAACCGTTGTTGATTGCAGATCACTTTAGGTTTCGTAACTGGAATCAAAAGGAAGGGGAATCCATTTCGCTTTATGTGACCGAATTGAAGAAATTGTCTGAGCATTGTGAATTCAGTGATGGGCTTAATGATGCACTGAGAGATTGTTTAATTTGTGGATTCTTAAAAGAAAGTATTCAAAAACGGCTCCTAACTGAAGCATAACTCACATTTAAAAGAACAATGGAAGCAACAGCCAGAGATGCAAGTGAGTTGCAGTCAGAAATGAAAGTGAGCGTGAACAAAACTGCAACGTCTAGACAGAAACCTGTCTGGCCAAACAAATTGTGTGTCCGTTGTGACAGGGGCTCACATACACCAGACCAATGCAGCTTTAAAGATGTATTTTGAAGCCCTATAATTACAAAGGGAAGGCAGAAACAGCTGAGTCATTTCATGGTTTGTTTCTGGCAATGAATGTGCTATGTAACGGGAATCGTTGCAGTCAAACTTGGTTTAAATGGATTCTCTCACTGAGTTGAGGCAGCCGCAGTTGATTGGCAGAACTGTGTCCTAGCAACTGTAATGTGTTTTCAGCATCTTTGTTAAGGGATCTGAAGCCTCAAGGAGGATTGTAGATTAAAAATTAACAAGCTTTCCTCAAGTCTGTAGAGAATGATGTGGGGAAATTAAGTTAACTCCTTGTCTGGGAACCAGTTGTGGTGGAGGCTTGCAGTGGCTAATGCTTTGTGGAAACTAGTGAGGAACTTGGCATTCTTTAAATCAGAGAGCCACAGATGTAATCAATGATGAAATCCTTAATAGCATGTGGCTATCTCATGTTATGGTTTTGATCAAATGTTTTGCTTGTCCCATGTATACTACTGGCACCTTTGTTTACAGAGACATGTTCTTATCCACACTTCAATACTTGTTTTCTGTTTTGTATTTACCTTGACATGCAGTTTTGTCTCTTTATTTGTGTTGTATAGCGCTATGCCGGTGGCTAGAAGCAGAGTGGTGTGGCAGGAGCCAAGAAACTCCATGTCCTAACAAAGCCTCAGGTAAAGAGTGGAAAACAGCTGGACCTGATCTCTCAGCTTTCTTTTTCCTTTCCAAAATACACCTCCCTCTACTTCTCCAAATTTTGTAGATTTTACTGGAATCTCTCCGGTGCAGTTGCTGCAGTTGATTGTCAGACCCATCTCCTTCAATCTCTTTCCTCCTTCTGCACTAGGGTAGAGCAATATCATCCTTGCTTGCTTTTTGTCCACAGACAGTTCTTGTCACGACAGGGCAGTTCTCGAGGACTTGGTGCCTTGGTGGACATTACTGTCTTGGTTGGTGGTGGTGTTGGTGATGGGATTGGACTCTATGCTTCCCTTACCTGCTTTGTTCTGCCTGGCTGTGGGTTTGCTGAAGTCTGTATATAACTGATGAACTTGAATTGGTGTTTTCGTAAAAACAAATTAGACTGCATATGTTGATTGTTAATTACATCCGCTAATATGGTGGGAAGTTTTAAACTGAGTGAGATACAATTGACATTGGAAAAAATTCTTGCCTTAAATCTCGGAAACACAGGTAGTATCTGTGAGCAAGCAACATAGATAATGTTCCAGGACAAAGACCCTTCACCAGATGCTTTAGTTCTGACAAAGGTGCTTTGGCCTGAAACATAAACTCTTGTTTCTCCTTCCACAGTTGCTGCCTGATCTGCTGAGTGTTTCCAGCATTTTCTGATTTTATTTCAGATTTTTGATATCTGCAGATTTGATTTCCATCGAAAAATTGTTTCATATCTTCTATTGTATTTTCATTTTTTGTGATCATTGGTTTCAATTTCAGCGAACAGCCCATAATGACCAAGTCAAATATGAGTCATGTCTCTCCCTTCCCCCATCTTGGTGATTTACCTAATGTAGGATTCCCAAGCATCCATCTGTTTTGTCATACTTCCTTATGATGCTAGAGTAGGCTGTTCAGCCCATCAAGTCAATGCTAGTTCTTGGCACAATAAAGATGATCCACCCCACCACTTAATTTCACCACAGTCCATTCTCACATGCATTAGCATTATTACCCCTCCCTGAATCTCCCACCAGCCACCTTGGTACGACAGGGTACTTTGCAGTAGTCAATTAAACCTACCGACCCACACATCATGTAGATGTGAGGGTTGACTGGAGCATTCAGGGAAAGGCTCATAGGAGGAACTTGTAAACTGATGATCTGGACTGAACCAGTGTTTCTGGAGTTGTGAGGCAGAAGCTCCACAAAATGTGCCACTATTGTTGCATGGTGCATGATCCAGTTGTTGAATTAAATACTGAGTGGCTTCTTGCCCAACAACTGCCCCTCTGTGTTTACGTGACTGGACAATGACCAGATTTCAAGTTGACCATCATTTTCCCTTCAGCACTTTGCCCCACTTTGAGTCCAGTAGCAATGATGCAACAGCAGACTGAGCAGATGCAGTCTATAAAACATTCCTCTGCATTGGCCACTAACTAGTAAGCCAGTAGGCTGTCTTTAACAAACAACTCTGTTGCTGGTGATAGGTAAGTTTGGCTGAGCCTTTCCATTGCCCCTGTGTTGGCAGTAGGTATGAAAGCTCCTTTCTGCCACAGAAATGGGTCATTTTGCCCACTCCACATGCCTTCTCACACATCAACATATCCTTGCCTCTTATACCTATCTGGTTTTCCTTTAAATGTCCCCATTCTTTTCACCTTGGTTAATCCTCAAGGTAGTGATTTCCATATTCTTACCGCTCTCTGGGTGAAAGAATCTCTTCAAACACACCTGTTTGAATTTTTTTGGGATTGATGGACCAAGTTCTGGTTTCATCTGACCTCAACCTCAACCATCAAACCTGTTTTGATGCTGAAGATCCGTCAACCCACGCAACCAAAGAAACAAACTCACTGTGCAAACCCTCAAGATAGTAAATAAAAACGGTTATTACCTAAGTCTTAACCTTAAGTCATCCTCATAAACCTTGGTGTGTTTTGTGCCAGGAAATAAACTCACTGCCTACGCTCTGAGCTCACCTTACTTGAAGTGGGGCATTTCTACTGGGTTGGCGTGAAATGTCCCAAACATTGCCATCCCATCCAGCACTATGATCTATGCCCACACTAAGACCTATAAGCAGATTATGTAGTGGCCTTTCAACCAGATGATGCTTCCTTTTTTGAAAAGTTAAAGTGGAAGAACTTTAAAACAAAATGGATGTCTTCTAATAGCTTTGCAAGGTGTTTTCTCATTGAGGTGAGTAACAATCACGATTTGCTGGTGTTCGTAGTTTAGCTGGAGCTGAAAGTTCAAAGTAAACTTATTATCAATGTGCACCTACGTCACTATGCACAACCCTGAGATTCATTTTCTTGTTAGCATACTTAATAAATCCAATAACCATGATAGATTAATAAAAGATTACAACCAGTGTGAAAAAGACAACAAACTGCAAATACAGAAAAATAAATAAATAAGCAATAATGATTGAGAACATGAATTGAAGAGTCCTTGAAAGTGAGTCTGTGGGTTGTGGGAATAGTGTAGTGATGGGGCAAATGAAGTTATCACCTTTGGTTCAAGAGCCTGTTAGTTGAAGTGTAATAACCGTTCTTGAACCTGGTGGTGTGAGTCCTGAGACTCCTGTACCTTCTTCCTAATGGCAGCAGTGAGAAGAGAGCGTGGTCTGGGTGGTGGGGGTCCCTGATGATGGATGCTGCTTTCAATGCGACCATGCTCTATGTAGATGTGCTCAGTGGTGAAGAGGGCTTTACCCGCGATAAACCGGACCATATTCACTGTCTAAAATCTGGCAATTGCCTGGTGACCTGCATAATTTACCATCTCTTTTCACTTTTTAGGGGAAAACTTTGATCAGAGTCCATTGAGGAGAACCTTCAAGTCCAAAGTGTTAGCCCATTATCCTCAAAATGTGGAGTACAACCCTTTTGATCAAGATGCTGTCAATATGGTGAGTTGTGGATTTTAATGTTTTCTTTACTCATTGCTCCTGTACCGTGAATCCGAGGCTACATCAGCTTGTAGATTTGACCAAAGTTGCAATAGTAATATTTGGGTTCAGGTGTTTTCTTTCTCTCTTATTCCGATTTCATGTGTGTAGCCATGATTCTCACAAGTTAGTTTGCATGACCGAAGTTTTTTTAATCATTGAGATTGTCCTGACATTGATCTCATTGATCCTCATGGGAGTTTTGGCAAGAATGATCGCCCTGACTTTGGATCATCCTGAAATTGTGCAGAGATCTCTGTGGTTTTTTGAGGGAATTTTTTGTTCGTTAGTGAAGGTGATAATCAGAGGTGCTATCAGAAGGACCTTATTGATGCTGTGTGCATATTTTGGGGTCACCTGCTTAGCGAAGTAATGTGCGAGGCGCTCGATCTTTGGATATCTACCTGAGTCTCCTTTGTTTTCCTCTCCCACTCCAAATGTATCTTTTGGTCAAGGTGCGAGGTATCATGCAAATGATTCAGAGCTAAGTCAGGAAGTACTTGCTCTTCTTGGGCAAATTTCTCTGTAAATTGGTGTTTGTAAACCGTGGTTCTCAGCAAGGTAAAAGAGAAAGCAATTGGATATTTGTTGTAATTCCTTCTGCTCATATTATGGATATTATCAGAACTGGTCACCAAAGTATGGGCCGCAACATGTTTTATTTCATCTTTCACCTTGACATGCTGCTCTTATCCAATTCCCACAAGTGCCTCAACTTTGATTGTTGCTGAAGGATCTTCTGGTAAAAATAAATGTTTTGGATATTCCCAGGGAAATTGACTGGGTTTTCATTGTGAAAATAATGATGTCACTGACTGGGTTTTCATTGCCTATTACCTGGAAACTTTTTGAACTTCTAGATTTATTTGGTGTTGGTTTTCCTAGGAGTTTGTCCTTCTGACTGTGAAACGCTGCATTGAGGCATTTACTCTTAATAAGACATCAGCAATAAAATGCACTGCTTGGAACAGGATGTACCTATTGTTGACATGAGTACTGACAGAAAAAGGAAGAAAGAATGAGCAATCAATCTATGTGATTGAAAAGCTGACAAGCCGATGAATTTAAATGGTCAGCCACTATGACTGTACTCTTGAACCGTCCCTTCATGTCAATAAGTTATTTAATGGGATAAAACCAGAAAATACTGGAAACATTTAACAGTGCCTGTTGAAGGGCCATAAACAGAGTTAAATGTTCCAGGTTACTCTTTCCACAGATGTTGTCTGTCCTGCTGAGTGTTTCCAGCATTGTATTTTCACTTCAAATGGTATTCCCATGCCATAATCTTTCCAGTCCCTCTATAGTGGTAAGGGCATGGTGAAGAGGGCAGGACTATCTAACTAACCTTGCTATGTTATTACAGACTGCAAGTGTAGATTGTGCATTGCGGCCACCAGGTGTTGATTTTGTGAACTTCGAAAGATCATTCTATCTATTAACACACAACCCATGTCAGTCATCTCTAGTGAATGGAAATATCCTGTCCACAAGCCAATTCATGATATGGAATTAAATCCGCCACTGGGTTGTTGCTCTGTGTCCAATGAGGGTTGTGAAATACTCAAGTGGAATACTGTGCTCTTTTTAGACCCTGAGGGAATGTGATGCTTTGAAAATAAAAATCAGCTGCAGCATTACTTCATCACCCCCGCGATAAATTTCTAAAATGGTAATTACTTCACTCGAACTCCTAAAATAGTAATTACTTTTCTCAATCTCATCAGTATAATGAGGCACGCGGATGGTGGGATTATCATTAAGAACTCGCTCAAACAATTTTTGAAAGGAGCTGGGGATTTGTGAAGCCATCTAGGGTTATCAGATGACTTTCACAGGCATTGTGTGTGGGTAAAGGGTACTTTGTTCACTTTTCAGTTGTTGCTCTTGTTCTGATGCTAATTTTGGGCAGCCATTTCCACTGACAGATTCCCTGAATGGTGAATATGATTTTGGTACATTTTACAGACATGCCATAGAATGTACACAGCCGATCAAAAATACCCTTGACAAATGGTGGCTCTTACCACGTGGGATTCAATCAGGAGTCATTCAAGTGCTCATGTTATTTCTTGAGTTTTGCCAGAGACAAGTGCTTCATTTAGGAATTTATTTCAAAATGGGTCACTGGATTGAAGAGGTGGTATTATAGTCAAATTGTTGTCATTTGTATTTTAAAGTCTTTGCACTGACTCCAGCTTGAAGAATGGAGTCTTGATTGAGGGGATGGTTTACAATAGTGCGTCCACAGTGTTAAATGTGGCCTTGCTTCATCTTCAGAATTAGTAATTGATTTACTATTGTCACGTTAGTGAAAAGCTTTGTTTGCATACCATCCAGACAGATAATTTCACACATTGTACATTCAGGTTGTAGAAAGGGAAAACAATAACAAAATGCAGAATATAGTGGAGAAAGTGCAGTGCGTGTAGACTGAGAGATCAAGAGTTAATCTTTAGTGTGTGAGAGGTCAATTCAAGTTGGAAAACGGCTGGGTAAAAGTTGCCCTTGAGCCTGGTAGGTGTTCTTTAGCTTTTGTATCTTCTGCCTGATGGAAGGGGGAAGAACTGAGACAGTAACCAGGATGGAAGTAGTCTTTTGATTATGCTGTCTGCTTTCCCAAAGCAGCGGGAGACGTGAACAGTCAGTGGAGGAGAGGCTGGTTTTTGTGATGGACTGAGTTGTGTTCACAACTCTCTGTGTTTTCTTGCAATTTTGCGCAGGGCAGCAGCCGAGTCCTGATGAAGGGCCTCAGTTCATAACCTCGAGTGTTCATTGGATGCTGCCTGACCTACTGTGTTTTCCCAGCATATTATGTGTGTAGCCATACCAAACTGTGAGGCGTTCAGATCGGATGCTTTCTCTGGTACATCTGTAACAATTGGGGAAGGTTATCAGGAACATGCTGAATTTCCTTAGTTTTCTGAGGAAATCATTATCATCACCAGTTTGAGCTTTGACTGGCATGGCCCACACACTCCTGTTTCAGGTCAAGTGGATCAATTCATTGGTATTCATTCAGTTCCAGTTCTCTGGCTGCTGTCTCCATCATCATTTGTCTTTGCCTTCCTTTTGCTTCCTTCCCTTCAATCTTTCCCATAACTACCGTGCATTCTAACTCCTCTTTCCTAATCACATGTCCAATGAAGTTACATTGCCTTTTCATGATCTCATACATTATTCCTCTTTTTGTGCTTGCTCTGTTCATGACATCCTCGTTAGATATTCGTTTTGTCTACGATATTCTTTGCATCCTCTTCAATACCAACAAAATAGCTGTAAGTTATAACACCATTAACGTTTCATGTAGAATGAAAACATGTTGTTCTGTTGATAGAAGAGCAGGCAGTGATCCTATCTGGTTTTGACCCACACCCATTCCTTTGTCAGCACGTACAAATTGATCTGCTTTAACTGTGCTGTCTGCCTGAATAACAACAAATGTGGTCAGAGGTGACTCATTGGCTGTGAAGTGCTTTGATAACCTGCGTACTTGGAGGGTACACTACAAAATAATGCCTTTTTCCCCCTCTCTATTCTGAGTAGATGAAATGCCATGATTTACACCCAAAGTCCAGAGTCCTTCCTGCCTAACTAGCAGTTTGATCCACCAGTAATATACAGTATATTTGTGAGGGAGTGGGAGTTCTCAACATGGTCTGAGGGCTTGTGAAATTTAGCAGCACTTCAGTGCCCATCTCCAAATGTAGTAACATCACTACTACTTAGCTGACCAAACTCTGAATGATGGAATTGACAAGCCGTAAGAGATTCCAACAAGAGACCAACCACTTCAACCCAACAAACCTCTGTTGATCATCAAATCCCACTTACATTAATCCTACACTCTTCCCTTTTTATTCTCCCCTCGCCTCCCTCCCTGCCATTTCCACCACTCGCACACACACTGGGGGCAATTTACATTGGCCAGTTTTAAACCTTCCAATCCACACTCCAGTGCAATATGGAAAGAAACAAGGAGGAAACTGCTGTAGTCATGGAGAGAATGTTCAGATCCCACCCAGACAGTGCTGGTGGTCAGGATTAAAACTGGAATGATAGAGCTGTGAGCCAGCAGCCTACTTCAGGTGACCCTGTGTTGCCCACAAGGAATTTGAGGAATAACCAACTGTGCAGGCCTTGTGAAGAAAATATACCATTTTCAGACCAGAGGCTCTCTCCATTGTAGTATGTGGGCTTCCGTGTGTTAAAGACAATAGACTCAAACAAATCTAGCAGCAGCAAAAGCTGAGCACGAATGAGACACTGTGGTTTGTCTGTGAAAGTATATCGGTGTGCCCATGCTCTTTAAACTTGTTGCATGTCCAATTCCTCACTCCACTGGAACCATCAAGCCAGTGAACACAGTGAATCCAATCCAACCACGTCTGATGATCATTAATAAAGAGGTAGAAGGAAGTTACCAGTGCTCCCACTATATGCTGGTATTTACTGATGGTAAACTGCTCACTGAAGCTTAGTTATGATTTAGAGTTGCTTGAAATGTGCACTAATATGCTGAATCTCAAAGATGAGCAGCTGTCCGTGATGTCAAGGCAGCATTTGATTGAGGGTAGCACCAAATGGCCCTTCTAAACTGTAGTCAATATTTATATATCATCAGACCTTAAGACATAGGCTGAATGGCCTAAATCAGCTCCTATTGAGCCTGCTGTACCATTCAGTCATGATTCATTTCTTATCCCTCTCAACCCCATTCTCCTGCCTTCTCCCTGTAACTTTTGATGCCCTGACTAATCAAGAACCGATCAACCTTAGCTTTAAATATACCCAATGACTTGGCCTCCACTACTGTCTGTGGCAGTGAAATCCACAGATTTACCACCCTCTGGCTAAAGAAATTTCTCCTCATTTCCGTTCTAAAGGGATCTCCTTTTATTCCAAGGCTGTGTCCTCTGGTTCTAGACTCCCCCGTGATAGGAAATATCCTCGCCACATCCACTCTAGAAGAAGAAGAATATCTTTATTGTCATTGTTGTGGAGCAATGAAACAGTTTAGCGGCTCAGCGTTTTGCAGCATGACAAAGAATATATACATAAAATAAACTCTAAAACCTCAGGAGTGCAGTCCAAAATTAATAATATATGGATGGGGGGGTAGGACTATTGCACACCTGCCATTCCTGGAAGTGTGATGCATTTAGCTGCCGCTGTCTTAGGAGGGGGGCAGGAGAAGGGAAGGGGGTGTTATACATTTCACTGCTTATGGGTAGAAGCTGTTAAGGAGTCTCTTTGTTTTCATCCTTAACGCTCTGTATCTCTTCCCAGAAGGTAGAGGGGAAAACAGGTGATGTTCAGGATGAGTGGGATCCTTTGAAATACAGGTAGCCTTCTTTTGAAGTCTGCCAGTATAAATGTCTCTGAGGGAGGGTAATGTTGTGCCAATAACCCACTCTGCTACCCTCACCACCCGCTGCAAGTCCTTCCTGTTCTGTTCTGTGCAGCTGGCAAACCACACTGCACAGCAATACGTCAGGAGGCTCTCTATAGTTGTCCGATAGAAGTTGATCAGCAGGTGATGAGGGAGGAGAATGTGCTTTAGCTTACTTAGGAAGAAGAGCCTCTGTTGGGCCTTCCCCACCTGATAAGAGATATGGGCAGTCCAGGTGAGGTCAGCTGAGATGTGGACGCTGAGGAACGTAAAACTCTCTACTCTCTCCACCTCTTTCCCGTATATGTGTAGAGCAGAGTGCTCGACGCGCTTTGATTTCCTGAAGTCTACTATCAGCTCCTTGGTTTTTGTGATGTTCAAGTCCAGGTTATTATGACAACACAATTCTGTCAAATGCTGTACCTCCTCCCTATAGGCTGTCTCATCACAGTCTGATATGACACCTATTAGGGTGGTATTGTCAGCAAATCTGACAATGGTGTTGGTGGAGTGAATGGTAGAGCAGTCATGGGTGAAAAGAGAATAGAGGATGGGGCTGAGAACACACCCCTGTGGTGTACCGGTGTTCAGGATGAGAGCAGATGATGTGTGTTCTCCCATCCTGACACTTCGGGGTCTGTTACTCAGAAAATCCAGTATCCATGAGCACAGCAAACTGCCAGGGCCCAGGTTGCTCAATTTCTGCACTAGTTTGTAGGGGATGACTGTACTAAAAGCTGAGCTGTAGTCCACAAACAACATTCTTACATAGGTGTTATCCTGATCGAGGTTTGTAAGGGCTGTGTGGAGAGCTGTGATGACTGCATCCTCTGTCGATCTGTTTACACGATACGCAAACTGGTATTTATCAAGGTCAGCAGGTATGGCAGACTTAATATAAGACAGTATAAGTCTCTCAAAACATTTCATGATGATAGGAGTTAGAGCAACTGGGCGATAGTCATTAATGCAGTTCACTGTACTTTTCTTTGGTTTGGGTATTATTATGGCTGATTTAAGGCAGGTGGGGACTACAGACTGTAGTAGCGAGAGGTTGAATATGGTAGTAAATACTCCCACTAGTTGATCTGCACAGTCCTTAAGAATCCTTCCGGTGACTCCATCTGGGCCTGCTGCTCTATCTAGGCCTTTCAATTTTTGATAGGTTTCAATGAGATTCCCCCCCCCCCCCCACTTCACTTCTCTAAACTCCAGCAAGTACCTGCATTCCTGGAATCATTCTCGTGAACCTCCTCTGGACCCCCTGTAATGCCAGCAGATTCTTTCTTCGATAAGGGGCCTAAAACTGCTCACAATACTCCCAAGTGCAGTCTGACCAGTGCCTCATAAAGCCTCAGTATTACATCCTTGTCCTTTTGAAATGAATACTAACATTGCATTGGCCTTCCTCACCACCAACTCAACCTGCAAGTTAACCTTTAAAGAATCCTGCATGAGGACTCCCATCTCCCCTTTGCACTTCTGATTTTTGAATTTGCTCCCCATTTAAAAAACTGTCTGCACCTTTATTCCTTCTATTAAAGTGCATAACCATACACTTTCCAAACAGAGGAGGGAGGACATTCTGCCCGTCAAGACTTTGACAGAATATGGATCAATTCCATATCCCCACTGATTTCCCTGTATCCTACTCTCTTGCCTTTCAACATGTTCCTTACTTTCCTAATCCCACCAATTAAGAGCAGTTTGCAATGGTCATTTTAATCCATCAGTATGACTTTGAAATGTTGGAGGAATCCAGAGAACCCAGGGGAATCCTTCAAGGTCACATAGAGAAAGTACATAATGGATTGTGACCCATTGGAGCTGTGGGGTAACTGCACTACCTGCTGCACCTCCCTGATGTCCGCTGGCAATGGAAGAAAAATTCCTTATCAGCTGAAGTCATACCCTTCACCTCAGGAAATAGCTGTGAACAAAGCACAGCACAGGGACAGGCTTTTCAGCCAACGGTATTGTGCAAAACTAATTAAGCCAACAGCATCTAATTAAATTAATCCCTTCAGTTGTACAAGATCATTATCCCTCTATTCTCTGCATATTAACATAGAACATTAAAGCACAGTGCAGGCCTTTCAGCCCATCATTTTGTGCTGACCCTTTAAACTACTGTAAGATCAATCTAACTCCTCCTTCCTCAATAGCTCTCAATTTTTCTTTCATCCATATGCCCATCTCTGTTAAATGCCCCTCGACATCTTGGGCTTTAATAAGAAGTGCACCTGGAGCAGATATTTGGGGCTACAAGTATAGTTTGTCTACAGATCAGTTCTCCAAGACCTTTCCACCATCTACAGAATGTAAATGAGGAATGTGCCGGAGTATAGTCCACCGACCCTCCTATTCATAACCATCAGGGCAAAGTCACAGTCTGCCTAAAGGGAGTATAGGACTCCAACTTCATAGGCAGCCTTTGTATAAAGAATGAGCACAAGAGAAATTGTTACCTTATAATCTTAATCAAGCCAGGCGCCAACACCATAAGGAAAGAGAGTGAATGAATTGTAGAAGAGTAACAGGGAAAGTAATGTGTGCAATGCCAATTGGGCAGAATTTTCATGGGTTAATAACCAATGCTTCTTCCTTAACAGCAGATTTAAGTTGTACAGTACATTCTGGTTAATCGGGGCAGCAGGTTACTTGGGACAATTCTTAAAGAACAAAAATTAATCAAGAAAGTAGCCAGGATTCCTTTTGTTTATTTGGTACACTGTGCTGCTTAATTGGGACAGAAACTGTTACCTAACTAGCACCTATCACTTGCACCTGTGTGCAGTTAGACACTATGTGCTTAGAGCAGTGTTTAAATAGCGTCAGTTGCATGTGTTTGTTCAAAAAGCGGTTATTTTTGTCATTGATAGTTGGTGAGAAATAAGCAGAAAAGCAATTCGGAATTGTTTTGCTCATTGCAGTTTCAAGCATTCAGGCTTGGAGATGTCAGAAATGGCTGGGAGTGAAAATGAAATGATTTCACTACTTTAACAAATTAGGAACTACAAAGAATATGGCAAGCATCTTGAATGTTACAATGAAAATGAAGATTTGGAAGATGCAATTGTCTAAAGCAGTGGTCCCCAACCTCTGGGCCGTGGACCGATACCGGGCCGCGAAGCATGCAGGGGTGCAGTGGTAGCCCCCAGCACATCTTTAAGAAAAAGCCGAAATAAACAAGCTAATTAATTAGGTGCCGCCCGGCATGTAAATGTCAGCCCAGATCAGAGGCGATTGCCGATTTCACTTGCTCTACGCAATGTTCACTCCTCTTTCCAGGGCACTGGAACCTTTAGCTGTTCCATTGTTTGGTCAATTTAAATGCCAGCCCAGACAGGCTGAAAAGACAGGGCTGTCAGGATCGAGGTGACATGTTGAATCTACATAAACTTCTAATAAAGAATAGGCGCTGCCGTGCTTTCTTTGTAATGACAGTTACGTGCTGGTCCCAGGACAGATCCTCTTGACACTTCTTAGAGAGAGAAACGTCGATCCTTAATCTGAAGAATTTGAAGTTATTGACCCTCTCCACCTCAGTTCCTCTAATGAAGACTGGCTTCTGGGCGGCACCTAATTAATTAGCTTGTTTATTTCGGCTTTTTTCTTAAGGATGTGCTGGGTGCGCTCCGGCTACCGCTGCACCCCTGCATGCTTCGCGGCCTGGAGGTTGGGGACCACTGGGCTAAAGAATTGTATGAAGGCAGTCCATTATCTGCACTAGTTGTCTGCGCTGAATTTGTTCATTTATGGTCAATCGAAAGGACACGGCAGTGTACACGGGATAAATTCCTCCATCAATTCGTAGTTGGTAGTCTGTTGTATCCAGCAATGACAGGAGATCTGTGCAGGAGAGTTTTTAAAGTGGAAAAGCCGTTGCACTTGGGCAGTTCACATTCCCTCGACCTCTGAAGTCTGGGCCACAAACTGGGGTCTTCCTTGGTTGCAGCTAATGACTTTGACTTCTTCTGTGCCTTGTCATGCCCTCCTCTCTCCACAAAGCATTGCAGAACAGCCTTCCTGGCCAATGGATCTCACTATTAATCTCAACCGCCCTGGTTTAGCCTGCCTGTCAAAGCGGTGTACCTGGTTGAGGCTGTTGTTACATGCACACAGCTACTTGGAGCCACAGATGAGAGCTGTATCGAAAACTGTTAGGAATTAATACACAGTTTTATAGTACTGTAGTAGTATTGGTAGTGTTCTAATTTGTTCTGTATTTCATTTAAATACATAATTTGTTGCTCAGTTAAGTGGTATTTTGTCTTTTTTATACCTTTTCAACAGGAGGGAACATCAACTCAGGCCATGAGAGGCCTGTGTTGGGCATTTTCATGCCTTACAAGGCGCAGATTGGAAGTCTGTGTGGGGCGCCACTCCTCGCACAGACACTGGAGCAATGTGTGGTTAAGTGCCTTGCTCAAAGACACAAACACGCTGCCACAGCTGAGGCTCGAACTAGCGAACTTCAGAACACTAGACGAACGCCTTAACCACTTGGCCATGTGCCCAACACAAACTTTCAACAACTTCCATGAAACATTGGCTAATTTGGGCAGCCTCTTAATTAGACCAAAATGTCCCGGTCCCAATGTGCCCCAATTTACTGGAATCCACTGTGTTTATTATCAGAAAGACATGTCTGAACAAGAGGCTGGAAGAGGAATCGGTGGCAATGTTCAACAAAAAATTGGACAAGTACATTAATGGGAAGCACTTGCTCAGTTCTGAGTAATGGATAGGATGGTAGGATGATTTGGTCTTTCAGTCAGCCTACAAATGAGGACATCCAGCACCTTTTTCCCAGAGTAGCAATGGCCAGCACCAGAGGACATCTGTTAAAGGTGAGTGAAGGAAAGGTTAGGGAATATGTCAAAGGTAGGTTTTTTTAAATGCAGTGAGTGGTGGGTGCCTGGAATACCTTGCCAGGGTTATTATCGAGGCTAATACAAAGGGGATATTTGAAAGACCCTTAGAGGCACATGGATGGAAGAAAAGTAGACAACTGTGGGTTGTGTAGGAGGGAGGAGTTAGATTGCTCATAGAGTAGGTGTACATTGGGTGGTACAACATTGTGGGCTGCAGGGCTTGTACTGTTCTATGTTCTAAGTTGATGATTTGGGTAACACAGTAGCATAACAGTTACTGCAATGCTTTACCCGATCAGGGTTGGATTCCCGCCACAGTCTGTAAGGAGTTTGTACATTTTCCCCATCACCGTGTAGGTTTCTTCCAGATGCTCCAGCTTTCCCATACAGCTCAGGCTGTGTCGGTCACCGACAAGCTATGATGCACATGTGACAAATAAAGCTAACTTGATATCCGATGTTCTGAATACCTTCCTCCTTTGCGGTATTTAATGATGAAAAAATCAGTTCTAGCCTTGTGGGGAACTGCTGAGTTAGTGACAGTTCAGCATGCAGAAACTTAAACACATAGAGAAGTTGTTTTATGAATTACAGTTCAATAAAATTATCCTCACTGCTGCACAGACATTTTCCTCACACCTGGCAATCTGACTTGAGGGTGGGAAAACTTGTGCTTCACACTATGGCTGAAAATTAATTTGCAGCAGTGAATTAACTCTAGTGAGTGCGAACTCTGGAGGGCACATGTCCTTTGCAGTAACAAGCTGTGCAATGTATTAGGGAATAATTTGGAAGTGAAATTGGAATTGGTTTATTATTGTCACGTATATCATAATGGAGTGAAAAACCTGCCTTGTTCATACAGATCAGATCATTACACGGTGCACTGAGGTAGAACAAGATAAAACAGTAACAATGTATAATAACGTGAAGTGCAGTTCAGGTAAACAATAAGGTGCAAGATCATGATGAGGTAGATTGTGAGGTCAAGAGTCTATTTTATCGTACTAGGATCTATTTAATTGTCTTATAACTGAGTAGAGACTGTCTTTAAGCCTGGTGGTACATGTTTTCAACCTTTTGTGTCTTTTGAATGATGGAAAGAAGGACAAGAGAGAAGGTCTGGTGTGGGTGGGGTCTTTGATTATACTGGGGCAGTGAGAAATATGGACAGAGCTCATAGAGGGGATGCTGGTTTCTGTAATGTGCTGAGCCCTGACTACGACTCTCTGCAGTTTCTTGCATTCACGGGCAGAGCAGCTGCCATTCCAAGCAACATGCACAAAATGCTGGAGGAATTCAGCAGACCAGGCAGCACGTATGGAACAGAGGAAGCAGTCGGTGTTTTGGACCAGACACCTGAGTCTTGAAGAAGGGTCTCAGCCCGAAGCATCGGCTGTTTACTCTTTTCCGTAGATGCTGCCTGGCCTGCTGAGATCCTTCAGCATTTTGTGTGTGTTGCTTGCATCCAGATAAAATGATTTCTCTGGTGTATTGCTAAAAGTTGATAAGGGTCGACAGGGACATGCAGAATGTCTTTAGCCTGCTGAGGAAGTAAAGTAGTGCTGAGCTTTCTTGGTCATGGTTTCTATGTGGTTGGACCATGACACACTGTTGGTGATGTTCACACTTAAGAATCTGAAGTTCAAAGTACATTTATTACCAAAGTATGTATACTATATACAAACCGTGAGATTGTCACAAAACAAAGAAACCTAATAGAAACCATTAATAAAAGTTCTCAACTTTGATGCAGTTAGGAGCATATGCACCACCCCCTTCCTCCCGAAGTCAATGACCAACTTTTTTGATTTGCTGACATTGAGTTGTTGTGTTAACACCATGTCACTAATTCCCTATCTCTTCCTGTACTCTGACTCATCATTATTTCAGATATGGTCCACTATGGTGGTATATTCTACGAACTTACAGAAAGAGTTTGATCAGAGTCTGGCCACACAGTCACGAGTGTACAGTGAGTAGAATAGGGGGCTGAGGTCTCAACCTTGTGGAGCACCAGAGTAATCATGATGGAGGTGTTGGTCATGATTGTGGCTTGTTGGTCAGGAAGTCAAGGATCCAGTTGTAGAGAGAGGTGTTGCCTTCCTGGGTGTGGAGTTTGATGATGAGTTTATTAGGAATTATAGTATTTAAGGAGGAGCTACAGTCACTAAACAGTAGTCTGACAGAGGTGCCATTACTGTCCAGATACTCCAATGATGAGTGTAAAGCCAGGGAGATGGGATCCATAGTGATAGGCGAATTGCAGAGGGTTGAGGTTGTGAGGTAGGCTGGAGATAATGCGTGACATGATTATCCTCTTGAAACATTTCATGGTAGAGATCAGAGCCACTGAATGGTAGTTGTTTAGGCACATTATCTTGTTCTTCGTGGGAACCAGAACGATAGTGGTCTTAAATAATTGGATAAATAATGAAACAAAGGATCTAACCATGCAAGCTAGGCAGAAAGACAAGCAGGAGCTGTCCACAGCTTCAGATGAGCTGATAAAGACTAGAAAAGCAGACTGTTTTTAAAGACAGGCCCTTGGGACAAATAAAGACATGAACATAGGCTGAAAGGCCAAGAAGAACATACAGACTGATCAAAGATGAGCTTTAAGTGTCTTTAAATTTTAAAGACGCTAAATGCAAGCAGAGTGGGAGGCAGCCCCTAATGGACTATTGAAGAATGTTCCCTTGAGAAAATTGAGATCCTTGCCAATGTGTGTCGGTGTCAAACACAACATAGAAGAAGGCCTTTTGGCCCAATGTGAACACAACAATCCCCATTCCCCAGTTATTGTTCCTCATTCTCAACCATTCTATCAGCCAGCTCCCATCTAATGGCTGGTGAGAGGAAATGCTTGTAGTCATTAGGAGGCATGTATCAACTCCTAACTTGGAGGTGACCTGGATGCACTTCAATTTGCCTACCATTACAACAGGTCAACAACAGTTGTGACTTCTTTAGCTTTTTGCTTTGGACAAGAGGAGCACATACACTCAGTGGCCACTTTATTAGATGCCTCCTGTACCTGATAAAGTGTCCACTGGATGTACGTTTGTGGTCTTCTGCTTCTGTCGCCCATCCACTTCAAGCATTCGACGTATTGTGCATTCAGTGCTGCTCTTCTGCACACCACTGTTGCCTTTTTGTCAGCTTCAGCCAGCCTTGTCATTTTCCGTGGACCTCTCATTAACAGTTTTGCCCTCAGAACTGTCACTCATTGGATATTATTTGTTTTTTGTACCATTGTCAGTAAACTCTCAAAATTGTTATAAGTGGAACTCCCAAGAGATCAGCAATTTCTGCTGTACCCTCAACACACGTTGCTGTGGGTAAGCACAGCTCGGATGCCATGTACAAATCTGCTGATATTGGATGAATCCCAGATGTTAACAAGTCAATGTGCAGAAGCAAGTGAGAACACCTAGTTATGCAGTTCCATGACAGCAACCTGTCACTCAACGTCAGTAAAACTAAAGAGCTATTCTTTGACTTCAGAAAGAGGAAGGAGGGTGAGTGTAAGACCATAAGGCAGAGGAGTAGAATTGAGTTATTTGGCCCATTGAGTCTGCTCCGCTATTCCATCATGGCTGATTTATTATTTCTCTCAACCCCTTTCGCTTGCCTTTTCCTTGTAACCTTTGACGTTGTGATTAATCAACCTCTGCCTTAGATGTACCCAATGATGGTCTGTACAGCCGGTTGTGGCAGTGAATTCTACAGGTTCACCACCCTCTGGCTAAAGAAATTTTTCCTCATCTCTGTTATAAATGGACGTTCCTGTATTCTGAGGCTGTGCCCTTTGGTCTGAATCTCCCCTACTAACGGAAACATCCTCTCCACATCCACTCTATCTCGGCCTCAATATTTGATAGGTTTCAATGAGATATCCCACTCATTTTTCTAAACTGCAGCAAGTACAGGCCTAAAGCCATCAAATGCTCTTCATGTGTTAACCCTTTCATTTCCAGAATTATTCGTGTGACCTCCTCTGGACCTTCTACAATGTCAGCACATCTTTTCTTGGATAAGGGGCCCAAAAGCACTCACGATACTTCAAGGGTGGTCTGATCAATGCCTCATAAAGCATCAGCATTACATCCTTGCTTTTGTACTCTAGTCCTCTTATTCCGTACCACTGACTCAACCTGCAAGTTAACCTTTAGGAAATCCCGCATGAGGACTCCTGCGTCCCTTTGCACCTCCGATTTTTGAATTTGCTCCCTGTTCAGAAAATAATCCACACCTTCATTTCTTCTGCCAAAGTGCATGACCATGCACTTCCCGACACTATATTCCATCTGCCACTCTTTGTCCATTCCCCAATCAGTCTGAGTCCTTCTGCAGGTACTCTGCTTCCTCAACATTACCTGCCCCTCCACTTAGCTTCATATTGTCCACAAAGCCATCAATTCCTTCATCCAAATCATTGACATATAATGCTGAAACTTCATCTTTAATAATAGACTCTAACACCTATCCAAACACTGAAGTCAGACTAACTAGTCTATAGTTTCCTCTTTACTGCCTCCCTCACTTCTTAAAGAGTGGAGTAACATTTCCGATTTTCTAGTCCTCCGGAACCATTTCAGAATCTAGTGATTCTCAAAAGATCATTAATAATAACCTCCACAATCTCTTCAGCTACCTTTTTCAAAATCCTAAGGTGTAGTCCAGTTGACTTATCTACCTTCAGACTTTATAGTTCCGGAAGCGTTTTCTCCTTAGTAATAACAACAACACTCACTTCAGCCTCTCTGACACTCTCGCATTTGGCATTCTGCTAGTGTGTTCCACAGGGAAGTTTGTCTGCCGTTTCTTTATCCCCCATTACCACCTCTCCAGCGTCATTTTCAAGCGGTCCGATATCCACTCTCATCTCTTTTATTCTTTATATATCTGGAAAAATTTTTGGTGTCCTCTTTTATGTTATTGGCTAGTGTACCTTCATTTCATCTTTTTTCTCCTTGTGACTTTTTAGTTGCTTTTTGCTGGTTTTTAAAAGCTTCCCAATCCTCTACCTTCCCACTAATTTTTGCTATCTTCTATGTCCTCTCTTTTGCCTTTGTGTTCCCTTTGGCTTCCCTTGTCAGGCACAGTTGCCTCATCTTCTCTTTAGAATACTTCTTCATCTTTGGATGTATCTTCCCTGCGCTTTCCGAATTTCCCCCCAGAACAACAGCCTTAGATTTTCTTCTATCTTCCCTGCTAGTGTCACCTTCCAATCAACTTTGGCCAGCTCCTCTCTCATGCCTCTATAATTCCCTTTATTCCACTGTAACACTGATAAATCTGATTTTAGCTTCTCCTTCTCAAACTGCAGAGTGAATTCTATGATATTATGATCACTGCCTGCTAAAAGTTCCTTTTTCCTTGGTGTGCTGAACCACAAGCTGCTCTAAGAAGCCATCTCATAGGTATTCTACAAATTCCCTCTTTTGGGATCCAGCACCAGCCTAATTTTTCCAATCTACCTCGAAATTGAAATTCCTCATGATTATCGCAACATTGCTTTTTCTATCTTGCATTGTAATTTGTAGCCCAAATCCTGACTACTGTTTGGAAGTCTGTGTTAACTCCCTTCAGGGTCTTTTTTACCTTTACAGTTTCTTAACACTACCCACAAGGATTCTACATCTTCCGATCCTGTCACCTCTTTTTAAGGATTTGATTTCATTTTTTACCAACACAGTCACCCACCCCCTCTGCCTGTCCTTTCAATACAATGTGTATCCTTGGATGTTAAGCTCCTAACTATGTTCTTCTTTCAGCCATGACTCAGTGATGCCCACAAAATCATACCTGCCAATCTCTAACTGTGCTATAAGATCATCTACCTTATTCCATATACTGGATGCATTCAGATATAACACCTTCGGTCTTGTATTCAACAACTGTTTTGATTTTCCCCCGTTACACTTTAACTCATCCCACTTATGTCAATTTCGCCCTATCATCTGCCTGTGTTTTATTACGGTCTCACTGCACACAGCATCTAGTTGTATACCAGCTGCCCCATCCTCAGCCCTATCACTCCAGTTCCCATCTCCCTGCTTAATTAATTTACATCCTCCCCAACAGCTCTAATAAATCTGCCTTCAAGGATATTGGTCTCCCTTCGGGTTCGGGTGTAACCCGTCCTTTTTGTACAGGTCATACGTTCCCTGGAAGAGATCCCGGAGATCCAGAAATCTGAAACCTTGACCCCTGCACCACTTCCTCAGCCACACATTCATTTGCCAAATCATCCTGTTCTTACCCCCTCTGGCGTATGGCTCAGGCTGCAATGCAGGGGTTTATACCCTGGTGGTCCTGCCTAACTCCCTATATTCTCTCCTCCTCCCTTTTCCTACCTATGTTATTGGCACCAATATGCACCACAACTTCCAGATGTTCACCACCCCCCTCCCCCATAGAATGCCATGGAGCCGATCTGAGACATCCCTGACCCAGGCACCTGGAAAGCAACGGACCATCTGAGTGTCTCTTTCACATCCACAGAATCTGCTTTCGACTCATCTACTTATGGAATCCTCTGAAACTACTGTATTCTTCTTCCTCCTTCCCTTCTGAGCCACAGAGACAGACTCAATGGCAGAGATCTGGTCGCTGCGGCTTCTCCCTGGTAGGGTGTCCCTCCCAACAATATCCAAAGTGGTATACTTATTATTGAGGGGATTGTCCACAGGGCCACTGTGTGCCAAATTACATTGGTAGAGTGCTGGAGGGGTGGGTCAGTAGAATTAAATTGCCAAGTATTAGCATATTGGACCAGGAAAATATATGCTCACATGGAAGGTGTACCAACACCTTTAGTTACTTAGAGGTTTAAGGAGGTTCAGCCTGTCACTGAACACCGTAATAAAGTTCTAGATTTACTGTTGAAAGTGTCCTGACTGGTTGCATCATAGTCTTATACAACAACTTGAACGTACAAGCGTGTAGGAAGCTGCAGAGAATAGTGGACTCAGCCCAATATGTCCCAGGCACAACCTTCCCCACCATCGGAAGTATCTAAAGGAGACACTGCCTCAAGGTGGAACGTCTGTCAACAAAGATCTCCACCATCTGGGTAATGCCATCTTGCAGCTAGCATCAGGCAGGAAATGCAGAAGCCTGAAGTCCCACATCAGCATGTTCAAAACATTCACACATTATGATCTTGAAACATCCAGTGCATCCTAATCACAATCACAGTATAATCACTTTGTACTGCACTGGACTTTTTGTAGCACATTGTAGCCAAGTACAATCTTCTCCACCTTATGATGCTTCAGCATTTCAAGAAAACTTCCATGAGCTTCATTTGTGATGTACAGTTATCACATTATGTCCATCTTTCAGTTGTGATGCCTCATAGTAACAGTATTCCTAAGCCCCCAGGGACTTGACTTGAAGGACCATTGATACCACAGCCTAGAAAGCCTTTCACAATAGAAAAAAAAATACATATTGGAAGTGGAAATGATTTTAACCACATTGGGAAATAGAAGTTGAGCACCAGTTTAAACTTGTAGTGCTACTCTGCAATCGTAATCTGAGTCATAGCCGTAAAATGAAAAGCAATAATCTGCTCCAAGTATCGACTGTTGTCATGGGGATGGCTGTTTCTATGGGGCGGCATTTCTCATACATCGTGCATTGTGATTGGTCAAAATCGCACAGTTGTGGCTTCAGAAAATATAAAACGATGCAATTGTCACCTGTGATGGATGGAAATGGGCTGAAGCAATCTGCAGACTAGCTACCAAATAACCGTTCTGCTCAAACCTCATGGGACCTGCTAAGCAGAGAGAAGTGTGTTTCAGTGCTTTACCTGACTGTAATCATGAAAGAATAACCCGTGTCATAGATTAATAAATATTATCTATCGTCCCCTTAATAGTCAAGATTAGTTTATGCAGATCGTTTTCCCTTGTAGCTAGCGTTTTAAAGCTAATATTTGAAGGAGATATGATATTGAAGGTATTGTTTGGAATCACTGTGCCTTAGTGCTCAGAAGGGATTCGTTGATGATGCAGTGTTCTTTGCAAGGAATTTGTTGATGGTGCAGTGCTCTTTGTAAGAGCTGCCCGCTTATTCCAAGTATCCAGCTTTTCTTTGATAGCACTGTACATGTTTGTCCTCTAGAAGTTCATGTGCAATATAGTCTCACTATGACATTACCAATTCCTCTCATGACAGATTCAGCACACTCCAGATGTTTTGTGTAGCATTTTTAAAAAATAATAAAGGGTGTTGATCCTTAAATGTTAACTATTTCTCTTCCCACAATTCTGCCTGATTGAACATTTTGTTCTACTTCTGATTTCCCATCAGGTTTTTACCATTTTTCTGTATTTTAAAAGCTTATATCCACATTTGGATGTCACTGTAAGGATTATTTCCTATCCTTAACTGCCCTTTGAGTTGTTACTGGTAAGCTTCCTTTTTGAATCATTGCAGTTCTTTTGATGAAGGTACTACCAGATTTCTGTTGGACAGGGAGGGCTAATGCTTTTGCTGTTGATTGTGCTTGGGAGGGAGGAGGGGGCCTTTGGGGTTCTAACTTTTTTGTCATTCATTCTTTGGGCTACTCTGCTATTCATTAGGATCATGACTGATCTTCTATCTCCTTGCCACTTTGGGCATGTGGCATTGTGGACACGCTACAATGGTGCCAGTATGTGTGGCAACACTTATGGGCTGTCCCCAGCACATCCGGAGTGTGTTGGTTGTTGACACAAATAACACATTACCCTGTGTGTTTCAATGTACGTGATAGATAAATAAATCTGAATCTGAATAATTTTCCTCCACTATTCCTATGTCATTTGAAACTCTTAATATCCAGAAATCTGTCACAGAAACAGGCACTTTGGCCAACAGTCTCCATGCTGCCCAGTGATACTAGCCCCATTTAATAGCAATTGATCAGAATCTTCTGTGTCCTGGCAAGTACCTACTATTGATAACTGTATTGAATGAACTCAATGACCAAATCTCCACAGTCTCCCAATGTAGAGAATTCAAAAGATTCCTTCTCATCTCCTTCCTAAGCTACCCATCCCTTATTCTGAGACCAGGAGCCTTTGACAAAGTCTTCGATAGAGATTGTGAAGAGCTGGGACCCAAGGACCAATCTCTGTGGAAACTTATTTGTGCTCGCCTGAAATTACCAAATTATTCCCAAACTTTTGTGTTCTGTCAGTAACCAACCCTCAACTAGTAAATTAATCCCAACACTACAAGTTCGGGTTTTCTTGGACAATCTCCTGAGAATTTGTCAAAAACTATTGAAAATCCAAATACACCACTTCCTCTGACTTCCATTTTTCCATTAGTCACATCCACAATTTCAGGACAAACATGATTTCCTTTCCATAAATCTTGCTGACTCAACCTGACGATTCTTGTCAAGCAACACACGCAAAATGCTGGAGGAGCTCAGCATATCAGACAGCATCTATGAAAAAGAGTACTGTTGATGTTTTGAGCCTCAACCCTTCATCAGAATTGGAGAAAACAGATGAGAAGTCAGTGTAAGAAGGTGGGGGGAGGGGAGGAAGAAATACAAGGCAGGAGGTGATATGTGAAACTGGGAGGGGTGAAGAAAAGAGCTGGGAAGTTGATTGGTGAAAGAGATAAAGGGCTGGAGAAGGGGAAATCTGATAGGAGAGGAGAAGGCCATGGAAGAAAGGAAAGGGGGAGGAGCACCAGAGGGAAGTGATAGGCAGGTAAGGAGATAAGGTGAGAGAGGGGAATCAGAATGGTGTTGGGAGGCCATTAATGGAAGTTTGAGAAATCGAGGTTCATGCTATCAGGTTGGAGGCTACCCAGATGGAATATAAGGTGAAGCTCCTCCAACTTGATTGTGGCCTCATCGTGGCAGTAGAGGAGACCATGGATTGAAATTTTGGAATGGGAATGGAAAATGGAATTAAAATGGGTGACCACTGAGAGATCCCGTTTTTTTCTGGTGGATGGAGCGTAGGTGTTCGGTGAAGTGGTCATATCGGATCTCACCGATATACAAGAGGCCACACTGGGAGTATCAGATACAGTAGATGACCCCAACAGTCTTACAAGTGAAGTATTGCCTCATCTGGAAGAACTGTTTGGGGTACTGAATGGTAGTGAGAGAGGAGGTGTGGGCCAGGTGTAGCAGTTGTTCTGCTAGCAAGAGTAAGTGCCAGGAGGGAGATCAGAGGGGAGGGATGAATGGACGAGGGAGTTGCATAGGGAGCAATCCCTGTGGAAAGCAGAAAGTGGGGTGGGGGAGGGAAAGATGTGCTTGTTGGTGGGATCTTGTTGGAGATGGCAGAAGTTACAGAGACTGGTGGGGTGGTAGGTGATCTTGGATGTGGAGGCTGGTGGGATAATTCCGTTTTTGCATCCTTTATTATAGACTTCTTCATTTCACTCCCTACTGACATCAGACTACCACGTCAATAGTCTTCCATTCTCTCTGTACTTTTTTCCTTATATATAGTGGATTCATATTTATAGTCATTGAATGCAGAGCACAGAAACAGGCCCTTCAGCCCACCACATTCATGCAAACCTTTTTGCCCATCTACACTAATCCTAATTGCATGCATTAGCATCTCATCTGTCTATGCCGTGTCTATTTAAGCCACCTATGTAAATGTCTCCTAAGTGAGGCAACTATATCTAATTGCATCATCTCCTCTAGCAAAACATTTCAGAGATCAACCATCCTCGGTATAAAACGAATTACCCCTCAGATCCTTACTTAAGCTCCTACTGTCATTTTACACTGATGGGAAAAAGATGTTGACCACCCACCCAATCTATGGCTCATAATCTATGTACATAATCTGAAGTTTACTCTCCCATTCAGAAGGTGAAACCTCCATGAGTCTGAGTGAGATGGTTTGAACCTGCAGCTTTCTGACTTGGTGACAGGAAAACAGACAGGTCTTTTACAGATGTGGCATTGAATCAGAATAAGAGTTGTGTCAGATATGTTGTTTTTCTAAAGCTGTAGAGTTTTATATTCTGTTAAGTTGTACATTAATAAGCCATGGATGCAAATTTTTACATTAATAAATTCTTGAACATCCCTCATTGCAACCCACTAGATGAATCTTTATGCAACAGAGGAGTGGAAATCCTACTCTGCTTGGAAGTGTCACGTATTCTAACAGCCAGGTAGTCAAATGGAATTGAAGTTCTGGTTTGTATTTGTCACATATACCAAGGTACGGTGAAAAACAGGTCCTGCATCCTGTTCATACAAATCAACTTATTACACAATGAATCGACGTAGTACAAAATAAGACAATATCAGAAGGTAGAATAAAGTGTAACAGTTATAGATAATCTGCTATGCAGGTAGACTACAAGATGCAAGATCATAATGAGGTAGATTATGATCTCGACAGTCCATTTTATCATACTAGGGATAAAACTGTTGTGCAAATATTCCACTCGAAGCTAATTGAAAAGACATCAGCTGAGTGTATTATGATTAACAAAAATGCTCCCAGCATATTTTGCACCCTCATTGAAATTGTATGTTCTGTCCTATAGATAGTATTTCTACGTGATTTGTTTTGATTTTGGGGATATAGTTGCTCTAGTAAGCACAGCATTATTACCCACTCCTAATTCCTCTTGAGAAGATGGTGATGAGCTATCTTCATAACTCAGTCCGTCCTCTCAGAGTTAATGGGGAGAAAGTGAATTCCAGCTGGGAAAATGTCAGATAAATTTTAATGCAGATGGAATTCAATGCAGATAAGTGTGTGGTATTGCACTTTGGGAGGACAAACCAAGGTAAAAATTATCCAGGGGGACACTGAGGTCTGCTATAGAACTGAGGGATCTGGGAGTATGTTCCATAATTCATTGAAACTGGCATCACGAACAGAAGGAAGATATAAAGTTGCTGCAGGCCCTTTTAGCAGCAAGTAAGAAATCAATCACTAGAAAGTGGCTAAATCCAAAACCACCTACATTAGAAGATTGGCACGAAATTAC
Organism: Mobula birostris; assembly: GCF_030028105.1. Taxonomy (NCBI): domain Eukaryota; kingdom Metazoa; phylum Chordata; class Chondrichthyes; order Myliobatiformes; family Myliobatidae; genus Mobula; species Mobula birostris. The sequence continues at coordinate 46,921,003 of NC_092378.1, read as the reverse complement.
CTTGGAAATATTTAAAATGGAAAAGTTGACTTACTCCCTGAGAATTCAAAAAGAAAAATTTTATCAAATCTGGAATAAATGGATTGAATATATAACCCCAATGCGAGCAGACTTTAGATGACTCTCCTAATGATTTATACTGCTCTTCTCATTAACACAGTAATATTGCCAACGTAAGCACCCCTAGTCTAAATGTTTACTGTTTTTGTTTTTTTTTGGAAAATAGAGAATTAATACAAGTAAAGGAAAAGATTTGGGTAAGGGATAAAAAAATGATAAAATTAAGTAACTAAGTACATAGGGATTGGATAATTATGTTTGGGGGCAGGAGCAAGTATGAACAAGTTAGGATATAAACACCTACAATGGTTGTTACATAGGCTTACATACAACATTTTGGACCAGAAGAAATGTTCCAGAAGAGATATATGGAAACTATTACTAATCCACTATTATTACTATTTTTCTTAAGAATTAATACCATTACTTAGCCTAATAGATTAGAATTTCCACTGTACATAATTATCTATTTAAGTGTCTAATTTCTTTTTATATCATCTCAATGTGTACTTAAGAATGTATAAATAATTATAGTTTTATACATATAAAAAATGGAAAAGGTTATACATGTGAAAAAAGTACATGATACTTGTGAATTCCTTATCCAAATAAAAATAAAATTTTAAAAAGAGGAAATTGGCATCACAGGTAGAGTCAGAAAGAGCTTTTGAGACATTGATCTTCATAAAGCAGAGTATTACGTACAAGAGTTGGGGTACTATGCTAAAGTTGTACAAGGTGCTCGTGGGGCTGAATTTAGATAATTGTGTGCCTTTCTGGTCACCTGCCTACAGGAAAGATGTCGCCTGCTCGAAAGAGTACAGAGAAGAGTTGCTGGGACTTGGGGACCCGAGTTAGATGGAAATTTTGAATAGTTTAGGACATAATCCCCTGCAGAACAGGAGAATGAGAGATCTTACAGAGGTATACAAAATTATGAGGTAATTATAAGGTGATTCCATGCAGGCTTCTTCTACTGAGGTTAGGTGAGACTAGAATTAGAGATCATAGGTTTAGTGTGAAATGTGTAAACTTTAAGGGGAATTTCAGGGGGAGCTTCTTAACTCAGAGGGTGGTGAAGTGTGAAACGTGCAGCCAGTGCAAGTGTTGGGTGCAAGGTCAGTAGTATCATTTAAAAGAAGTTTTGATAGGTACTTGGATGGGAGATGCTTGAAGGGCTATGGTCCTGGCACAAATAGATAGGAATAGGAAGAAGGTCGGGATGGTTCTGTTGAGCACCTTTTCGCTACTTTTTATTACAAATAACAATTAGCTCAGAGTGGATCAATCATAAGCGCGTTTATTTTATCTACTGCAAGGGGAGGCTAGCACCACACAAGAGCCGGTGACAACTTTGAAAAAACAGACACCATAATCACTCCTTTATGTACAAGTGTTATCTGCTCCCTCCAGTTCATGAACAGGGTGTTCTTCATCTGCCTAATTAGTGTACCTGGCATTCTTCTAGTAATCAAATCTGCTTGTCTTTCGGCAGTTTGCCATACTTTCAAGGTCTATTGGCATAATGTTGCAGAAACACTAATAGCAAAGCACTCCATATAGGTTCCATTTTGTTACAAGGTTTTTTAAAACTACACGTAATGCTCAGGGCTATCGGCTCATGCTTATCTAGGAGAAACCCTGTCTGTTCGCCAAACCGTGTCACACATTTGCGTAGTTGTTGTGTAATGCCACCTGGTACAAACTCACACATCAAATATCAGACAGCACATAATGTACGATTTACAGATTACACTTTACAAATCTTACTGGAACTACGTAATTAATAGAGATACAATATAAAAGGGAAAGTAAAAGGCATCAAGCTTATCAGAGTTCTCAACCACTTTGTGCACAACCGTTGGATCTCAATGAACGGGGTTCTCTTTTCACCATGTGATCTCCTCCGACCCCCTCGACTTGCGGCTCAGGACCAACCACGGTGGTCGACCAGAGCGCGTCCAGCACGTCCTTCCTCTTCGGTTCTCCTCCCGAAAAGCCCGCCAAACCACACGGTTCCCAGCCATATGAGACAGAATATCACCCACAAAAAGAATAACATGGACACTCATTGATTTGCTCCCTCTCTTATTCATAATATAAACCAAACAAGCAGAGAGAGAGAGAACTCCTTCATCGCAGTTATTGTTACAGAAAAGCCATTTTATATAACATACAAGGAAGCCATTTTAGACACCTCAGCAGCCAGTGTAACTTAGACCCAGTTACATACAAATAAGTACATTTCCACATAATGGACGAGATGGCCAAAGGGCCTGATTCTGTAATACTCTATCACCCTATGACTGAATTCCATTAATGATGTTGGAAAAGCAGTATGTTAGCATGGTCTGTGACTAAGGGAATCTTTGAGGTGTCTGCTGTCCTTACTGACAATGATTAACATTGATTTAATGCACTAAGATCAGTAGACTTGATTTACGAGTTGTAGAGCTGCACAAGCCTTTATATTCTTTCCACCTTATATCTTCTCCCCAATTTTTCCAGCTCTTGCTTCAGTCAACACGTTCCTTCCATAGGTCAGTGGATTTGAAGACCCCAAGGCAGCAGTTGAACAAGAGATCAATGTGCTGTTGGTTGCCAGGCAATTGATTGCATGGTAACCAATCTAAACGCATGCTTTCTGATGAATTACTTGGAGGAGCAGTGACTGCCTTGTTACTTCCAAATGTAACAACAGCGATTCTACCATTGCCATCGGGTGAATCAGCCAGTGATTCTCATTTAAACAAATTGCAAATCTGCACCACAGATTCAATGGAAACACATCTGTTCCACAGAATACTAAGTAAGTTTATTTGATCGTTCTGAAGAATTGGAAAAATATCGGAGCAGTGCTGCCAAGATAATCAAGGACACGACCCACCCAGCCAACACACTTTTCGTCCCTCTTCCCTCCGGGAGAAGGCTCAGGAGCTTGAAGGCTCGTACGGCCAGATTTGGAAACAGCTTCTTTCCAACTGTGATAAGACTGCTGAACGGATCCTGACCCGGATCTGGGTTTTTTTGCACTACCTTACTTCCCATTTTTCTATTTTCTATTTATGATTTATAATTTAAATTTTTAATATTTACTAATTTTTACTATTTTTAATATTTAATATTTGTAATCCAGGGAGTGGGAAACGCAGAATCAAATATCGCTGTGATGATTGTACGTTCTAGTATCAATTGTTTTGGCAACTATAAAGTATATCATTTTATTTTTTGTTTCCAGAATTCCCTCAATAATCTCTCTGCTCTTACAGTAACTTTCACACTTAATTCATTTGGTGGGAAGAGAGCATGAACGACAAGGCCTTCATTTATCTACTATCCCTAAATTAGCTTGGAAGTGGTGGTGATGAGCTGCCGTCTGCTATTGTTGTGGTCCTTCTAGTGAAGGCACTCCCATGGTGCTTTCAAAGAGTCAGAGTTATAAAGCATCTAAAACAGACCCTTTGGTCCAACTCGTCTATGTTGACCTCGTTGTCCACCTGAGATTATCACGTTTGCCTGCAGTTGGCCAATATCCTTTTAAACCAGGGATTACCAACCTGGGGTTGACAGACACCTTGCTAATGGTATTGGTCCATGGCATAAGAAGAAGCTTGGGAGCCCCTGTTCTAAACCTCTCCTATCCTTGTACCTATCCAAGTATCATTTAAACATTGCAACAAATTGCAGTGAAACAATCCACCTCTGGTAGCTTTCTCCTAAAGCCACCACCTTCCCTGTGGAAAAGTCCTGTCCCTCAGCCCCCCTTCACCCTTCCACCATAAGACTATGCACCCTGCTTTTAGATTCTGATGCCCTCCCCACCCTCCGCTACCCTGGTAAAAATCCTGTGACCATTCATCCTATCTATGGTTCTCATCATTTTATACATCCCGGTCTACCCAAAGTCTGCTTATACATCAAGCCCTTCAGTTTCAGTAACAAAGTTATGAATGGTTTTCATTCCTTTTCCAACTTTTTTTTTTAGCTAGGCAGTCAGAACTGTTGAGATTTTAAATATTTAGACCATAAGACATAGGAGCAGAATTAAGCCATTCAGCCCATTGAGTCTGTTTCGCCGTTCGATCATGGCTGATTTATTATCCCTCTCAACCCCTTCTCCTGCCTTTTCCCATTACATTTGACACCCTTACTAATTAAGAATTTAGTCCAAGTGATAACAAGGAGCTGTCAATATATTTCTAGAGCAGATTGGTTTATAAATTGGTGAGGATCCTGAGGAGGAGTGGGTTCCAATACACCTAAAGCCCTTGTCCCTCAAAACTTAGAGATGGTAGTTCTGGGAGTTACCCTGGCTTTCTCCAAACAAGTGAACTGCTGAGTGAAATTCTGTCATAACTTCACCATTTTTCTTTACTGACAGCCCTCTGTATCTGTCCCTTTCACTGCTCCGCTCAAAGGAATCCAGAATTCTCTTGGCCTTCTGCCCTATGAAGTTTATGGGTTCACATCACACTGCCGATATAAGATTAAGGAATCAAGATGAGAATGAGTTAGTTCTCACAATACAATATCGAAAAACTCTGTTCTCAGATTAAGGTTTTAAGATTTTTAAGATTAGCTCTATTTGTCACATGTACATTGAAACAATGAAATGCATTGTTTGCATCAAAAACCAGCACAGTCCAAGGATGTGCTTGAGGCAACATACAAGTGTTGTCATGCTTCTGGCACCAACCTGGCATGCCCACAAGTCAAACCCATAAGTCTTTGGAACGTGGGAGGAAACGAGAGCACCTAGAGAAAGCACACGCGGTCATTGGGAGAACATATAAAATCCTTCCAGGGAGCGGCAGAAATTGAACTCCGATTGCTGGCACTGTAGAGCATAACACTGACAACCGTCCCACTGTTCTGCCAGATGTACTGAATGACAGACTGACAGACATGACATAAAGCCATCTCTTAAAACAGGCCTGTTTATCTCATTTCTGTTTGTGGAAGCTTGGTACGTGCACACTCTTCTCTGAGGATCGTCATCTTGTTAGGGTGGAGAGGCTTGTGGGTTCCAGAGATCCAGAGGGCGATGCCATCTGGAGTTTAGCCATCTGGTACTTAGCTCCTGGCAGGGTCACCCATGGCAGTAAGGTCAAGGGACAGGTACCAGACAAAGAATGATCCAACCAAGACCTCACTGTGAACCTGGTGGAAAACGATAACACATCAAAATGGCAGGGAAGGGTCCCCCAACGATCTTGCACTTCATACCACTGGACCTTGACCACGACCTGTCAAAGACCGTGTTGTGACTGCCCGTGCAATGTTAAACAAAGTCACGCACGTACATTTTCTATTAAGGGAATCCACCCTAACATCCCAGATTAAGTCCCATGGATATCGGCAAGTGGCAGAATACGTTGTTCCTGGATCATCCTCCAGCCACCTGAAGACACACTAATACACAAACACTTAGGAGAAGATCCTACCTGATTTGAGTGATCGCACCACTATGTGCATATATTTTGTTAGTGTCTATTCTTCAAACAAATTTAATTTGCTATAAAGGCCTTTGCAACATGCTGAGTTTGATAAATTCAAGTTCTTCCTCTGTGTTTTTAAGCTGGCCCAGAAAAGCAATCAACAATTGATGCTTTCAGAGCATGAGTCTTAGTCCCTTTGATTCATTTAATCAAAGGGATTGGCAAAGTTTGGCATTCAATAAATCTCCTTTGAAGATCTTAATTCAGTCCGAATCCAATAGGATATTTTGCAAATTAGTAAGCACAGCCTCTCAGCTCTACAGTACAACAGACCTGATTCTGGCAAGTCTCAAGCACCCGATCTCCAGTATTCCGATCTGTCTTCCTTGTCAGCTGAGCTTCCTGCATCTCACAGGTCACTTGCTTATGAAGTGCTGCTTCTCTTCCAGCTATGCTTGGTGAACAGTCAATTGGTGCAGAATTCAGATATTGAGAGAGTTGGGGAGCAGAATGTCGGCCATCTGTATGAACAAAAGAACAAGAGACATAGGAGCAGAATTAGGCCGTTTGGCCCATCGAGGCTGCTCTGCCATTCAATCATGGCAGATCCTTTTCCCCGGCCTTCTCCCCGTGACCTTTGATGCCACGTCCAATCAAGAACCTATCAAGCTCTACCTTAAATACACCCAATGACCTGGCCTCCACAGCTGCCTGGGATAACAAATTCCACAAATTAGCCACCTCTGGCTAAAGAAATTTCTGCACATCTCTGTTTTAGATGGACGCCCCTCTATCCTGATGCTGTGCCCTCTTGTCCTAGAGTTCCCCATCATGGGAAGCATCTTTTCCATATCCACACTGTCTAGGCCTTTCAACATTTGAAAGGTTTCAATGAGATCCCTCCCTCATTCTTCTAAGTTCCAGCGAGTACAGACCCTGAGCCGTCAAATGTTCCTCACATGATAACTCTTTCATTGCCGGAATCATCCTTGTAAACTTCCTCTGAATCCTCTCCAATGCCAGCACATCTTTTCTTAAATGAGGAGCTCAAAGCTGTTCACAATATTCAAAGTGAGGCCACATGCCTTATAAAGCTTGAGCATCACATCCCTGCTTTTGTATTCTAGACCTCTTGAAATGAATGCCAACATTGCATTTGCCTTCCTCACCACCAACTCAACCCTCAAGTTAACCTTCAGAGTTTTCTGCACAAGGACTCCAAATTCCCTTTGCATCTCAGATTTTTGGATATTCTCCCCATCTAGAAAATAGTCTGCACATTTATGTCTACTACCAAAGTGCATAACGATGCAATTTTCAACACTGTATTTCATTTGCCACTTTTTTTGCCCATTCTCCTAATCTGTCCAGTTCCTTCTTCAGCCTACCTGTTTCCTCAACACTACCGGCCCCTCCTCCAATCTTACTATCATCTGCAAACTTGGTAATAAAGCCATCTGTTCCATCACCTAAATCACTGATATACGGCATAAAAAAAAGTGGTCCCTACACCGGCCCCTGTGGAACACCACTAGTCACTGGCAGCCAACCAGAAAAGGATCCTTTTATTCCCACTCGCTTCCTCCTACCGATCAGACAATGCTCTAACCATGCTAGTAATTTTCCTGTAAAATCATGGGCTCTTAACTTGGTAAGCAGTCTCATGTGTGGCACCTTGTCAGAGGTCTTCTAAAAATCCAAATATACAACATCCACTGCATCCCCTTTATCTATCCTACTTGTACTCTCCTCAAAGAATTCCAACAGGATCATCAGACAAGATTTTCCCTTAAGGAAATCATGCTGACTTTCTCATATCTTGTCCTGTGTCACCAAGTACTCCATAACCTCATCCTTAACAATTGACTCCAACATCTTCCCAACCACTGAGGTCAGTCTAACTGGTCTCTGGTTTCCTGGGATATATATGGGATGGTTGATATTTTTATTTGCAGTTAATGAAAACAGATTTTTATGTTCAGTCCACCATCTCAAAACCTCTGTGTAGTTATGAAGAACAAAACTAAGAAAGCTCTCTATCCAGTAGTTCCATTTAACAGATCCAGATATTCTCTTGTTTGCAGTGGTTTCAATAAAGGGAATACCAGCTTGAATATATCCTGATTTTAGTATGTTCTGAAGACATTTGTCGTTGATATTTTAAAAGGATTGCTATTGTAATGAGACATATTAGAATTAGGCCATTTGGCCCATCGATTATGCTCCACCATTTGATCAATGCTGATCTATTGTCCTTCTCATCCCCATTCTCCTGACTTCTGTCTGTAATTTTTTATGCCCTTACTATTCAAGAATGTATCAACTTCCTCTTTAAAAATATAGATGTAGAAATAATTGAATATAATAATACCCCACAAGCATTGATGAGATAATCAATACTCTTTTGTGATTAGTTGAGGAATTGATCTTGATATTAGGGATAATTCCTGACTTACCAGTACTTCCGTGGACTATTTTAGGTGCAATGAGAGGGAAGACTGTGATTTGGTTTAATTTCTCATCTGAAAGGAGGAACCTTTGACAGTATAGCATGCCTTCAGTATCCTGGCTCAACTCCCTAGCCTGGGAATTTAACCCATGATGTGTAAGATGTGCTGGGCTTGCTGTTAACTGAGTCTGTAACGATATTGTTTCTTTACGTCAGCTGGACTCCTGACCTGCTTGGGACTGGGCATTATGTCCTCTTGAGTTCTCGTCTATGGCTAAAGAGGGAAATGACTACTGTAAGTGTCAACCTTTCCACCTTCCTCGTTCCTGTAACTTGTTGAAAGATGGGTCTTGTTTTGGTTGTAACTGCACCAGTAGCCAGAGGTGCGGTACAGGAATACCTTGAGCACAGCTTGGTGTGAAGAAAGCTTCATTCATCATTCAGTGACACGTGGAATTTGATGGCAGCCTGCATTTGCTGATCTCGCTTGGGTAAGCAAGTAAGGAGACTGGTGTTGCAGTACCTGTTGTATTGTGACAGAGGTGCCAGGGCCTTGCCTGTGGAAATTATTTATTTTCATTTATTTTATTTAGAGATACAGCGCAGTAAGAAGCCCTTTCAGGCCAGCGAGTCCGCGCCACCCAATTACACCCATGTGACCAGTTATCCTACTTATCTACGTATTTGGAATGTGGGAGAAAACCGAAGCACCTGGAGGAAACACATGCGGGCACAGAGAGAATGTACACACTCCTTGCAGACAGTGGAGGAATTGAGCCCAGGTTGCTGGTGTTGTAATAGCATTACACTAACCACTATACTACTGTGCTGCCTATGCTTGTGAGAAATTCTTTGGACATGTTAGAGGAAGGAAGAGAAAGTCCGGTCCTGCTGGTCCTCAGGGATGAGGAGCAGGCCAGCACTTTCACACAAAGCTTACATGTTCATTGGGGCGACTGCCACAGCTGGAGCTGTGTCTGTACCCTGCCCCCAGAGCGAACGGCTGCTGAGAATCTGAGGACTGAGGGAAGATTAAAAAAGAACTGTGCTGATCATTATTTCGTGGTCATGTACCTACCAGTGACAACCTCTGTGTTCATGAAGAACGCATGGGCCTAAGAATGGCTCTGGCTCGTTCTGTTAATCTGGTGCACACTCCCATCATCTAAAATTCAGAAATAATCAGTCCCTGTGCAAAATGTGTTCTGTTTAGTGAATTATAGCCATTCTCTGAATAGAATTGCCTGGGTAATGAATTCGAGGCTGCATGTAATGACCCATGGCCAATTCAAAATCGCTATTGTTGTCATGAGGCTTGTGAAGCCTTAATGCTGTTTTGTCGACTGATGTACGTAGCCTGCTGTGAAGGATGGCTGAAGATTCTCATGGTCTGCAGCTTGCCTGAAATTGAACCTGATGATATGGGTTATAGTAAAACATTAAACATTTCCATATTGTAGAGCAAAGTATTAAACACTCTCTGTAATGCACTTAAAGAGTTAAATCATTGCTGGACATTAATGGGAATATTGCTGTGGTCTAGGTAATGATGTGCTTAACAGAAGCTTTAATGCCTCAACTTCTGCTGTTGCTCGTAGTTTTAAAAAATCTACAACAATAGAATCAGTGTGGTAGAACATTTCACACTTCCCTCCTCCCACCTTGCTCCATCTGTCTCTCATTTTTTTTCTCTTTGTCTGGATCCATCTATCATTTACCTGACATTATCTCCCAATTTGAATCCCTGTCTCATCACTCCCCTTCCCCACTTTATACTGGCCATCTCCCCTCTCCATCCTCATCTTGATGAAGGGTCCGAACATGAAACCAACAATTTCTTTGCCGCAATGCTGTTCACCCATTGAGTTACTCCAGCAGACTGTATGTAACTCCGGATTCTAGCATGTGCGATCTCTTGTGTTTCTCTTGATACAAAATTTAGTTTTTTAAAAAAAAACTTACTGAAATCTGTAATGACCCATCCATCATGGGTCATTTAACTCTGGCTTGGCAGTATCTTTCTCTGTTTAGCTGGGCAGTAGAAAATGGAAGATGAAAGCCAATAAAATGCTTGGTAAGAAGATAAATTAAAAGCAGATGAAAGAATGCCTTGTGTACTGGATCTCCCACCATCCCATTTAACAGGACTTGTGTTATAGTGACACTCAGGGTCAGAAGACTCACCCTTGTTGTCTGTAGGGCAAAACTTGCCAAATTGGTTTATTACTGTCACATGTACCAAGGAATATTGAAAAACTGTCATCCATATCATTCATACAGATCAATTCATTACAATGCATTCCAATAGGATGCTTTCTGTGTTGTATCAGTTAAAAGTTACTGAGGGTCAATGGAGACATGCTGTATTTTTTCAGTCTCCTAAGGAAGTAGAGGTATTTGAAATTCCAGAAGTTGGTCTTCTGGGGAATTGTACCTGAAAGTGTGAGGGTTTCTGTTTTCTTTATGCGCAATATGAAAGCAACAAATTTGGGGAATTTGGTTATTTGTTTGTCCTGGTGTGCTGGGGACATTATAGAGGCAAATTTACAATCAGATCAAGAATGGGAAAAGTATAAACACAAAAGATTCTGCATGTACTGGAAATCCTTCAACAACATACACAAAATGCTGGAAGAACTCAGCAAGTCAGGCAACATCTTGCTGAGTCAACGTTTTGGGCTGAGGCCCTTCATCGGGACTGGGAAGGGGCTGAAGCCAGAATAAGAAGGTAAGGTTGAAGGAGGGGGAAGGTGGACACACTGGCAGGTGGTAGGTGGCAAGAGGTTCTGCAGATGATGGAAATCCAGTGCAACACAAAATTACTGGAGGAAGTTCAGTAGCTCAGGCAGTATCTATGGAAATGACCAAATAGTTGAGGTTTTGGGCCAAGTCCTCTTGAGGGGTTTCAGCCCAAAACGTCGACTGTTTATTCAATTCCATAGATGCCGCCTGACCTGCTGAGTTCCTCCAGTATTTTGTGTGTGTTGCAGATGACAGCTTGAGGGTGGGGTGGGTGCGGGAGGGAGGAGCAGTAAGAAACTGGGAGATGATAGGTGGAAGAGGTAAAGGGCTGACGAAGGAGGAATCTGATAGAGGACAATGAAGGACGGGTGAGGAAAAGAGAAGGGGTGAGCTGGTAACTAGAATAAGGAGTGGGAAAAGGTGAGAAAGATGGATAGGGAAGAAATTACCAGAAGTTCGAGAAATCAACATTCATACTGTAAGGTTAGACACTACCCAGACGGAGTATGGGGTGCTGCTTCTCCAACCTGAGTTTGGCGTTACCATGGCAGCAGAGGAGGCAGTGGACAGATATGTCAGAATGGGAATGGGGTCAAACTAGGATAGTCTCACATTTTCAGTGGACAGAGCGTAGGTGCTCGTCAAAACAGTTCCCCAACCCGCCTCGGGTTTCACTGATGCAGGGGGTGCCACACCGACAGCACCGGATATAATGGATTACCAAAACTGACTCACCTGGAAGGACTGTTTGGGGCCATGAATGGTGGCGAGGTAGGAGGTGTAGCACTTGTCATGCTGACTTGCAGGAGGTGCCAGGAGGGAGATCAGTGGAGAAGTACGAGTGGTCAAGAGGGTTACAGGGAGAGCAATTCCTTCGGAAAGTGGAGTTGGGGGTGGGTAGAAAAAGATGTGCTTAGTGGTTGGATCCCATTGGAGATGGCTGAAGTTATGGAGAATGATGAGCTAGATACAGAGGTTTGCGGTGTGGTAGGTAAGGACCTGGGGAACTCTAGTCCTGTTATGATGGCAGGAGGATGGGGTGAGAGCAGATGTGCAGGAAATGAAGGCGATGCAGCATCAATGACAGTAGACGTCAATGATGCAGGTCGGCATCAATGACAGTAGAAAGGAAATCCTGTTCTTCAAAAATTAAAGGACATCACAGATGTTCTGGAATGGAACACCTCATCCTGAAAATAGATATGACAAAGACACACCTTGCCCCACTTCCTCCACCTCTCTCACCACCTTCTTTGGCTTCTGCCCCCTTACTTTCCAGTCCTGGTGAAGGGTCTCAACCAGAAATGTCGACTCTTTAATCTTCTCCATGAATGCTATCTAAATTGCTGAGTTACTCCAACACATTGTGTGTGTTGCACAAGAATGGGAAAAGTTTGTCTTTTTGGCAGCATCTCCCTTCACACACCCTCATCCCTACCCCCAAATCCTGCAGGAGGCTAGAGAAAGACAAAAATAAATTCTACAGTTTCACTGACCTAATCAGTTGACTGAACTGGGTCCGGCGAATCAGAACGTCATTGCCAATGAACCATCGTAAATGCTGTCATGGATTTCAACACCATGCTCTGGATTCCCACTCCCCAGTGATGTAATATGCAAGATTACGCTGGAAATACTGAACTCTGGGGAAGTATGTCTTATTTATTCAAAGTCTGTACTATATTGTACACAATGCACTCTTGATCAGGTATGTCTTGTAGTGATATGATTTATTTAAATATGCTATAATGCAGAAATTATTTTAAAAAGAGAATTTTTTATATTTTCAGAGCATGTGCAAAGAGAAGCAAAGACCACCCACAATAATCACTAATCTCATTAAGGATGTGCATGTGGGTGCATAATGTTTATCTGTTTAAAATGCCCATCTAAATCTAATCCCATTTAAATTCCTGCACATTCCCCAAGAACTAACTTACAGTATTCATAACAACAGTCATTCTGATCATTATCATGGGGGGAGGGGGGGCGCTATCTTTAGGCAAAAATATAGATTGTTTTGGTGTTCTATGCCAAGCAGAGGACAAATAGGATTTGCATTCCAGTTGACTTGACGGACACACGCATTTGAGTGCACCTGACAGCTCGGTGAGTGAGCAGAGATGACTGGATGCTGTCTGCCACAGGCGAAGTATCTGGCACTCAGCAGACAGCTGCAGTTGATGGAGGTCCCGCCTGCTCAGGCTGGAGTGCCCCCTGGTGAGTTCGCATCTCACAACTTCGGAGGAAGCATGCTGGAGTGCTACAGATGTTCATAAAGCATTCGAGGGAGTCCACTTGCAGTGGGTGTGAGGTAGTAATAAATGCACTTCCACTTCATCTGGAGAAAGAAAAGCCTTTGTGCAACAAATCTATATTCTCCGAGGATTGTCACTTTGTGAGTTCCTGAGAACGATGCTGTCTGGAGTTTAGCCATTTGGCACTTAACTCCTGGTAGGGTCACTCACAACGGTATGGTCAAAGGGGAGGTTCCAGACAAGACTTCAACAGTGGATTTGGCGGAAGATGAAGACACATCACAATGGCAGATAAGGCGGAGGAGATGTGCAGAAGTGAAAGGTCCTGAGTCATCCTGTATTCTACGCCGCTGGACCCTGACTCTGATCTGTCAAGGACCATGTGGTGGCTAACTGTGTATCAGCTTCCCCACAGTAAACAAAGTCACACAGAGGTCTCTGCTGTGGAAAAGAAACAAGACTTAAAGTTTCAGAGTAAAGTGTGTTCTAACGAAGCACCTTGAATCTGAAAACTTAACTTTGTTTTTCTTCCTATGGATGAGACCTGATCTAGTCAGCATTTTCTGTTTCTGTTCTAGGTTTCCAGCATCTGAAAACTTTTTAACCTACAGGTAAATTGACGTTCAATTTGCAGAGTTGAATTTGAATATCCATTTGTTTTTCTTGTTATAGGTTTGCCATTCTTGATGGTATTCATAAACCTTATTTTTGCAAATCTAAAGTTCAAAGATCAAAGTAATTTATTATTGAAGTATGTATACTATATACAACATTAGGAAGTGTTTCCTTACAGGCAGCCATAAAACAAAGAAACCAAATAGAGCCATTAAATAAGGAAGACCGTCACACACACAATGTGCAGGAAAAAAACAAATTGTGCAAACAATAAAAGTAAGCAGATAAAATTCAGAACTGAAGTTCACAGAAGTGAGTCCACAGTCACGAAGCCAGTCATCACTGTGGCTGGTCCAGGAGCCTGTTAGTTGCAGCCCACAGCCTCAGTTCAGACCAGAGACGAGTAAACCTCACGGAGTAGTGAGCTGAAGTGGCTCGCCCGTTGCTTCTGGCCCTGACACCCTGAGCTTTTCAGTCTGGACCGGCAGTTAAATTGTTCAAACCTGTGGTCATTCCTCGCTCTCGGAGCCAAGCCCTGCCGTTTTGATACGCTGTCGGGTCCAGGCCAAGACCTGCAACAGGAAACCTATGAGTCCAAACTAAAGAACGTGGAGCAGGGTTGCACAGCGGCACAGCTGGTAAAGCCGCTGCCTCACAATGCTGGAGCCCCAGGTTCAATCCTGACCTGAGGTGCGTGGAGCTGTGCGGAGTCTGTACATTGTCGCTGTGAATTTATGGGTTTAACTTCAGCTGCTCCAGTTTGCTGCCACTTCCCAAAGATGTGCAAGTTAATTTGCTGCTGTAAATGGTCTCTCTTGTGTTGGTGAGTAGTAGAATTGGGGTTGGGGGGGCAAGGGAGTAACTGAAATTATGGGGAAGGAGAGTACTATAGGATTAGTGTAAGTGGGTGTTTGATGGTTTACTCAGACTCAGTGGGATGAAGAGCCTGTTTCCCTGCTGGATGACTCTATGACTCAGAGACTCAGAGAACGTGAGGATAAATACCTATGTTGCTTCCTCCACAATGATTCCCTTTGTTTGCCGATGAGGAATCCACTTGTAAAATAACATTTTCAATAAAGCTTTCTCAGTGGAATAATTGAATAGCACTGTGCTGTGTACCCACTCCAATCACAAAAGGAAATAAAAGGAAGGAAGGTGCTATCTACATTCAAGATGTAGATGGATAATATTCAAAAGATTTGCCATTTGGAAAACAATCATGTAATTGATGGATATGAAGAACTGGCAAGGATGTGGAAATGAGGCCTGTGTAGAGCAATTATCAGAGTGAATGGTGGAGCAGGCTTGAGGGAATGTCCCACTCCTGTTCCTAGTTTTCTTGCGTCTTGGTGTTTTTATTTTTCACCCTTCACAACGTGTACATCACAGTGCTGTACAACCAAGCACACCCATGTTACTGGCTTAATTAAGGAAATGCAGAAGCCAATTTGAACACATCAAACTCCCAGAGATAGTGAAGAATTAACTGACTAGGTACATTGGTCTTTTGTTGAGTGTTAATTGCAGGTTAGATTTTTACTTGCAAATGATGAATAATTCCTCCACTCTTACCAACCAATGTTTAACATCCACATGACAGGGCAGAGATATCTCTGAAAATAGAGCTCTGTAGGACTTAAAGGCCACTGTCTTCTGAAATGGATGTAGGAGCAAGGCTCACTGGACAGTTTCTAATTACTGATTGAAGAAAGTTCGGTTCCTTTTAATTTAAGTACAATTTTCAGGCTTTGTCATATGGTTTCCTTGTACTCAATAGTCTTCAAATAATTCTGATTTTCTTTGTATCAGTCAGGGAAGAGCCAAGCTCAGCTTAGTCCTTAAATCTTAAATGAAACTCGGGTCACCACCCATCTTGATTTCCCCTCTTTAGCTCAACTTGTCAGGTTAAAAGATTATACCAATGATACTGTGCATGTTTTAATTATGTTAAATGCTGCAAGATAAAATTTATGGTTTAACTATATTAGAGTGTGGAGCCTCAATAATATACATAAGTGTATTATGTATTTATAGATATTTGGGGTGGCACTGTAGCATAGTGGTTAGCTCAATGTTTTATTGTACTAGTGACCAGGGTTCAATTCTCATATGTAGGAGTTTGCATGTTCTCCCAGTGACCTCTTGGGTTTTCTCCCACAGTCCAAACACATACCAGTTGATAGGTTAGTTGGTCATTGTAAATTGTCCCATGATTAGGCTATGGATGCATCAGGAATTGCTGGAGGTCTCCCCTACACTTTTCTCCAATCACCTTAAAATTTTGCCTCCTTGTGTAAGTCATTTCCAGCCTGGGAAAAAGTCTCTGGCTATCCACTCTATCTACAGCTCCTGTCATCTTGTACATCTCCATCAAGTCACTCTCATCCTCCTTCGCTCCAAAGAGAAAAGCCTTAGCTTGCTTAGCCTACCTTCGTAAGACATGCCCTCCAGTCCAGCCAGCATCTATAACTATTCACAGTAACACTGCAATGAAAAGGCTGATGTAAGTGCACTGTGTGTGCTATTAAGTCTTGTGAAGCAGAAGTTAGGTTAAATCTACAATCTGTTATTAAGTGAGCAATGATATATGGAATGTTATTATTGAGCTGAAGATGTAGACCTGGGCTAGTGAGGAGAAAAGATCAGCTGAATCCTTCTTCCTGAATTCTCCCCAGTGCATTCTGCTTACAGCTGTGTTGACATTGCCTTCAGCTAAAGGTAAGAGTCGTCCATGGCTTGATGTCTCCACCACTAAAGGGCAGTCAACCTCCAGTGGCTGGAGTTGCTGCTTAAATGTTAGGGTGATGATGGCCTGTAACACCATTTATCAAAATTGTCAGTTTCTTTTAAGTCAGAGAATGACTGAAATTACAGGCTAAAAGTTTAAAGAGAAGAGATTTGTATTCAAAGGGTGACCATAGTCACGTACCTTTAAGTTACTGTAATGTAGTGTAAGGCAGCAGCCAATTTGCCACACAGGAACCAATGTCATTACATTGCTAGAAGAGATATTAATGTAAGCCAGAATATCAGGAGAACTTCCCTGCTGCTGCAAAACAGTTCATATCATGCCCCAAGGAAGCTCCTCTGACAATGATGCATTCCTTGTGATTCATGTGTGAGAAGATGGTGCATGGAGATGGGTGGTGAGATGCCTGTTTGAACATGGATTCAGATTTAGAATCTGTTTTAGGGAGACTGTCGAGTATTTTGGCAGACAAATGACTTGGTAAAAGGAGTGGGTGGTGGTCAGACAGACTGAACTCGGTTAATGGATGGGGAAAGGATACTGTCAGGAAGATGATTGGCAGACTAGGTGTCAATAGATGATTAGTGGAGAAGGGGAGGTGGAAAGGCAATTGGTGGAGAAGGCCTCTGAGCGGCTGATTAGTGGGAGCAAGAGGTCTGGGCAGATGCTTGGCAGGCTCAAGGGAGCTAGGCAGGTGATTGGCAGGGAAGAAGGGTCTGGGCAGAAGGGTTTGGGAAGCTGATTGGCAGGGGTGGCAGCAATGGGGTTTGGAAGACAGTCGGCAGGATGAGGGACTGGCCAAGTGATTGGTGGGGAGAGTGGCTCCGGGGACTTTGGCAGTTGTGCATGGGATGCAGTAGTCAGTAATTTTGGAAAGTTTGGAGAAGAGGCCCACCTGAAGGGAGATGGATGTGTTGGGTTCTGCACCAATAACCAGTTAGGAAAGAGCCTGTTACTCCCAAGTTCCATGAGAGCAATCAAATTTTTCCAAAGTAACCTTAAATGAGAGCTATGGAATTGTAAAAGCACAGAAACAGGCCCCTTGGCCCATCAAGTCTGTGCTGAGAACCCCAACCATCCAATTACACTCATCCTAGATTAATCACCTTCTTAAGCGCCTGCTTGAACTCTCAGGTCTTCTTCTGCCAGTGTCTTAAATTTAAACAGTCTCCCTCAAAAGATGATTGGTTGGTCAGCTGTTTTGAACTACACTCCTAAACTGTGGAATTCAATACCTAAAACTATAAGGAATGCAATTGACACTTTTAAACACCAACTCAAAACCCATTTATATAATCCCCTTGCTTTTAACTAACATCTTTTTGTCTTTTATTTTAATGTTTTTTTAAATGTTTGTTCTTTTTCTTATTGTAAAGCTCTTTGAGCTACATCATTACTATGAAGAGTGCTCTATAAATGTTATTATTTTTGTTATTTATTTTTTCTTTGCTCAAGTCAGTAAAAACCTGAGGCGCGGGCATAGCCAAGGCTAACTCTCAATTGCTAAGAACTTTTAGACTATTCTAGTGGTGTTTAAAATTGTGGCTTTCTGGAGATGTATTGTTGAGTAGGCCTAATTGTTTAATGCTATTGTGTAGTGACTTCAGGATGATTCCAGTTGTAGATATTACTATTGGGACAATGTACCTTGTTCATGTTCCATAGTCTTTCAATTTCCCTTTTTATTTCAGCATATTTCTGGTGTTTTCACTTACTGATTTCTCTATGTTATGTATTTTGGAATGACTATATCTATTAAGTTGTTCTTGCTTGCTTATCCTGTAATATTATATCTGGACAGTTATAGATGATGCTATCTATAATAATGGATTGGTCATAATATAATTGGTAGGACTCTGACTCCAAAACTGGATCACGCTTGTATTTATAGTAAGGTATGGTGTCTTTTATGAGTTCATTCACCAAAATCTTGCTTTAAAATATAATGTTTGCTACTTGATTATACCTCTGTAAGATTAAGTTAAACTGCTGCAGGATCCTGTAATGTGTTGGATTATACTGGATTTTCTTGGCATTTTCTGCATTTATCATCTTGAATTTGTTGATCTTTTATTATGTATTTTGGATTTTTTTTATGTCAAGGAACCCCTCTGTTTGTGGGAAGTGGTCTCCAACTCTGAGCCAGGCGTTCAACGCTTCCTTGTCTGCTCAGATCATGGGGATAGCTTCCATTGAGAGTCATGCTCTTCCATTGGTTAGCTGCAGTGATAATTTCTTCATTTTTCTGGGTTGTGCTTTCATTTAAATTTAGTGGTGCGTATTTCTTAACAGAATTGTATATGCTTGTGTGGAGTGCTGAATCCTGCTTTCGTTAATGAAAATATATCCTTAGAAGTTTTATCTGACTGTTGTGTAAATTTCTTTGTTATTCTTCTTCCTCCTCCTGCCATAGGTAGTGTTAATTTAAGTACATTCGAGTATACATAGTGTTTTCTAAAATTTGTCATTTCAGTTCTTAGTTTTCTTTGTAAGTTTTCCAGATCAGTTTCAGAACAAGATATTATGCCGAAGGAATACATTAATATGGGTATTCGAAAGTGTCTAGTGCCTTTGTCATATTTTTACCATTGATCTCTGTTTGGCAGGTTTTCTTAAGCCTTGAAGTAAATTCTGTCGAAAGTTTTCCCTTTATCATACTATGATCTATTTTCTTTGCTTGTTGATATCCCAGATACTTATGTTTCATATCCATCCATCATTTGTATAGCATCCTACTGCTTTGTATTGTATTCTACTAGCTCTATTGCAACTTTTTTTATGTTTAATGTTCTGCATTTATCTAGTCAAAAGTTCCTGTTTTTATCTTTTGAAAATAATTCTACTATTTGAATTAATTGCTTAAGCTTTACTGAATAAGGAGCATATAATTTCAAATTGTCCGTGTATAGAAGGTCTGTTTGGTTGTCTCTAACTTGATAACCTATTTTCATCTGATTCAATAAATCAAAGAGTGGATTTATAAGCTAGACAAAATCATAGTAGGCTTAGAGGGTCGCTCTGGAAAATGCCTCAGTTTATTCTGATAACAGTGGTTGTTCTTTTCTGGTTGTTAATAAATAGGGTGATTATAGTGCCCCAATGCTTCATCAGATGTTCTAGGAATTTCACAAGTATTGGGTGTAGTTTATTTATATTAAGAGCTTCTGTTAACCATGAGTGTGGGACAGAATCAAATGCATTTTGGTAGTCAAAATAACAACATAAAAGGTTTCTGCTTTTCCGCCAGGTTTGATTTAGAATTACTGAACCTATTATCAGTTGTTCTTTACGTCCTTTGACGCCCTTAAGGCGACCTTTCTGCTCTTCTATAAGTATATTGTGGTTATCTAAGTGATTGGTTGCGAGAGCTACCTGATGTTATATTTTATATATAGTTTGTAAACAAGTAATAGGACAATTATTATTATTATTATTATTATTATTCTGCTGAATACATATACTTAGACGATTTGAAATAGCACGCTCCTTCATCAGTGAAGCTAAAGCAATTAATTCTCATTAATTCCCCCAGATCAATTACACACTAGGGGCTATTTGCAGCGGTCATTTAGTTTATCAACCCACATGTCTTTGGGAAGAAACCAGCCCAGTCACAGGGAGAATGTGCAAACACTGAATAGACAGCACCGGAGGTCAGGGTTGAACCTGTGTCTCTAGAGCTGTGAGGCAGTGGCTCTGCTAGCTGCTCCACTGTGCGCGGAGTGTTGTACACCAGTTGTTCAGTGTACATGTCTATTATCCATTGCTGCATGAACATGGAATTAAAACTGACAGCTTTGGCCCACAGACTTCTCACCTGACCTAAAACAGCTTTCCTTACTCTATAGCTTTTCCAGTGATTGGCCATTGCTGGGGTTATATGGTAATATCAGTACATTCTTTCGATGATTTTTAAAGTGTATCATTTTCTCTGCCCCCTTCAGCTCTGCATGCCCAAAGGACTGTCCTTCAAAACCCAGGCCGAAGACAGGGAGCCGCAGTTCCACTCCTTCCTCATCACGCGCGAAGATGGCTCGCGTACCTATGGCTTTGTGCTCACCTTTTACGAGGAGGTCACCTGCAAGCAAATCTGCAGCGCCATGCAGACCCTATACCAGATGCATAACGTGGAGCAGTACAACAACGTGTACGCATCGTCCTCCTGCAGCATGGACTCCCTGGCAAGCAGCATCGACGAGGGGGATAGCACCTCGCTGGCCAAAATGCAGCGCTACAACTCCTACGACATCAGCCGTGACACCCTGTACGTCTCGAAATGCATTTGTCTGATCACCCCCTTGCCGTTCGTGCAGGCCTGCCGCAAGTTTCTGCTGCAGTTGCACAAGGCAGTGACCTCCCAGCAAACTCCGCCACTGCCCCTGGAGAGCTACATTCACAACATCCTCTATGAGGTGCCCCTGCCTCCACCTGGCCGCTCATTAAAATTCTCAGGGGTCTACGGGCCAATCATTTGCCAGCGACCTGGGCCAACAGAGCTACCCTTGTTTGACTTCCCGCTACGAGAAGCCTTTGAACTTCTGGGCTTGGAAAATTTGGTGCAGCTCTTCACCTGCGTGCTTCTGGAGATGCAGATTCTTCTGTATTCACAAGGTAAGGAACAAAGTCGACCAGAATCTATGTCTGGAAAATCAGTCAATGATTTGGCCAACAGGCAGCAAGTGCAGTTTAGTCTCTTGATTTGGGGAGGAGTACCAGTTGAAGAACCAGCATAGTCAATGGTGAGACCACAAGTGGAGTCTTGTGTACAGTTCTGGTCATCCAGCTGTGGGAAGGAAAGATGCCATTAAGCTGGAAAGGATGCAGGAAGATTTAGAAAGAGGAAGTTATTGGGGCTGAAGGCTTGAGTTATGTGGATAGGCTGGGACTTTATTTCTGAAGTGTAGGGGGCTGAAGGTGACGTTGTTAGAAGTTTATAAAATCACGTGGGTTGGATGGCCACAATCGTTTTCCAAGGGTAGAGGGGTCTAAAACCAACTAGTTTTAAGGTGAGGGGACCGATTTAAAAAAGACCTTTACTCACAGAGAATGATGCATATCAGGAATATGGTACCAGAAGAAGCGGTAGAGGTGGGTACTGTTACATCTTAATTGTGTTTGAACAGATACATGGATAGAAAGAGTTTAGAAGTAGATGGGCCAAACATGGGCAAATGGGACTGACTTCGACAGTCTAGGCTAAAGGGCTTAATTCCCCTGCTATAAAACTGTATGATTCTAGATAACTGGATGGAGAGGGAGTACCACAACCAGGCGATTAGAGAAACAGCAACTACAGAACTGTGCAAAAGTCTTAGGGCATGGTAGCTATATATATTTAGGGTGGAGTACCACAGGAGGGTTTTGGGACAGGTAGCAGAGAAGGAGTGCCGGGTGGGAGGAGGGGGCAGGGTGCAGGTACAGACATACCCAGCCCTATTCCAAACAATTGGTTTACTGATCATTACAGAATGTCTCTCGGGTGCTTCTCTCTCCCTCCCCTCTCCCTTCTCTTTTTGCCTTCCATGATTCCTCTCTCCCTGCCCCTTTCCCACTCTCAGTCCACAATAGAGACCCATGTCAGAATCAGGTTTATCATCGGTCACACATGCCATGATTTTATTTTACTGCAGCAGTACAGTGCAATATATAAAATTGCTGCTGTGAAGTGCAGAAGTCTTAGGCACCCTAGCTATATGTCTGAGTCTAAGACTCTTGCACGATACTGCAAGTGTAAAGTTGGGAGGATGAGATTGTGCTCTATCAGGAAAATGATCTGAGATGTAAGTAAGCAGGCAATCAATGTTCTGTTGATAACCGATTTGCATGTCAAATTCATTAGCTTTCTACAGCTTCTACAAATTGCTGCATGCTGACCCTGGTTGAAGGTTGGTTATTCAACTGAAAATATAGTTAGATTTGTTGTACTTGGTTAATGTATGGTACTGTTTAATCTTTAGTTTCATAAAACATGGGGAAACACTGTATTTTCCTGTTCCCCATCCAGCTGAATCCACACAACTGCCACTCATCACTTCCACAATTACCTCCGGATTTTGCTGTCATATTCAGAATTTGTTATATTTGTTGTATCAATAAGGGAAGACTAGGCACATCAAATAAAAAAACAGATCAATAAAATGGGAAGTATATAATGGAGATACAAAAGCCCATAGCTGCAGTAGAAAACAATATAAGCAAACACTGTCATACAAATCTGCAAACAAATAAAGCCAGAATAAAATGATTGATTGCTGCTTTTTGCCTTGGATGCAGTTTTGAAGAGGCTTATGATCTCACATATCAGAATGAAACACAAACTGATCAGATTGGTAACAATGATCTCTTGAGCAGTGCAATTCATTGGATGTTATTGATTGGAATTTGTTGAATTATTCACAAGATTTATCATTCTGTGCTGGTGTCACACAGATCAACATGTCCATAATGCATAGAAAGTGGAAGATTGAAGATGCATGGAGTACAGAAGGTTTGTGCTTCTCTAAGTAGACCCCCTGTTCACTTGGAGGTCCCCACTCACGTGTAGTGCTCTCTGATGGTGTGCAAGACACATTTAATTAATTAACTTATTTATCGATACCTTTTGGTCCTTCAAGCTGCGTCTCCTAGCAATCCCCTGATTTAACTCTAGCCTAATCATGGGACAATTTACAATGATCAATTAACCTATCAACCATTACATCTTTGGACTGTGGGAGGAAACAGGAGCACCCAGAGGAAACCTATGTGGTCACAGGGAGAACAGACAAATTCCTTTTACTAGCAGCAGTGGGAATTGAACCCTGGTCCCTGCACTATAAAGGGTTGTCCTACACGGCACGCCTTTCACAGTGCTGGCGAGACCTGTTTGAGTCTGTGCCTCGCCATGGTATCCATGACAGGGGATCACATGGATAAAATGTACTTAATCTGATGAGAAAAACAGTCATAGAGAATTTTAGAAACTGCAGTGCCCTAAGGTACCACACTTGATATTTAGGAAATGGTGTTGAATTGATTGTGGGAAATAAATCAACATATTCCAGAGCTGATGGCACAAATTTTAATTACACAATTCACCTGTCACCTGTGGACTTCAGGAAGGGTAAGATGAAGGAACACATACTAATCCTCATGGAGTGTTTAGAAGTGGAGAGAGTGAGCAGTTTCAAGTTCCTGGCTGTCAAGATCTCTGAGGACCTAACATGGTCCCAATATACAAGGGGTGATTGATAAGTTTAAGGTAGAAGGCATCAATTTTAGAAAACCTAGCACATTTATTTTTCAACATAGTCCCCTCCTACATGTACACATTCAGTCCAGTGGTCGTGGAGCATACGGATCCCTTCTTTGTAGAAGTGGTCCACAGCAGGGGTGATTCATAAATTCGTGGCCTAAGGTAGGAGGAGATGAGTTATTAACTTCAAACTTTCTGCATTATCACTCAAAGAGTTGAACTGCACGTGCATGTAATGAGGGTGTCTTGGACGTCCAGGTGGTCCACAGCAGGAGTGATTGATAAGTTTGTGGCCCAAGGTAGAAGGAACTTTTGTTACATGCACGTGCAGTTCAACTCTTCGAGTGAAAATGCAGAAAGTTTGGTTAATAACTCATCTCCTTCTACCTTAGGCCACGAACATATCAATCACCCCTGCTGTGGACCACTTCTGGAGGTCCAAGACACCGACTTCTACAGAGGGATCCATATGCTCCATGATTGCTGGACTAAGTGTGTAAATGTAGGAAAAATAAATATGCCTAGGTTTTCTAAAATTGACGTCGTCTACCTTAGGCCACGAACTTATCAATCACCCCTCGTATTGATGCAGCTATAAAGAAGGCAACACAGGAGTTTGAAGAGATTTGGTATGTCAACAAAAACACTCAGAAACTTCTATAGATGTACCATGGAGAGCACTCTGACAGGCTGCATCACTGTCTGGTATGGGGGGGGCACGCACAGGGGGATTGGCTACAGCACAGGACCAAAAGAAGCTGCAGAGGGTTGTAACTTTAGTCGGCTCCATCTTGGTTACTAGCCTACAAAGTACCCAGGACATCTTCAAGGAGCGGTGTCTCAGAAAGGCAGCGTCCATTATTAAGGACCTCCAGCACCCAGGGCATGCCCTTTTCTCACTGTTATCATCAGGTAGGAGGTACCGAAGCCTGAAGGCACACACTCAGTGATTCAAGAACAGCTTCTTCCCCTCTGCCATCTGATTGAACCCATGAACAGTACCCCACTTTTTTAACATATTATTTCTGCTTTTGCACGATTTTTAGTCGACAGTATTCAATATGCAAATACTGTAATTGAGTTATTTATTTTTAGATTTTTTTCTTCTGTGTTATGTATTGCATTGAACTGCTGCTGCTAAGTTAACAAATTTCCTGATACATGCCAATGACAATAAACCTGGTTATGATTCTGATTCTGAAAGGTATTCCCCTCTGGATTCCTTTGGCAGTAGAATGGAAAATCATCTCACCTCTCCACTCTCATTCCTGATGCAGAGTTTTGACCAAAATATTGACATTTCTCCCCCCCCCCCCACCACCACCACCACCACCACCACCACCACCACAGATAATGCTCGACCTGCGGAGTTTCTCCAGTAGATTGTTTGCTGCTCCCTCCGCAATACGCTGTAGGCATGGGTCTTGGCTGTGGACAGATATGATTGAGTTATCAGTCTTCCTTCCCTGAGGCGGCAGAGCAGCTCAGAGAACCAAGCTGGAAAGAGTAAGCAGGAAGAGCAGACCTGGGGGAGGAAGCTTCCCTCTGTGTTATCAAACAGTATTAATCTTAACTATCCCATCTGTTCTTACTCATAGCTAGCTGTGATTAGCAATGTCTTAACACAGTGACAAAACTTCCTTTTATTTTCACTTTATTATTCATGTGTCTGATAATTGAAAGCACTGTGACCTGGAAATTGAATCAATTAGCACCTATTATTTGGGTGCAAATTGTGCAAATTTCAATTTAACCCGGAGC
This sequence comes from Mobula birostris, assembly GCF_030028105.1. Taxonomy (NCBI): domain Eukaryota; kingdom Metazoa; phylum Chordata; class Chondrichthyes; order Myliobatiformes; family Myliobatidae; genus Mobula; species Mobula birostris. Next base: position 46,895,694 of record NC_092378.1, on the reverse strand, counting down.
AGATTGCACCAGCGATTGTTCTGAACATAGGAATTAGGCTCAGGAGAAGGCCACTCAAGACTATGACCTACTTTTACTGACTGTAACGTCAACTCCAAATTCCTGTCTGTCCATGGTGTCCTTGTTTATCAAAAAATTTACTCAACTCTACCGTAAAAATATTCAGATGCCTTGTCTTCATCTACCTTTGCGAAAGAGAGATCCAAAGACTCCCAACTATGGGAAGATTCCTGGCAGTGTGGTGGAACAGAGGGATCTTGGGATTCATGTCCATAGATCTCTCAAAGTTGCCATGTTGTTAAGGTAGTGTTATAAAGAAGGCATACAGTGTGTTGGTCTTCATTAGTGGAAGGCTGAGTTTAAGAGATACAAAGTAATATTGCAGCTCTATAAAATTCTGGTTAGACCGCACTTGGAATATTGCCTCATTATAAGAAGGATCTGGAAGCTTCAGGGAGGGTGCAGAGGAGATTTACCAGGATGCTGCCTCCTTATGAGGATAAGTTGAATCAGCCAGGGCTTTTTTTCTTTGGAATGGAGGAGGATGTGAGGTATACAAGATGATAGAGGCTTTAATCGAGTGAACAGCCAGAGACGACTTCCCAGAGCAGAAGTGGCTAAATTGTGAAAGTAGGGGAGATGTCGGAGGTAAGTTTTTTTTTTACATAGAGAATGGTGGGTGCATTGAGCACATTGCCAGGGGTGGTGGTAAAAGCTGGTACATTAGGGGCATTTAAGAAACTCTTAGATAGGCACTTAGATGATAGGAAAATGGAGAGCTATGGTGGGTAGGGTTAGATTGATCTTGGAGTAGTTTAAAAAGGTTGGCACAATATCACGAGCCAAAAGGTCTGCATTGTTCTATGTTCTATATAAGTGAAAAGAAAATTCAGTGTAGCCCTTTCATAAATGGATAATCCCTTATTTTTATTCGATGACCTTAATTTGTAGATTCTCCCACTAAAAGAACTGCGCTCTCCACACCCTCTTTGCCAATACCTTGAGGATCTTGAATGTTTTGGCCAAGGTTTCTTCTGCTCTGATAGCTGGTTACAAACCTAGTGTATTTAGGAGTCCTCACCCCTTCCATGTATCGATCTAGTAAACCTTTGTTGAACTGCTTCCAATATGTTAGCATCCTCCCTTCAATAAGAAAGCCGAAACAGTACACAGTAGTCCAGATGTAACTGAAGCATAACCTCCTGGCTTTAGTACTGAGGTTTCTCCACAACAGACAGTAACGTTCATTTAGCTTTCCTAATTGTTTGCCTAGTGAAATTGGGGTCTTGATGAAATTAGGTAGGCATGTATGTGCATGACTCTGGTCTCAGATGCATACTGAACTGAGGCAAGGGGCCTTTCAGCAGAGAAGCATGACTTTCAAACCCACAACTGTTAGGCACCTATTTACATGAATCCTACAATAACTTCATTTCATTCTCCCCAGCGTCCACCAAATACTACCACCCACCTCAGTATTAGGGGTGATTTAATATGGCTAATTAACCTATCAATTTACATGTCATTGCCATGTGGGGGGAAATTGGAGCTCCCAGAGGCAATCCACATGGCAACAGGAAGAACATGTGACCCTACATACAGTACATAGCACCGAAGGTCAGGATTGAACCCTGGAGCTAAGAAGCTGCTGCTCTACTACAATGCTACTTGTACCTCCAATTATGTCATTATTCATTTAATACCCATTTTCAACTTTACCAGTATAAATTGGAGCTTTGGGATACCGTTACACCCATTGCAAGTGGTTTATATCAGATACACCATTACAGAACTTCAACATTCAACTGAGAAAGCCAACACAACACTAAATCCCATTGTATTCTGTGGCACTGAATAACAGTGCCTGACTCTAATGTTAGATGCTTGCTATGAATTCTCTGTATTTACTAATGAGTGATGCCGTGTTTCAGCAACCAAGACCTTCTGGAGTCAATACCACCCTGCAAATCTGAATGTTAATTCAGATAATGAATCCTTAGGACTATTGCTCAATATTGGTGGTGAATCAGTATTAAAGCCACAGTATTAAGTCAGTATTAAGGCTATACCTATCTGCGGAAGGCCATACTTGTGACTGAGGTAGTGTAACCTAAGTTCACTGGACTGATTCGTTGGATAACTGCTTTGTTGTGCAATGAGAACTTAAACAAGCTGGATCCATTGAGTTTAGAAAGATGAGTAGCCACCCTTTGGAACAAAAATTTTATTGAGATTGACCATGTGGATGCGGTTAAGGTGGGAAGAGATTCAATCAGCCAATTTTTGGAATGAGAATGTTGTCTTCCACTAAAAGCTAAAATAGAGTTAGAAATGTAATCTTAGGAGTTTAGAAGGTGGGGAGGGGATCCTGCTAAACTAAATAAGATGTCGGGGGGGGGGGGTGATATCTACTCCAGGGCAGATATTCATGTATCTTCTGTACTGAGAATCACAAATACACGGATATGGTTACAAGAGTAAGGGGTAATCATTTAAAACAGAACTTCCATCTACCAGTAGGTGAAATTTTCTACTCCAGAAACTTGCTGAGGCTGGATTACTAGAGCCAGATACGGTTTTCAAGCATCATGGAATTGAGAACTCTATGGAGCCAGCATTGAGAATTGGGGCAGATCAATCGTAGTCATAATGAATGGTAGAGCAGGCCCATGATTTTCCTGCGATCTTCTGTTTCCCTTGGCAGGACTGTCCAGACTAGGCATTTCAGTCATGAAATACAGGTCAAATATTGTGCAAAGATAGAAGGAAATTTGTTCATTCAGGTGGGAATGAATCTTTGAAATTCTGAACCCAAAGGGGCTGTGGAAGATCTGTTACTGAATATATTCAGGGGAGAGATTTGATAAACACAAGAGATTCTGCAGATACTAGAAATCCAAAGTAATTTATGCAAAATGCTGGAGGAACTCAACAGGTCAGGGAGCATCTGTGGAAGGAAATAAATGATTGATGTTTCAGGCCAAGACCCTTCCTCAGAGGTTTGAATGATTTTTTAGGGGAATCGATAGATATTGTTAGTGCATAAGTGCTAAGGTGGAATACAATGGATTGATAAAGCAGGTGTAAGGGGTTGAAGGTCCAAATCCTGTTGCTGCTTTTTATGTTCCAGGTCATCCAGTATCAGTGCACCATGCGCTGTTTGTTCATTGATGTCACAATTATCTCCACCTTAATATTATGTGCAAGTCATTAGGAGATATAAATAAATGTAGACTGTTCAACTAGCAATTCAGTGACATTTACCAGAACTGTCCAGAATGTGTTCAGATTTCAGTATCAAATGAAATACTGATTATTGGTTATAATTGAGTTCACTGTCTGGGTGAGGTTAATTTAGCATTAACTCTGGTGTCTGGCAGTTAAATGAGATTAGATCACCAGTCTGCTGATTACATTGGAGCCTCTGTGCAGGTGATCAGGAAGGTCTCAGAACAAAGATAATGGCATCTTAATGGCTCTGTTAATGGCTGACATTTGCTGTTCTTAAATTGTTGACAGCTTTCCCTGAGGTTGCACACTGTCTTGTTCTGCTTTAAATCTGTTCTACCTGATTCCAGAGTTTTTAATAGCACACATGTTGCTCTGGTTAGTACAGTAAAATGATCTGATCTGAACTACAGAGTCTCACCTATCGTGACTTTACTCTTGGACGTAGAAGGTGGCTTTTCTATATCAGCTGTGTCAAGGTCATTACGGCTCATCCAGGGGTGAATTGGTTAGAAGGTATATGGTGGGTTGAACACAGTTTCCATTCAATTGACCAATTTGTCTGAGGCACCAGAAGAGGAAAAGAGACCAAATCAACTTCCATTTGACAACCACAAAGAACTTTTAGAAATTGCGGCATTGTTATCCAATCATTTGTCCTCTTTTAGAGCTGGTCATTTTACAACAGCCAAGCACCAGACTTGAGGACTAGATAAGGCACGGCATTCATACTCAGTGGCTATTTTATTAGTACACCTTGTTAACCAAATATAAAATGCGAAATAAGTAATTGCATAAGTATTTACCCCCTTTAATATGACATACCAAATCATCACTGGTACGGCCAATTGGTTTTAGCAGTGGCATAATTAGTTAAATGGAGATCTGTTTTGGAAAGCTATATGTAGTCAAGGTGTTTTAATTGATTGTGGTAAAAATACACCTGTACTTGGAAGGTCCAACTGCTGGTGAGTCAGTATCCTGGCAAAAACTACACCATGAAAACAAAAGAACACTCCAAGCAACTCCACAAAAAGGTTATTGAAAAGCACAAGTCAGGAGATGGATACAAGAAAATTTCCGAGTCACTGAATATCTTTCGGAGTACAGTTAAGTCAATCATCAAGAAATGGAAAGAATATGGCACAGCTGTAAATCTGCCTAGAGCAGGCCATCCGCAAAATCTGAGTGACTGTACAAGAAGGGGACTCGTGAGGGAGGTCATCAAGAGACCTATGACAACTCTGGAGGGGTTACAAGCTTCAGTGGCGAAGATGAGAGAGACTGCACATACAACAACTGTTGTCCAGGTGCTTCACAAGTCACAGCTTTTTGAGAGAGTGGCAAAGAGAAAGCCATTGTTGAGAAAAAAATTCACGTTAAATCTCAGCTACAGATTGCCAGAAGGTATGTGGGAGACTCTGAAGTCAGCTGGAAGAAGGTTCTATGGTCTGATGAAACCAAAATTGAGCATTTTGGCCATCAGACTAAATGCTATGTTTGGCATGAACCAAACGCTGCACATAATCAAAAGCACACCATCCCTACCATGAAGTATGGTGGTGGCTGCATCATGCTGTGGGGATGCTTCACTGCAGCAGGCTCTGGAAGGCTTGTGAAAGTGAGGGGTAAGATGCATGGAGTAAAATCGGGGAATTCCTGGAGGAACCCGATGCAGTCTGCAAGAGAACTGCGACTTGTGAGATTTGTTTTCCAGCAAGGCAATGACCCCAAGCATAAAGCCAAAGCCAAAGCCACACAGTTAATGTCCTGGCGTGGCCAAGTCAGAGTCCAGACCTCAATCCAATTGAGAATTTGTGGCTGGACTTGAAAAGGGCTGATCACTCACGACCCTATGCAATCTGACAGAGCTTGAGCAGTTTTGTAAAGAAGAATGGGGGAAAATTGTAGTGTCCAGATGTGCAAAGCTGGTAGAGATCTATCCACACAGACTCAAGGCTGTAACTGCTGCCAAAGATGGATCTACTAAATACTGACTTGAAGGGGATGAGTAATTATGCAATCAATTAATTTGTGTTTTATATTTGTAATTAATTTAGATCACTTTGTGGAGATCTGTTTTTACTTTGACATGCAAGAATCTTTTCTGTTGATCAGTGTCAAAAAAGCCAAATTAAATCCACTGTGATTCAATATTGTAAAGCAATAAAATGTGAAAACTTCCAAGGGGGGAGGGTTGCATACTTTTTATACGATATATATATTCCACTGTACTGATGCTGCTAAGTTAACAGATTTCGTGGTACGTGCCGATGATAATAAACTTGATTCTGTTTCTGTTGCTGTCACTGTGTGGTAACCTCAACTCTGAATTGATTCCACAACCTATATATGGGCCCACTTTCAAGATCTCCACATCTCCTGTTCTTAGTGCTGTTTATTTATTATTTATGTTTGCACAAATTGTCTTATTTTGCACGTTAGTTGTTTGTCAGTCTTTGTGTGTAGTTTTTCATCAACTCTATTGTACATCGTTGTTCTGCTGTGAATGCCTGTAAGAAAATGAATCTCAGGGACGTATATGATACACATACTTTGATAATAAATTCACTTTGAAACCTGGTAACTTAATGAGACATCACATGAATTTTCTTTATTTCATTTTGTGTTTGCAAGTTCTTCCAATATCTTTCATTTCAAAGTGACATTCATTTCCAGTAAAGGAAAATGAGAATCTGTATTGTCTCTTTTCCTGAATGCCTGCTGTGAACCATCCCTATCCTGCTGGTTTCATAATACCTACTGTTTTCTTTTCCTTCCTGTAATTGGAGTGTGTGGATTTGAAGTAACTCAAAAGCAGTGAGCTCAGAGTTGAAAGGCCAGCATTGTCAGCTATGATCATACTGAGTAGAAGGGCAGGCCTGAGGGGCTCGATGGCCTATTCCTCCTCCATTTCTTGTGTACATGCATATGAATTCATTGTCTCCAAGTAGTGAATGGGATAAAGATTTGTAAATAAAGTTAGTTTTAAATGTTGGATAGGGTCGGGGTGGAGGGAGGTTTAAACAAAGGGCATTCACACAAAAAAGGTGCATTGAGTATTAGTGAAATAGTGGCAGACTAATTCTGAAGTCTTTGTCAGAGTCTGTGTCTGTGAATGTTAAGCAATTTGTTAACCTGTACTGATGACTGACTGTCTCTCACCTCCTGTGTTGAGAATTCTTGCGTCAGGCAAATTATCAGACACAGGGCAAGCTTTTGGCATCCCAGAGCAAGACTGTAAGAGGGTAGTTCAGAGTTCAAAGAATTAATGGCAATAAGCCAATTTGTTGATAAAAGGAAGTACAGTATATTTATTATTTCTGTTTTTTTCCCATCTTTGCACATACTGGTGAGGTTAAAAAGAATTCACACAAAAGACGGGAGCACTATAGAGTAATTACGTAGGTAGTGGGGTGGAAGGAGTGCAAAGTTCTGCAGTGACAGAGCTCAGTCCTACACTGCAGTGACTTGAATATTTCGTCAGTAAGACACAGCTCTTCATTTATAATTACTGTACATGTGAAGTCTTGGTGCCTCCATACTGCAAGCAATTTTTTTCTTTTAATTATAATGCCAGTGAGGGGTAATAGGAAGCTGAGAAGGCTTCCTGTTAGATAGCTTGAATTATTTAAAGGGCCTTCCAGCCCCCAAGGCTGCGTTGGCATTCATTAATATAACAGCTGATGCATCAGGCCCATCTTCCCAACCAATCACCAGACCCCATTGATGCCCTAAACCCTCGGTTGATGGAATTAAGTTTCCCTATTGACCCCTTGCTTCTGTCAATCTTGGTTTTGCATGTGTTCAGTGAATACTACCCTCTGAGAGTAGAAATTTCCAAAGATTACCATCCATTATTCTACTCATCTCCTCCTGAATTTTCTTTTTCCTGTCCATTGCCCCTAATTCCAGATTTGTCCATTGTCCCTAATTCCAGATTTTGCATTCAGAAGAAGCAGTTTCTTGGCATCTACCCTTTCAGTACCTCTCTGAGTCTTGTCTCAATGAGATCACCTCTCATTCTTCTAAATCCCCTAACTTGAATACTTGGATTTTTCTCATTGCACCATTTTGTCATCCCAGGAGCTAAAGATTAGCTTTATTTGTTGCACGTGCATCGAAACACACAGTAAAATGCACCATTTTCGTCAGCGACCAATGCATCACTGGAGGATGCAATACACCAATAGAAGATGTGCTGGGGTCAGCCCTCAAGTGTGGCCATGCTTCTGGCATCAATGTAGCATGGCCACAATTTACTAACCTTAATCTTATTATCTCTGGAATGAAGGAGAAAACCCATGTGGTCACAGAGAGAACGTACAAACTCTCTACAGAGAGCGGCGGGACTTCCTATCTAAACTAACAAAAGTAATGTGTTTAATCTACTGTACTATACCAAAGGCAGATATTTTCTTATTTTGAATGGTGAATAGAACCATGCTCTGTACTTTAGGTGCTGTTTAATTGCAGCAGTGTTTGATCTTGTGTTGTAATGCTTGCAGATTCAAATTCAGATAAATTTATTTATCAATGAACATTGAACATACAGTAAAATGTGTTGTTTGCATGAAGAGCCAGTTTAAGGATTAAGGATGTGCTGGGGGCAATCCACAGGTGCCAGCTCACATTCTGGCACATTCGGAGCATGCACACAATGTCCAGCAGAACCACACAAGCAGTGATAACGACAATAACAACAATAGCAACAAAATAACAGCAAAACAATCCCTGTTTCTCCCTCCCACTCACACACACAGACAAGCCTCCAGCATCCAGTGGACAGGCCACCACTGGACCTCCAGCCTACAGTGGACTCACGAGCTCACAGACATCAGGTCTCCAACTTCCTCCGTTGCCTCACACTCAGGGCTTCGGTCTTCGGGCCTTGATTTCTAGACCTATTGACTTTGGTCTCAATTACTTTGATCTTCAGTCTGCAGTATCAGCCCCAGGACTCTCAGGTGACTGGACCCTGAACTCCTAGTCTCGTACTCCAGACTTGCCAATTTGCCAACCTGGAGGGTCACCCGTCCTTGTGTCCCCTGCCCATATGGACCTGCCAACCTAGGGTGAGTCCAGCACCTGTCCTTACTCGTCTTTGTCCACAGCGTTTGCCAAGCTGCCGTGAGCATCGATGGGCTTTGAGCGCAAAGCAGAGGCCTAGACTCCCACCTGATCGCTAGCTCCCCCACAACCCTGCCGCTGAACCCTAATCTGACCCTGTAACTCCGCTCTCTGTCCCTAAAACCATCCCTACAAACCTAAAAAAAAGCAAAAAATCTGAGCTATGACCTCAACAGAGGCTGCAGCTCAGCACCGTCTTGACCAGAAAGACTTGTCTTTCCTAATTGCCTTCTAAACTTGTAACTTCACGTTCTTTGTTTCATGTGTCTGTACACCAGTTATGTTTCACTGTTTGAATAATCTTGCATTTAATTTGCCTTATCAAGTGAACAACTACATATTTACTCACTTTACTCCCTTACCTGGTACCTTCACACTCACTCACCTAATCTGCCTACATTACAATATTGAGATTCCTCACACAACTCCATTTCCAAACTGGCTTTTCATCGTCAACAAAGTTGAATTAAATGTACTGTCTTTTTATGTAAACTATGATATAAATTGTGAATGCTGCTCTTCAAGGCTTGGCTTGCTTAGGAGCAAGCACTTTTAGCTGTTGTACTGTTGGTGGTTTGAGTTAAAAAAGATCTTTGATTAAACTTCCTCAGGAGATAGGTCTTCATGATAGCTACTGATATGCTGAGTGATTAATGAAACTGCTCAGCAATAATCAAACAACACACAGAAGACTGAACTTAATTTCTTGGAATGTCATGCATTAGCTTACCTTTGCTATGATTGTATGACAGCATGGTCTATTCATTAAGAACTGCAGGATAAAGAATATCAGGATAAAGAATAGGATGTTGTATTAATGTTTTGTTGTATCAGCGCTGCCCTCTGGAAGCTGTGTGGAAATGCGGGGGCTCTTAGTGACATGAGCGTAGAAAGCAGTAAAAGCAAAAAGTTGTTGGGAGTTCCCAATATGTTAGACAATATCTGCGAGAAAACAGAGTTCATATTTCAGATCAATGACCTTTTAACAGAACTAGGCTGTGATGTGGTATCTCATAGCGTTGAATTGTCAACAGTCCAGGGCAGTACAAGAATGGTCACTTGGATGAAGTTCTTGCATGCTGTGGATACTGGAACAACAGGAACATTGATTGCATAATGTCCTGTAAGTCCGGGAGTATCTGTAACAAATCCATTATTGTCCCAGCCATAATCAAATAGCTTGGAACACCTCAGGAATTAGAACGTAGCACAGTACAAGCCCTTCGGCTCAAAATTTTATGTTGACCTTTTAACCAAAGATAAATCTAACCCTTTCCTCCCCCATAGCCCTCTATTTTTCTTTCGTCCTTGGGTCAAGCTAAGAGTCTCTTAAATGTCTCTAATGTATCTGCCTCTGCCAGCACCCAGCAACTATCAGGCAACATCTGTTTGAAAGCAGAGTTCCTGTTTCAGGTCAGTGACCTTTCAGCGGAACTAAGCATACATTGTTGAATGGGTGCTTCCACGTACCCATCGTCCCACACCTACACACACCCATCACTGTGAATGTAAAAACAAAACCTAACTCTGACAACTTTCCTCATACTTTCCAACAATCACCTTAAAATTATGCCTCTCTAATTAGCTATTTCTGCCCTGGGGAAAAGGTCTGTGGCTATCCACTCAATCTACTTCTCTTACCAAAATACACCATACACTTTCTTAACAGCCTTATCAACATGTGCATGAACTTTGAGGGATCTATAGACGTGGACCCAAGATCCCTTTATTCCTCCACACTGCTAAGAATTCTGCCATTAACCCTTTATTCTGCCTTCTAGTTTGATCTTCCTAATAGTTCAGTGGTTCCATTTAATATCAGAGAATGTATACAATATACAACCTGAAATTCTTACTCTCAGCAGACATCCTCAAAACAGAAGAAAAAACCCAAAGAATGAATGAAATGAAGAAACATATGAACCTCAAATCACCTCATTCTTTTCCAAATAGAACTTCATCTGTCACTTCTCAACCCAGCTCTGCACTCTATCAATGTCCCATTGTAACCCATGACAACTTTCTACACAATCCATAACACCACAAATCTATGTGTCATCTGCAAATTTACCAACCCACCCTTTCACTTTCTCATCCAAGTATAAAAATCACAAAGAGCAGAGGTCCCAGAACAGATCCCTGTGGAACACCACTAGTCACCACCCTCCAGGCAGAATACACTCCATCTGCTATCACCTTCTAGCTTCTGCAGGAAAGATATTTCTGAATCCACACAGTCAAGTTGCCATGGATCCCATGCCTCCTGGCTTTCTGAATGAAAGGGGAACCTTGGCAAATGCCTTACCTTTTTTGCACCACGGACCGGTTTAGCATTGACAATATTCTTGCGGACCGGGCGACCGGGGACGGAGGGGGGTGTTAATCACGACTGAAATATAGGTAATAAATCAACTATAAGTCACTTATCAGTGGCTAATACACTCAATTTCATTTCTAAAAGGGTTTATCTAACGAATTTAATATTAAACACACAGCGCATATTTTCCTCGCATGAATATAGTGATAAGGGAGTTCCTTATGTCCAGTCTATTCCGCAATTCAGTTTTCGTTGCATTCATTGCAGAAAACTCTGCTTCGCAGAAATATGGTGTTAGAAATGGAAGCAACGCTTTCAGTGCTTTCGTGGCTATCTCAGGATATTCAGCCTTGACTTTGATCCAGAATGCCGGCAGATATGTTATGTCAAACATACTTTTCAGCCCACCGTCATTTGCAAGCTCGAGGAGTTGATCTTCTCATGCTGACATGGATGATTCACCGGGGACTTTCACAAATGGGTCACGGACCCATTCCTTTGCATGTCTTGGGTCATTTGCGGTTGGGAAGTAACGCTCGAATTCTGTCGACAGCGAAGATAGGTGATCGCGTACCAGCTGTGAGAAGCCTCAGTCTCTCCCAAAATCCCAGCTCATGTTGAGAACATGTCAAATATGCCCTTGTCCACTCACGGTCCCCACAGTTCCAGTTTAGCTTTGAAAGTAGACACTTTTATCTGCCAACTTGAAGACAGTTTATTGAGCAGGTTGAAGATGTCACACAGATAAGTGAGTTTTGCTCTCCACTCCTCATCACTGAAGTTTGCTGCCAGTGGTGACTTTTTTCTTGAAAGAAACCTCTGTAGCTGTTCTCTTAACTCAAAAACCCTGGCCAGGGCTCTCCCCCTTGATAGCCACCTGACTTCAGTGTGTAAGCGAAGGCATTTGTGCTCTGCACCCATTTCCTCGCAAAGCTGCTCAAACAGACGTGAGTTAAGGGCTTTTGCTTTGATGTGATTGATAACCTCAACAACATCACTCAATACGCTGTTAAGATCAGGTTGTGGCGACCCACTTTCTGGCACACACGAACCGGCTCACAACAGCGCGCGCAGGCAGAGGGCCGGCCCCAAAAAGGGCGCCAGGCCATCTTCACCAGCAGGGGAAAAATCCCGCGCGCAGAAAGGGTCTGGGAATATGCATTCCCCACAGCAATCCCGCCCAGGGAGGGCGGGAACGGGAAGGCTTTAAAGCAGGCCGCGAAGTTTGAATAAAGCTCTTTCATCGCGACTCTAACTCACCGACTCCGTGTGGTTATTCTAGCGCTGTGTGTAGCACACCGCTACAATTGGTGACCCCGACGGCCCAAACGATATTTGGACCAGAGATGACCGATGCTGCATCTGTTCACGCAGTTTCATTAAAACTGCCAAGCTTCTGGACGCTGCGACCCCAATTATGGTTCGAACAAGCAGAAGCACAATTCCACATTCGGCAGATAACCTTGGAGTCCACTCGCTACTACTACGTGCTGAGCTCACTCGACCAGGAGACTGCTGCACAAGTTGAGGAGTTTATACAGTCGCCCCTGGAGGACGGCAAATACACAGCATTCAAAGCCCTGCTCATAAGGACTTTCGGACTCTCACGGCGCAAACGAGCACGCCGCTTAATGCACCTGGATGGTTTGGGAGACAGGCCGCCGTCAGCATTAATGAACGAGATGCTGGCCCTGGCTGAAGGACACAAACCCTAGGAGCAGGCGTTCCTAGAGCAACTGCCCGGGGACATATGCCTGCTGCTGTCCAATGCAGATTTCAGCAACCCCCGGGAGGTGGCGGCCCGAGCAGATGTGCTGTGGAATGCCAGGAAAGAGAGAGGGGCGTCCGTCGCACAGATCACCAAGCCGCGTGCCCAACGACAGACCAGACCAGGCCCGGCAGCAGAGCCTACAAAACCCGGCGACGGGAGTGAGGAGCCCAACGAACAAGGGTGTTTCTATCACCAGCTGCAGACCACCCCACAAATTCCCGGGAAACGCCAGGGCCAGCCTCCGCTGATGGCTACGGCGGCTGGCCATCAGGACAGCCTCCTGTACGTCTGGGAGAAGCAGTCGGGACGCCACTTTTTGGTCAACACCAGAGCGGAGATCAGCGTCTTACCTCCAACGAGTTACGACACCCGCAACAGAGAACCGGGACCCACCCTGAGGGCCGCTAATGGCAGCACAATACGAACCTATGGCACCCGCACGGTGCAGCTACAGTTCAGCTCCAGCTGGTTCACGTGGGACTTCACACTGGCCGCCATGGCCCAACCACTGCTGGGGGCAGATTTTCTACGAGCCCACAGCCTGCTGGTGGACCTGCAAGGGAAGCGATTAGTCCACGCCAAGACTTTTCAAACGTTCTCCCTGGGTGAAGCACAGTTGCCAGCCCCACACCTGGACTCCGTCACGCTGTCCGACGATGAATTCACCAGGGTCCTGGCGGATTTCCCATCAGTACTGACACCGCAGTTCACGGCAGCCATGCCCAGACACGGAGTACAGCACCACATCCCGACCCAGGGACCACCCCTCCACGCCCGTGCTCGAAGGCTTCCCCCGGACAAGCTCCAACTGGCGAAGGAGGAGTTGAAGAAGATGGAGGAATTAGGGATCATACAACAGTCCGACAACCCATGGGCCTCCCCCCTTCACATGGTGCCCAAGGCAACGGGGGGCTGGAGACCATGCGGTGACTACTGCAGACCGAACAAGGCTACAACGCCAGACCGCTACCCTGTGCCGCACATTCAAGACTTCGCAGCAAACCTACACGGCGCAAGGATCTTTTCCAAGGTAGACCTCGTCCAGGGATACCATCAAATCCCTGTACATCCGGACGACATCCCCAAAACAGCACTTATCACCCCATTCGGACTTTTCGAATTCCTCCGAATGCCGTTTGGTCTAAAGAATGCCGCACAGACTTTCCAGCGGCTAATGGACGCGGTGGGACGTGACCTGGACTTTGCATTCATCTATTTGGACGACATCCTCATAGCCAGCAGTAGTCGGCAGGAGCATCTGTCCCACCTCCGCCAGGTCTACTCCCGCCTGAGCGCATTCGGCCTTACAATCAATCCAGCCAAATGCCAGTTCGGACTCGACACCATCGACTTCCTGGGCCACAGGATTACTAAAGACGGGGCAACCCCACTGCCCACCAAGGTAGACGCGGTCCGCCACTTCCCCCGACCCAACACAATCAAAGGCTTGCAGAAATTCGTGGGTATGGTGAATTTTTACCACTGTTTCCTCCCCTCAGCAGCCCGAACCATGCGCCCCCTGTTCACCCTGATGTCGGGTAAGGGCAAGGACATTACCTGGGACGAAGAGGTTGCAACCGCTTTCGTTAAAACCAAAGAAGCCTTAGCAAATGCCGCGATGCTAGTGCACCCCAGAACGGACGTCCCTACTGCCCTCACGGTGGACGCATCCAACACAGCGGTCGGTGGGGTGCTGGAACAACTCATCGAGGGTCGCTGGCAACCCCTGGCATTCTTCAGCAAACACCTACGACCACCCGAACTCAAATACAGTGCTTTCGACTGGGAGTTATTGGCACTATACCTGGCAATCCGGCATTTCAGGTACTTCTTAGAAGGTAGGCCCTTTACCGCGTTCACAGACCACAAACCGCTTACCTTTGCGTTCACTAAGGTGTCCGACCCCTGGTCGTCCTGCCAGCAGCGACATCTGTCCTACATCTCCGAGTACACGACGGACATCCGGCATGTCTCTGGAAAGAACAACGTCGTGGCGGACGCACTTTCCAGACCTACCATACAGGCCCTGTGCCAGGGGGTGGACTATGCAGTGCTGGCAGAGGCACAGCAGGCAGACACTGAGATCCCCAGTTACAGGACTGCAGTCTCCGGTTTACAGCTTCAAGACCTCCCCGTAGGCCCAGGTGAGAGGACCCTACTATGTGACGTAGCTACCAGCCAACCCCGCCCCGTCGTCCCAGCAGCCTGGCGCCGGCAGGTTTTCGAGTCCATTCACAACTTAGTGCACCCCTCCATCAGGGCAACCGTCCGGCTGGTTGCCAACAGGTTCGTGTGGCATGGACTTCGTAAGCAGGTCAGTGAATGGGCCAAAACGTGCATGCAGTGCCAAACGGCCAAGGTGCAGCGGCACACCAAGGCTCCGCCGCAGCGGTTCGAACCCACCCGCCAGAGGTTTGACCACATCCATGTGGATATTGTGGGGCCCCTGCCAGTGTTGCGAAGAGCGCAGTACCTCCTAACTATGATAGACCGGTTCACCAGATGGCCAGAGGCAGTCCCGCTCACCGACACCACCTCCGAATCCTGTGCCCGAGCACTGATCACAACCTGGGTAGCACGCTTTGGGGTACCGGCCCACATTACCTCCGACAGGGGCACCCAGTTCACCTCCAGCCTGTGGTCGGCTATGGCCAGCCTTTTAGGAACACAGCTACGCCACACAACTGCCTACCACCCACAGTCGAACGGACTAGTGGAGCGTTTCCACCGTCACCTGAAATCGGCTCTCATGGCCCGCCTGGAGGGGCCTAACTGGGTGGACGAGCTTCCCTGGGTCCTGCTCGGAATCCGCACGGCACCCAAGGAGGATCTGCACACCTCGTCGGCCGAGTTGGTGTACGGCGCGCCCCTGGACGTCCCAGGAGAGTTCATACCAGCCCCAAGGGGGCAAGAGGAAGAACCCACAGCAGTCCTGGACAGACTACGGGAGAGACTCGGTAACCTGGCCCCCATCCCCACTTCACAGCACGGACAGAGCCCGACCTGCGTACCCAAAGACCTGCAGAACTGTAAGTTTCTTTTTGTACGACGGGGTGGACACCGGGCACCGCTACAGCGGCCCTACGAGGGACCGTTTAAGGTGATCAGGAACAACGGGTCCACGTTCGTGCTGGACATTGGGGTGAGAGAGGAGGTATTCACGGTGGACCAACTCAAACCGGCCCATGTGGACTTGGCGCAACCGGTCCAGGCTCAGGCACCGCGGCGCAGGGGCAGACCTCCCAAACAGAGGCCGATCCAGGGGAGGTATCGCCGGTTTGGGGGGGGTGGGTTACGTGGTGACCCACTTTCTGGCACACACGAACCGGCTCACAACAGCGCGCGCAGGCAGAGGGCCGGCCCCAAAAAGGGCGCCAGGCCATCTTCACCAGCAGGGGGAAAATCCCGTGCGCAGAAAGGGTCTGGGAATATGCATTCCCCACAGCAATCCCGCCCAGGGAGGGCGGGAACGGGAAGGCTTTAAAGCAGGCCGCCAAGTTTGAATAAAGCTCTTTCATCGCAACTCTAACTCACCGACTCCGTGTGGTTATTCTAGCGCTGTGTGTAGCACACCGCTACAAGGTGACATTTTTCGGCTAGCTAGCATTTCCCTGTGTGTGACACAGTGTGTAGGCTGGCATTCAGGAGCAACCTCTTTGACTTGGGTAGTGAAACCAGACTTGTTAAGCTGTTCCAACAGCTGTGCTTCGATGTCCTCTGCTATGTCACCGATTCTCCTTGAAACTGTGGTGGCTGAAAGAGAAACCTGTGCCGTCTTGTTCGCTGCAGCTTCTCCCAACAGTTCACGGCACATGTCCTTGGCAGCAGGCAGAATCAATTCTTCACCAACAGTGAAAGGCTTCTTAGCCTTTACGATACGGCTAGCCACTAAGTACGACACTCTCAGAGCAGCAGCATTTGTGGAGATGGTGGCTCTCAGCACCTGCTTCTGTCCCACTTGCTCACGTTTTTTCCGCTCAAAAAATTCAACGGGTTGGTGTTTGGACTCAAGGTGCCGAAGCAGTTTTGAGGGCATCATTGCCTCATTAGACAGCTTGTCTCCACATATCACACACAGGGGGCTTGGAGAGTGCGAGTCACCGGTCGCAATAAAGCCATATTTTATGTATGACTCGTCGTATTTTCTGTTGAAGGAAGCTTTCTCTTTTTTTTTGTAGTCTTGGCCTCAGCTGTCTCTGTGTTATCATCATTGTTAGGCCTTTTATGTTCCCTACCATCTCTTCCAAAGAAACTCTCAAGCGACGTTTGTTTTTTACTCATCGAGTAGTTGCAGGTTAATGACCGACTGATGACCTTGCATGGGTCATGACCTCGCGTATGTTCAAGTTCAACAGTGGGCGTGACAGGGAATGAGGAACGGTGCAGCTGACTCATATCGTTTCATATCGCCAAATTATATCGTTTCCTTGCGGCCCGGTAGCACATGCTTTGCGGCCTGGTACCAGTCTGCGGCCCGGTGGTTGGGGACCACTGATATACTTCATTCAATCAGGCTTGTGAGGCATGACCTGCCCCTCTCAAAACCATCCTGACTGTCCCTAATCAGTCCATGCTTCTCCAAATGCTTGTAAATCCTGTCTCTAAGAATGTTCTCCAATAGATTGCCCACCTCTGACATAAGACTCACCAGTCCCTTAATACCCAGGGTTATCCCTATTACCTTTCTTGAGCAAAGGAATACATCTGCATCCCTCCAATCTTCTGGTACTACTTGTGGGCAGAGAGGAGAGAAGGATCATCACCAAAGGTGCAGCAATCTTCCCTCGCTTTCCTTGGTAATCTGGGGTGTACTCCATTTGGCCTTGGGGACTTCTATCCTAATGTTTTTCAGAAGTTCCAAAATATTCTCTTTCTTAGCGCTGACAATTTCCAGCACGTCAGCCTGTGCTATGCTGTTCTCACTTTTGTCAAGATTCCTCTCACTGGCGAATACTGAAGCAAAGCATTCATTAAGGACTCCCATACCTCCTCTCACTCAAGGTACATATTTCCCCTTTTATCCCTGATCAGTCTAGTCACTCTAGTCATCTGCCTGTTTTTAACATATGTGAAAAAGGCTTTGGAGTTTTCTCCTTTAATTCAACTCACCAAGGCCTTCTCATGTCCCATTCTAGCTCTGCTAAATTCAACAGTTTATTTAATTTGTATTGGAATCAATATATTGTACTTGGGTTAAGGGACCAAGGCACATGAAATAAAGGGGCAAACCAGGGTAGAGTTTAGATCAGCTATGAGACAGCTGAGTGGGTCAGGGATATAGGAGACTGCGTGGCTCCACTGTTATTCTTATGGTGCTAATGATACTACAGAATGGTCCTCACTGACTTGGATCCTTCAGAATAGAACTAGCAGGAACCATTAATGGTGCATGGACAACAAGCAAAGAGATTTTTCTACCCCTTTTCCCCACAGCATTTTGTTCCTCCACTTGTGGCAATCTATGGCTTTGCTTATCTTGAAGGTGCAGTTAAGCAGTTGTCTTGTAGCTCCAGTGACCGGGTCTAATTCTGATCTTTGGTGTTTTCTGTTCTCCCTGTGACCATGTGGGTTTACTGCAAGTAGTTAAATTATCCTTTTGCATACCAAAGATGTGCTTGTTGGTAGATTAATTGGTTACTGTAAATTGCTCCTAAATGTAGATGTGTGGTAAGAGAATAGGGGTGATGTTAATGAGCAAGTGAGAGAGAATATGTTGCAGAGAATATAATGGGAAATAGGACCCATGGGATGGCTAGTGTAGCATTTATTGGCTGAATAGCTGAATAGCCTCCTTAGAGCCATAAAGTCACAGAGTCGTACAGCATAGAAACAGGCCTTTCTGCCAAACTCATCCATGCCAACCAACATGAGCTAATCCCATTTGCTTGCATTTGGCCCATAATCCTGTTGTTGTGTCGCCTATAACTAGTGATAAGACTTGAGCCAGGAGATGGAACAAAGCTGAAACACAAAATAACCTTTATCCAGTAAATCCACGCAGCCAAGAAAAAATCTCAACAGTGCATCCAGAGCAGGACTATTTAAATGGTTATTGAAGAACATTCGAGACGTTGTTAGGAACAACAACCGATCAGTGAAAGTCAGCCTCGGATTGGTTGTCAGGCGACCAATACGCATTGGATGATTTGGCTCGCCTTAACACCTTCATCTTGAAGTTGATTGCCTGTAGAAGTTGAGCCAAGGGTTTATTTGGATTGGAACAACCAGCTTGCACTGGCAATCAGTCCCCCCTCATGGTTGCAGGTTGTCATGTTCTTGTCGAGTTATTGCCTGTGGCTGTGCTGGTGCTGGTTGATTCACTTGGGGCAAATCGAATACATCCAGTAGGAGATAAAGGCCCAGGTTTGGAGCTCAGAAAGCCCCATCTGGAATATTGCATTCATCTCTGGTCACCCCATTATAGGAAGGTTGTGATGTAATTAGAGAGGGTGTAGAAGAGGTTACCAGGATGCTGTCTGGATAAGGGGACATATGCTCTAAAGAGAGGGTGGATAAACTTAGGTTGTTTTTTTCTCTGGTGCAAGAGGAGGCTGAAGGGAGACCTATTAGAAGCTTATAAGATTATGAGAGGCATAGATAGAGTATCTTTGTTCCCAGGATTGTTATGTCTAATATTAGAGGGCATGCATTTAAGATGAGATCGGGAAAGTTCCAAGGAGAAAGACAAGTTTTTTTTACACAGAGAGTGACAGATGCTTGGAGCGAGCTGCCAGGGGTGGTACTGGAGGCAAATATGATAGAAGCATTCCAGAGGCTGTTGGATAGGTGCATGAATGAAAGGCAGTGAATGTTGTCTACTTGGACTTTTATCAAGGGCTTTGGTCCAGGAGGTTAAGTCATTTGACATTAAGGATGAAGTAGTAAATTGGAATCAACATTAGCTTACCAGAGAAGACAGTGAGTTTTAGTAGATGGTTGTCTCTCGGAGTGAGGCCTGTGGTTAGTGCTGTGCCACAGGGATCGTTGACTCCATTGTTGGAGTGTGGTAGAACAGAGGGATCTGGGAGTACCGACCCATAATTCCTTGAATGTGGCATTACTGGGTCTGAAAGAGAGCTTTTAGCACATTGGGCTTCATAAATCAGATTGAGTACCAGAATTGGATGTTATGTTGAAGTTGTACAAGATGCTGGTAAAGCCAAATTTGGTGTCTTGTGTGCAGTTTGGTCACCTACCTACATAAAAGATTAGAAGAGTACAGAGAAAATTCACAAGTATGTTCCTGGGGTGTGAGATCCTGAGGAATAAGGAAAGGTTGAATCGGTTAGGACCTCATTCCCTGGAGCATCGGGAAATGAGGGGAGATTTGAAAGAGGTATACAAAATTACAGAGAATGTACAAAAAACATAAATATCTGGTGAGCAGGAGGTCTGTAGGCAAATATGCCTTGTTAATGGGAGCGGTCTGAGAAGAATGGCCAGACTGATTTCAGCTGGCAGTAAGACCATGAACAGGTGCGGCAGGTACCTAATAAAGTGGCCACTGAGTGTATGAGGGATGTAGGTAGGGTGAATGCAAGAAGGCTTTTTCCACTGAGATATAGTGAGACCTGAACAAGAAGTTATGAGTTAAGAGTGAAAGGTTGAATATTTAAGGGGAACCTGAGGACAAGCTTGTCCACTCTGAGGGTGGTGCAAACGTGGAACGAGCTGCCAATGGATGTAGGTTTGATTATAACATTTAAGAGAAGTTTAGATAAGTACTTGGCTGTGGTTGGCTTTGGTTCAGATGTAGGTCTGGGACGAGGCGGAATAACAGTTTGGCCTGGACTAGATGGGTCGATGGATCTGTTCTGCGCTGTAGTGCTCTACGACTCTATGACTGTGCAGAGATTGAAAGGTTATTGATATTATGTTGCAGACAGGATTAGATGAGTCATTTAATTATCAGTTTAATTAGTTTGGCACAACATCATGGGCTGAAGTACCTGTTCCTGTGCAGTATTGTTCTATGTTCTAGGTTTCTTTGAATAAGAAAGAGTACTTGAATATACAATGAATATTAACTGAACGGACTTAAGTCATACAATAAGGTAAACATTTCCAGCACTCCAATGGAGAAGTAATTTACCAGCACAGAGCAAATACATTGATGGAAGTGAAGTCATACTTTGAATGAGCTTTTCAGATTGGAACACAGTCTCATTTACATGCTTTTGAATCAGATAGAATGCTTCATTCTGTAAGGGAACTTGCTCAGAGACTGTCTGATCTGGAAGTACATTCAGCTACTCTGTAATGAAATTGGAAATAACTATTCATCATCACAGTGCTGTCATTCTGGAGTGTGAAATTTGCACCCACCTTCCCAAAATAGTGCTGTCAAGAGTTCTTGGATTCCAAGCCAAAGGAGTGAATTTAATCTCAGTGGTGGTGTCATGCAAGTTAACAGCAGCCTTCAACAGAAATAAATGAAGATAGCATCTCATCACATCTGTGAAGCATTTTGCCTCGTAAATAACGTGGCAGCCAAGTTGCACAAGCATTAAGTGACAGTGAAACCTGCCCCCTTGACCAGTCTTTTGATGACATCCTGATAAAGGCTGAACAAGTTCCCTCAATCCCAGTTCCAAGGGGGACCTTTGTTTTGTGAGTATTTTGTGAGGGTTTGATGATTTAACATCAGGCATCCCCATGAGGTCCATTAGTCACTTGACTAACCTGACCCATTAAAGAGATGCTGGAGAGGATTTGGATTTTGAAAAAAAAGATCAGTTTGGCCTTCAGAGCAGTAGGCGGACCAAAACAGACTCGACAAGTGAGAAGGAAAGGTTCAAGTCCGAGGACAGGTACTGAAAGGCACAAGGATTGTTGTACCCTCCCAGTTTAGACCACGTGAGCCAACTTGGTTTGTGACACACATCCCCAAATTTTAAGCACACAATATCTGTTCGCCCTCATCTTCTAAGTGAAAAACATATGCTATCCGTATGTTGGAAAATGCATTGTTTCTATTCCAATATCTATGGAATGAATATTTATTTCTGCATTCACTCAACATTTATTCAAAAACTTTTCAACTCTGAACAACATTAGAACAGTCCAAGTCACGCCTTTAAGCCTGGTGTGCTGGAGAGTGACCAGTTTGACCAAGAATGATGAGGTTTACGTTATGTGTGACAGGACACATTCAGGCATCAGTGCTCTATGGACAGCCGTTCCAAGTGTTACATGACTAATGATCAGCTAAGCAGTGTTTTGTCTGTAAATACTTTGAGTTAGAGAAATCAAAGTTTGGACTACATAGTCACAATGTTATCCAATGACACCTGATACACAAATTGACATATGTAAAATCCTCACACTTTGTATGGAGTGATTGGAGTATTTTTGATTGATAGACATCTGTTGTGATTCCATTAATATTTATTTATCGGTAGAGATGTCCTTGGTCAACATTAAATTTCAAGTACTGTACTGCTTATTCTGTACAAAGTATTACAGGGAATGAGAAACTGCATTCCAGAGAGAGAGAGATGGGGGCAGTGTGGGGGGAGAGAGAGGTGGGGAGTGTGGGGGAGAGAGGGGGGAGAGCAGGAGAGAGGGGGTAGGGAAAGAGAAAGATGGGGGAAGGAAAAGGTGAGAGGAGAGGGGAATAGACAGAGACACACCAGAGGGGAATGGACAGAGACACGGGCGGGGTGGGGGGTGGGAGAGGGAGAGATAGATGGAGGAAACTGCTTGGGTTATATATTATCATTTATCACAGCCTGTGTTGTTGTCGAGCCAAAATGTATGCTGTGTGTTCCACAATGAAATCATTTACTAAACAAGCTAAGTTGAGGAGAAACCCTCATGTGTGAGTGTACTTGGAACTTCATTTCAGAATAGGGAAAGAAAAGATTTTATGGGAAGTACTGGATCATCATCCTTATTTTAAATGTATTCAAGAATGCAGAATATTTAATAAATGATTTTAGGATTTTGGAGGAGCAAATGGATTAAATTTAAATCAAACACTGGGCACCAGTAATGGATCTGTGGCATGAAACTTCAAAGTGGAGATTTCATCTCCATGGCAACAGGAAGTCCGGAGCTGTTGTGACAGTCGTCCTGACAACCAAGCATGCTTTCTTATAATGGACTTGCATGTAGCTTTCATCAAAGCTCTGAGACGGATAGTTGAGATTCTGGAATAATTCACGAGGCTTGGCCCTGTAGTTGGATTCAAACATTTGAATGAAACGCTATCCGGGCTTAAATAATAAATAACAGACAGAGTCAGGTGGACACAGAGATAGCTGAAAGGTTTTTTTTTTGCTTTAATCTGTGCTAAGCCATAGTTTGTCTACTCCCCAATGATGGCCATCGTCGAGCAAATTGAGCTGTGTCAGATTATATGGCCCAGCTCTCTGAAAAGCAGAAGTACGTTCATGTTCATAGCGTCCCACAGCACAGAACAAGCCTTCAATCCACCATGTCCGTAAGGACCACAAGATATTTATCAATACATCCCACTTGGTCCACAGATTTATGATTCAACTGCCTACCCAGATGCCTCTTAAGTGTTCCCAGTACCTGCTTCCCACTACCTTCTCGAGCAGTGCGTGCCAGATTCTAACCATCCTCTGGTGAAAACATTTTTTATTTAAAGATCCCTTCCTTTGTAGCGTAAACCTGTGCCCTATCACATTAACTGTGTTACAAGTTTCAGCGTTGTTACAGAGCTGGTAATGCAAAGGACTAAACTAACCATCATGCAGACGAGATTCAAATCTATCATGGCAGCTGGGGAGCTTAAATTCATTCGAGTGAATAATCCAGAACTATGTTCATAGTTCGTGTTGATAGTTTACTGATTGGTCAGAATGTCAAAGGATATGGCAAGACGGCAAGTGTATGGAGTTAAGTGGGATTTGGGATCTGCCATGATGAACGGTGGAGCAGATTTGATGGGCAAAATAGCCTAAATCTGCTTCTATGTCTTGTGGTCTTCTGGTCTTAGACAATAGGTGCAGGAGTAGGCCAGCACCGCCATTCACTGTGATCATGGCTGATCATCCACAATCAGTATCCAGTTCTTGCCTTATCCCCATAACCTTTGATTTCGCTATCTTTAAGAGCTCTATCCATCTCTTTCTTGAAAGCATCCAGAGACTTGGCCTCCACTACCTTCTGAGGCAGAGCATTCCACATATCTACCACTCTCTGGGTGAAAATTTTTTTCCTCAACTCCATTCCAAATGGCCTACCCCTTATTCTTAAACTGTGGCCTCTGGTTCTGGACTCACCCATCAGCGGGAACATGCCTCCTGCCTCCAGCATGTCCAATCCCTTAATAATCTTATATGTTTCAATCAAATCCCCTCTCCTCCTTCTAAATTTCAGTGTATACAAGCCCAGTCGCTCCAATCTTTCAACATATGACAATCCCGCCATCCCGGGAATTAACCTTGTGAACCTACGCAGCACTCCCTCAATAGCAAGAATATCCTTTCTCAAACTTGGAGACCAAAACTGCACACAATACTACAGGTGTGGTCTCACCAGGGCCCTGTACAGCTGCAGAAGGACCTCTTGGCTCCAATACTCAATTTCCCTTGTTATGAAGGCCAGCATACCGTTAGCTTTTTTTCACTGCTTACTGTACCTGCATGCTTGCTTTCAGTGATTGATGTACAAGAACACCTAGATCTATAGCTAACTATAGATATAACTAACTATAGCTGCTACTTCAAAAATCCTTTTATTTAAAAATTTTCTCATTTACTCTCAAGTACTCCCTTGAATTTCGCCCCCCCTCTCTGTCCGTAATGTCCTTCACCCTGCACTCAGAAAACGGCACTCCACTCCTTAAGGCTGGTTAGCTTGACGCCTGTGGTTGGCAATATATTACAGTTTATTATTACGGATGAGGCTTCCTTTCACCCTGCACCCAGCAAATGTCATTCCCTCTTTAAAATGTGAGGGAGGCAAAATATAGGAAATTACAGGCCAGCTAGCTTGGTTGGCGAGATGTTAAAGACAAGGTTTCGGAGTGCTTGGAGACACATGATAAAATAGGCTGAAGTCAGCATGGTGTCCTTCAGGGGTAATCTTGCCTGACTAATCTGTTGGAATGACAGGTGGGATAGACAAAGGAGAATCAGTGGATGTTGTTTGCTTGGATTTTCAGAAAGCTCTTAACAGGTTCCGTGCATGAGTCTACTAAACGTGGTATTACAGGAAAGATACTAGCATGGACAGAAGTTTGGTTGACTGGCCAAGGTCTAAGAGTGGGAATAAAGGGGGTGTTTGGCTACCAGGGACTAATGGTGTTCAACAGGAGTCAGGACTTTTCCTGTTATATGAAAATGATCTGGATGTGGCCAAGTTTGTGAACAATACAAAGACAGATGGAGGGACAGGTAATGCTGAGGAAGCAGGGAGTCTGCAGAAGGACTTGGACAGATAAGGAGAAAAGGCAAAGAAGTGGTAGATGGAACGCAGTGTTGGGAAGTGTATGGTCATGCACTTGGTAGATGGAATAAGGACATAGACTATTTTCTAAACAGGGACCCCAAATTAAGAAATCAGAGGTGCAAAGGTACTTGGGAGTCCTAATAAAGGATTTCCTAAAGGTTAACTTGCAGGTTGAGTCAGTGGTAAGGAAGACAAGTGCAATGTTAGCATTCATTTCAAGAGAATTAGAATATAAAAGCAAAGATGTAATGCTGAGGTTTTATCAGGCATTAGTCATACAGCAGTTGGCGTATTGAGTAGTTTTGGGCACTATTTCTAAGAAAGGATGTGCTGGCATTGGAGAGGGTCCAGAAAAGGTTTACAAGAATGATCCTAGGAATGAAAAGGCTGATGTATGAAGAACATTTGATGTCTGTGGACTTGTACTATCTATCCACTTCCAATTTAACAATATTCAGACTCTTCAAATACACTCATTGGCTACGCAAACATGAGGAAATCTGCAGATGCTGGAATTTCAAGCAACACACATAAAAGTTGCTGGTGAACACAGCAGGCCAGGCAGCATCTATTGGAAGAGGTACAGTCCTGAAACGTCGACTGTACCTCTTCCAATAGATGCTGCCTGGCCTGCTGCATTCACCAGCAACTTTTATGTGTGTTAAACTCATTGGCTACTTTTTTAGGTGTCTGCCTACTCATTAATGCAAATATATGATTAGCCAATCATGTGGCAGCATAAAAGCATTCAGAAACGGTCAAGAGTTTCAGTTGTTGTTCAGACCAAACATCAAAATGGAGAGGAAATTTGATCTATTGTAAGTGACTTCGACCATATAGTGATTATTGGTGCCAGACAGGGTGGTCTGAGTATCTCAGAAACTGCTGATCGCCTGGGATTTTCACCAGAACAGTGTTTGGAGTTTACAGAGACTGATCTGAAAAACAAAAAAAAAAATCCATTGAGCAGCAGTTCTATGGGTAAAAATGCCTTGTTAATGAGAAAGGTAGGAAGGAGTATGGCCAGACTGGTTCAAGCTGACAGGAAGGTGAGAATACCTCAAATAACCATGCATTACAACAGTGGCGATTAGAAGAGCATCTCTGAATGCACAACATGTTAAACCTTGAAGTGGATGGACTACAGCAACAGAAGACCATGAACATATTGAGTGGCCACTGAGCGTTATAATGGAAGCAGAGTTTAAAAGCTTGTAAACCTCTGAGGAATAAAACTTGGCCATGCCTTTACCCTAACTGGGCAACTCTTATTTTTCAATAGTGGCCCCCTACTTCGAGTTTCTCCCACTGGAGAAAACATCCTCCACATCCACCCTGTAAAGGCTCGTTAGAATGATGTAAGTTTTAATGAAATCTTTTCTTACTTCTAAATCTCTATGGATACAAGCTTAGCCTGTCATTCTTTCCCCAGAAGACAAGCTACCCATTCCAGTAAACCTCTGAACTGCTTATCATTGTTTTATTCCTCTTTAAATTAAGTTTAGTGCAAAATAAAAGCAACAATCTATTGTGACACGGGGTTTTCAATTTTCTGCAGAACAAATACCCTAAAATTCCCGGCAACACACACAACGAAATGCTGGAGGAACTCAGCAGGCTAGGGAGCATCTGTGGAAAAAAAGTACAGTCGATGTTTCGGGCCGAGTCCTACCCTAAAATTCCCATAGTATGCCTGGATTACGTGCACAACATCATCTTTTATTGTGGTGCTTTGTTGCTAGATAAGACCAATGAGATTTACAATGCAAGCAGTAACTGTTAATTTGATCAATTATTATCATGTTGCAAATGTACTTGCCCACAGTCGGGCACTATACAGTCAAATGCTGTACTTTTCCATTGCCTTGAGAATCATACACCCTTTCCATGTATCAAAACCAAAGCACAAGAGATTCTGCAGATGACTAGAAACCCAGAGTAACACACACAAAATGATGGACAAACTCTGCAGGTCAGGCAGCACCTATGGAAAGGAGTGAAGAGTAAACATTTCGGGCCGTGGCACTTAATCAGGGCATAAACCAAAGGCCTTTGTCTGTTTGTGCTCCTGACAACAGTCCTTAATGTGTTGACTTCATTTGTATAAATAACCCTATTCTGAAGTGGTTTCACAAGAATATGTTTGAAAAATGAAGGCTAATAACATCTTGGGAGAAAATTTTAAGCTTTATATCAGTTTTTAAACTCCATCTTGTGTACTGGTCTAGCAACAAATAAACACATGATGTTTGCTTTCAGACTACCAACGGCTCATGACGGTGGCTGAGGGGATCACAGCTCTCCTCTTCCCTTTCCAGTGGCAACACGTCTATGTACCCATTCTCCCAGCCTCACTTCTGCACTTTCTTGACGCTCCAGTCCCCTACCTGATGGGCCTGCAGTCTAAGGAACCCAATGACCGGTCCAAGTTGGAGCTGGCGCAGGAGGTAAGAATCTGAGCTTCGCTCCACGTACGCATGGGTGAGCAAGGAAAACGCTCTCAGCTTAAGTGCCGCAAGAAGGGTGGTCAGTGAGGGTCAATGAAATTGTTGATTTGGGCTGACTGGGAAAGCTGCAATGAATAATCAACAGAATGAATGTCGTGGCAAACCAAGGAGCCTCCTGATTTACAAATATTTGTAAGCTTCAGTCTGTTAACTGCCCACCACCAATTTGTAATGCTGAGCTAATTATTGCAATAACTCAGAATGGAAGTGGGTGTAGGCCATTTCGCCCTTCTACCATTCTATAAGTTCGTGGCTCTTCATTAACTCTGTGCCATTTCCTGAACTAAACCTATATCCCTTGATTCTCTTAATATCCAGAAAACTATCCATCTCCATCTTGATTACACTCAGTGACTGAGTCTCCACAGCCCTCTTGTGTGGAGAATTTGAAAGATGCGAACCATCTGGGTGAAATATTCCGTCCCATTTCTGTCCTGAATCGCTGACTCCTTTAAGACTGGAATCCTGTTGCCAGGGAGATATCTTTCTGAATCCACCCTGCCATGCTGCTTTTGTCTTTTTGTATGCTTCACTAGTGCTGCCTCTTCTAAGCTTTAGAGAGTTTAGGTCCGGTTTCATTCAGCTTCTTTGGGACCATTCCCCCCCACCCACACTTTCAAACCAGGAATAAATCTGGAATGCTGTGGTTTCATTCCCTCTGTCTCAAATATATTCTGCTTTAGAAGGGGATGCCAATCCAGTACTTAATGTTCCATGTGCACTCTTGTCATAATTGGAGAAAGACATCTTTACTCATATACAGAACTCTCCCAAAAAGCCCAGCATAGTTTTGGCTGTCCTAATTACTTCTTATTCCCACATAATCTCATTAACTTTGAGTGACTTGTGTGCAAGGACACCCAGGATTCTCAAAACGCCAACGTCTTTCAATGTCTCAAATTACAAAATCAAAAGGGTTTGTGCCTCATTTTTCTGCCCTTTCTCTTAACCCCACCTTTAGCTGATTGACATCTCTCTGTGTTCTTCCCACAACCCCCTATGCCAAATTATATTGTATCATTCGCAAACCTGAATCTCCATTCTCAAACGCAACAGTGTCTTCCCCACACAACCATCTTGTGGGCGGCATAGTGATGGAACGTTAATATGTTTTCTGTGGACAGTTATTGGCAGCCATTTTAAGGGTTTCCTATACAGTGTAAGAACTGAATAAGGAAAATTGCCACCTTCACCTTTACAATTATAATTGGGACAGGTCAACATCCCCTCACTTGTACAAGGAAGAGAAGCATTCACGATCTCCGTACATCATCCTCATCAAAGTGGGTACTCTTTTAACGCAAAGGTTAGTGGAAATTGTGTCATTTGCTCTCTAAGATACTGGAGGATAGTTGGTAATTTAAACATATAGGGGTTTATATAAGCAGAGAACACTGGAAATGCTCAGCAGATACTTTTATTTAAATAAATTGCATTGTGAAAAGCAGCATTTCTTAGCATCTTTCTCTGAAGAGGCAGAGAGATTCTGGAAGCTTCTGTGCTGAAAGATGCCAATGTAGAGTGAACACTTGGTCACATGCTGTAGTTGTTAACCTCGTAGCCCCAACATTGCTTGTGTGACAGGAACCCAGAACATGCGTGCCCCACCACTCAACCAGACTCGAAACAAAAAAAAACATCAAAACTCTCCAGACGTGGTTAAGTGGATCTTTAAGTAGGGATGTAGATCAAAGGCTGTAATTGGAATTAGGTTCTAATCAATATGAACTAATTGATGAGGCTGGAATGTGTTTTAAAAACTCTACAGTGATTCCTATTTTGAGAGTTGATTTGCTCAAAGCCCAGTTTGATAATGCACCTTCCAAACTTTCTACCGGGACAGCTGCACAACTTGGTAAATAATGACACTTCATTCAAAGGTTGATAGTGGGCATAGAGTCTTGAACTCAATGTCACTGCTCTGTTGGAGCAATCACCTGGCACATCACCCACTAATTCTGAGATCCAGTGGTTTCCTGGTAGGTAATGTGGACCATACTGCAAAAGTTTTGCCAGTACCTGCCAAACTAATAAATTAATTCTATCCATGAGTAACTGCTGAATGCCACTTGACAAAATTATCAGGTTGTTGAGAACTATTTAGCATGTCACTGACTATTTTGGAACTGATGTGTGAAGTGTTTTAAGTAGTATTGATTGTCTTGTAGCATTGTAATGCAGAGTACACATAGTATGATATAGATTCAATGCACTGAACCTGGGAATCTACATCTGGCTCAT
Organism: Mobula birostris; assembly: GCF_030028105.1. Taxonomy (NCBI): domain Eukaryota; kingdom Metazoa; phylum Chordata; class Chondrichthyes; order Myliobatiformes; family Myliobatidae; genus Mobula; species Mobula birostris. The sequence goes on along the minus strand of NC_092378.1, from coordinate 46,866,077 downwards.
TACGTGATGAGTGATTCCCCCCCCCCCCCCCCGACTCACCAGAGCCCCATTTTCTGTGCTCTCTTTAAACAGAATAGGTTTCCTGGAAAGTGTTTTTGTAGAATAAAGTGTGAAGTTAAAATAAATGAGTTAAGTTTGCATCAGGTAACCATCAGTAGGGAAAATCGACAAGTCTAGCACCACAGTGTTTTCAAGCATTCCAGACTGTTGGAGTACGATGTTATGCTGAGGATCCATGGCATCTTTGTTGGACGTCAAAGATTTTTGTTATGCTGGTCCACATTTTTCCAGGAGTCTTGGCCAGCAGTCTTCCCTCACCACCACCAAATACCAATGATTTTATCCCTATGTTTGCTGATAGTTGTGCTTTTCCTGTAATGACAATGCCTCAAAAAAGCAAGTCATTGGCAGGGAACCAATTTGGAGTATCCCAAGCACACGATGAAATGTAATTTCATGCACATTTGCATTTTCTTACTGCCAAATACACTTACATGCCAAATGCACTCACCAACCAAATAATAGAGTCACTTATAGTTTCATTGCCAAGTAATTTAACCAAAACTTCCCACTGCACTTAGCAAAGTGAACTCTTTAACTCCTAAAATGCCAATGAAGATGTCAGTTGTATGTCTAATGATGTCTGTTGACTTTCTCTGTAGTGGAAAGTGAACATTTAATGTGATGGCATTGGTAGGTATCCGTCTGTCTCAAAGGACAATGGAAATGGTCATCCTCATCATCACAACCCTGGGCAGAAGGTATGGAGATCCTGAGATGTCCAGTTGTCAAGATTCCCCTCTTGGCCTCACCACTGTAGTCCAAAGTCATGGAGCAATATGTTTTCCACCAGCTCAGCTGCAGGAGCTGCCAGAAGGATGTTCAATGAGGGGCTCCACTCTAGATTTGCTCCCTGGGTTTATTCCCGTAGTCTTTGTCTCTCCTGAGGCTGCCCACAAGTGGATCTGGCTCACAAGCACCAGGGTGTGTTCACACGCCAGTGGGCCTGCGTGCTACCTGTACAGGGGCCAGACCTCCTCCCCGTTCTCTACAGTTCAGCCTGAGTCCGAAGGGAGTTCAGTTCCCATGTGTCGCCAGCGAAGAGGCACTATATGAGGCTTGCTGTTGGCAAGGCTGTGTACTGGCAGGGAGAGACTTACATTTTCTGCTCTCCTTTTCATGAGACCGCTAGTCAGCGGTGGAAGCTGAAAATGAGAGCGACAAGCACTACCCTCTACATTACCACACTAGATCCATCACAACAACCATTAGAAAACAGGAAAAAAAAACATCAATATAGACATTTTTCACATACATAGGACAGGAACTTCAGGCTAGTTGATAAAGAATTGAGGGCCATATGTAAAAACATATTGTTTGAGTTTTTTGAGCCTATTTCTAATTGGGAATTCCTTTCTGCTCATTTTCCATGAGGAATTTATTTTTTTTTATTGTGATCCAGCGTGGAATAGGATCCTCCGGCCTTTCGAGCCGCACCACCCAGCATCTCCTGATTTAATCCCAGCCTAATCATGAGACAACTTACAATGACCAGCTAGCCTACCAACTGGACGTCTTTGGAATGTGGGAGGAAACTGGAGCACCTGGAGAAAACCCACACGCTCACAGAAAGAACATACAAATTCCTTACAGGGATGTGAATGAGTTCATTGTTCCAAAAGTTATTTCTCTTGTGAGCATTTTGTGTAACTCCCAAAGATGGTGATGGCCTTGTAAAGCAGTTTGTCAGTGTGTCCAACTAGATTTTAATTTTATTGAGGGGTATAAAACCTAAGGGACATAAGCACTCAACAGCCTTCCTAGGGTTGGAGAATAAATTAGAGCGCTAGGTTTGTGGTGAAAGGGGAAAAATTTAAGAGGAACTTGAGGGGCAATCTTTTTATACTCAAAAGATGGTAGGTATGTGGAATGAGTTGACAGAGGAAGTGATTGAGGAAAATTCTTTCAAATGATAGTTGGACATCCACGTGGATCAGAATGGTCCAGCAGGCTATGGGGCAGACACTAGCAAATGGGACAATCTTGGATGGGCATTTTGCTTGACGGACCTGAAGCTGAAAGGCCTGTTTCCAAGTTGTATGATTCTGTGACTCTTTCTGAGTCAGTATGGAGGGGAGAGTGCAGTAGGTTCTTCAAACATTGCTGGACCGTCAAAAGCTGTGTCATCTGCTCTGGTGGAAAATGGTTTTAAGTACACTGTACAGCTCTGAAAGTATTAATTTAGCACCATCATCAATGCATACATTTATGCTGTACATAACCCTATTCCCATTTAATTTCCCTTGACTTTATCAGAGATTTTTTTGCACTTATGTATTTGGGTTCTCACTCCATCCATAGCATTCCTATTAACCCTTCCTTGGGGTAGCAAGTTCTGTGTTCTCATTGTAGAAAGGTTTGATCAACTGGAATTCTGTGCAATTGAAGTGAATTAGAAGGGGTTCCATGCACTTGAATAACTGTTGGTAAACATTCAAAAGGCTCAAAAGAGAATTATCAAGATAGTCATTGCTCACCTCCAATCTATTAGATTTTTCATCTCCTCATTTGAAATCCAAAAGGACTGAAATATGATTGTGCCAGCTCCAAGCAGCTGTATTCAGGAGGATGGAGCGTTTTTTTTTACATAATAATTCAACTGACCTCAGCCTTGACTTTGTCAACTCCCTAAAAATAGACAGTACAATCTGAAACTTTAGAACATGAATCAGAAATATGTTTATTATCACTGCATTATAGGATGTGTTGTTTTGCGGCAGTAATACAGTGTACAGCTATAAAACTACAATAAATTACAAAATAAATAAATAGTGGAAAAAAAGAAATAATGAGATAGTGGTCAGAGACAATTCAAGAATCTGATGGCAGAATGGAAGAAGCTGTTCCTGAATCATTGAGTGTAGGTCCTGTACTGTCTCTGCCAAGACAGTAATGAGGCATGTTGCAGATGGTGAGTGTACTTAATGATCATTGCCATTTTCTTGAGGTGCCGCCTCTTGAAGGTGTCCTCAATGGAGGGGAGGGTTGTGCCTGTGATGGAGCTGGCTAATTTTACAATCCTCTTCAGCATCTTGAAATCCTGTAACTGGGAGCCCCCAAGCTGTGATGCAGCCAGTCCAAATGTTCGCTATCATGCACTTGTAGAAATTGGCAAGAATCTTTGGTGACTCTGAAGAGAATACTCTTCACATACAGAGTACTTAACTTTCAGAACTCCATTCAAAAATGACGGTGCGGCAGAATGTAAATTGAAGCTCTGTGACTAGAAGCTAATACATTTTTATAAGGCAAATGGGCTCGGAGTTACAGAACCAAGATGGGTGAGTGGAGTTCTGTTACTTTGTTTATAACCAATTTGATAGCAGAAGCTTGAAGGGCTGATTGGCATCCACAATTACTGTATCTCTGTAAGCACTGCACTCTTGTGTGAAGAAGGAAATGCATTTGACAGAATGGGAAGATTGTAAATAAGCCCAGACCCTGAACAGACAACTGCATATCAGGAATTCTGATTTTGCATCATCAGAAATATTGGATTCTTGTCCGTGTGTGTGCGTATGTGTGTGAGAATGGTGACTTGTTGCTCACATTAAAGTTTTAATGCCAGCTGATTACTTCACTGGAGCACAGATTTGATCAGTGATGGCCTCAAATCCAATCCAGTTAAATTTTAAGAGTTCTTGTCATAGGATAGAATAGAGTAGAAAAATACAGCACAGAAACTGGCCTTTCGGCCCATCTAGTTCATGCCGAAACAATTTAAGCTGCCTACTCCTATCAAGTTGCACCGGGACCGTAGCCCTTGGTACGCCTATCATCCACATTCCTATACAAACTATGGTTTGAATTTGAAATCAACTTGATTAAGTTATTTTTTTAATGAGACAGCTATGATTTTAGTAAGTAGTGGAGTGAGTCTGAGGAACTAACCAGTTTAATCTTTTTCCTAAATTGTATGTTTTGCATTTAACTTGCTTGTCTTGGAAGGAGCCAATGAAAGAGACACTTTAAAGTGTGTCAGAACAAATTTAAGTCCAAGCATTGCACCAGTCATTGGCCAGAACTGGGTTGGCAGAAGTAAGCTGGCAATGAGTGTTACAGAAGGTGTGAGTATTTGAATCTGGAGAAATCTGTCATCCAACAACTTGCAGCTGTCTCAACAGCTGCCAGACTTCTGAATATTTCCACCGTTCACATGGCCCATTTTCTAGTGCGAGTTAAATAATAAATGTGTCAAAATAAAGTGAAAATCCAAGTTCTTAGAAAAAGTTAAGCAAGTGTCCAGCTTGATGTATCTAATGGCAGCCAAACGTTTGCTTTCCAGAAAATGGCCGCGGAAACTCCCAATACATTGCAACATGAAACAGAAGGTGCAGTAGGCCATTCAGCCCCTTGTGCCTGTTTCCATTCAATAAGACCATGTCTGCCACATTTCTACACAAATCTATATCCCTTGATTCCTGCAGCATCCAAGAATATATATTGATCTCAGGTTGTGCATGTGCTTTGTAGTGCTATTCTGGAGAAAAATGGGAAAGTTACCTATGGCACATTGACCAGCATTCATCACCTGCCAGCACTAATAGTCTTGTTGTCACATTGTTGATGGGAACTTTGCTTTGCGAAAATTGGCTCTTTCCCTGCAGTTAAATTCCTAAAATATTCAATTGGCTACAAAGTGAATGGGATGTCCCGAGTTTGTGAAAGACTCCTTATCCATTCAAGAAACTAGAACTTTTACTGTGTAGTGCTTGCTTCACTGGTGACTGGAAACCATATAATATGCTATCATGTACAATGCTCACTCACAATACATCCATGAGTGCTTCTCTTTCCACACTGAAGCAGAATTTAATCAGAGCTGAAGCACCCCACCCCCATAATGATTTTTCCCCACACTACATGATCCCCTCCACCATTTTGATTCCCTTCCAACCTAATCACCATCCCTCATCCACCCCCATCTGCTCCCAACCAAATCTTTATCCAGTATTCACTCAGCGCAGTGGCAAGTGATTCAGGAGGAAAGACTCTACTGTGCACATGCAATCATCTACAAGCACTTGGATGTAATATCGGAGCCAATGAACCTTATACCCAACAGTGCTGATCCATCACCTTGCTCCAATGTGCATTTTTGCACATGGTATAATCTTCAACCAAAGTCTTGCTGTGTTTTTTCCCCTTACTGATTTTGATAATAACCTCTGTCCCTGTACCTTTCCTCCCTACAACTCTATGTCCAGTCTGGAAATGAGCCGCACAAGCTGGGAGCATCTGGTATAATTGTCAATCTACACTGTGCTTAATGAACCTCAGGTGGAGGTAGGTTGCAGTTTTTTTGGGAAGAAACAACCTGGAAGGACTCCCAGTTCTAATTGATTCTTGGGACTTGTACTGGAAGTGCTTACCCATAGATTGCAAGTGAGCTCAGGGGCAGGCTGTGTCTATTGCCTCTTAACCTACCAGCAAGTGATACCAAAGTCCGTACTTCTAAAGCTCATTCAACCAAGAAACCAGAAGACTCATGTGGCACCTGTCCAGCAAGAGGGAATGACAGAGCTGAATGGGTGTTTAATTATCTGCTTTTGTCCCAAGTAAAGATTTCCCTGTTGTCAACAATTTATTTCCTATCTGCTTTATATCACCCAGCTACTTTATCAATAAAAATCGTAGCTAATTTAACCAGTGTTGACCCCAGTGCTCCTTGTGTGGTACTGTACACTGACAACAAGAACTTCTTCAATATCTTCAGTTTACAACTACATTCAATGCTGGAAGTATAACATGAATTGGATCAGTGCTACACTCTGCAGTGAAGCTGGCTTAGCTCCATCCGGAAGCATCAGTGTACTGCCTAGGGCAAGTGAGCCCACTGGGGTGACTATCACAGAGATGATGCTGCCGCGTGACTCTCTGAATTGACTGCAGTCTGTGCTGCCAATACAGTTATTTGCTTGTCTGAAGAAATTATTTGGAACAGAAATCACTGAACATCTGTTTAAATGTTACACTGGCTTGTTGGATCACTATAGTTATCCCTGTATTCTCAGCCAAGCATCAAAATAGTCCTCAGTAAAATAAACATCCATATATTGTACATTAGTTTAAAAACTGGGCTGATTATGAATCTTAGAGTCAGATTAAGTGGGACTATCTCAGGAAAACCTCTGAGATAGCCGTGGACCCCTGCAGAGTTTAATGGCCAGGTTGATCCAGCCAATGCCAATTGATTTGCCTAAGCTAAACTGCCAAAGGTTAATTGAGAGTACAGTGTATTCATCTTCACATCAGCAGCTTGGGCGAGTGCCATCCCTCTTTCCAGGGCTCATGAGGATATATATTTCTAGCAGGTTCTGCACAAACACAATCACTGTCTGAAGTTTTAAATTCATTAGTGTGCCAGTAAGACTATATGATATGTGGCATTGATTTTGTATGCAGTGGCATTCTTTGCTGCATCAGAACACAGTACAAATATATATTTGCAAGGTTGTACTACTTAGCATTCGCTTATGGAACCCTTTTTCAGTATGTACACAATGCAGACCAAAATTTAGTATTCATCTAACACACAATGCTGTGGTTACTCATGTGAGCAGTGCGTGCATCGCTTTTGCAGAAGGTACCCCTGTTATGTTTTGTGACTCCAAGACATGAAACAAGGGAGTCCAGAATGTGATTATGTTAGTTTTGTTTTTACCTTAATCGAGGCGTGTGCATATATATGTAGTGGCGAAATGACATCTGCTATTCATGTACTTTTACATAAAACCCATAATGAATTATATATGTCAAAGGATGCTTATTCGAACAATATATTTACAATATTACTCAAATATTACAGAAATATTAAATGCACAACACTCTCCCTGCTTAGCTGCATGTCCCAACTCAATGAAGAATGCATCTTAATTATATGCACAGTATACTATATAATACAACTATTATACAGACATCCATTGCATAGTAAATTTTAAATTGTCCAATTCAAGCCTCAAGATTTAACCTTATTATTGTGAGATAACATCTTTCCTGACAAGGTTGGGGTGGGCAGAGTGGTCACTCTGCTTGATGGGTGAGATTGTGGCTGTGAAAAAGTCTCAGGTTCTGAGACCTCCTCCATGCTGATTTTAGGAGCTGAATCTGGGACTGCAGGAAGTGGTTCTGACAGCTCTGGACACCTTTCCTCTCTTTGCTCCAAGATACTCCATCAGCATTTCTATGATTAGTTGCCTTCTTGAATTTGATTTTGTAACTCTGACCTCCAAGAAACAGAGAACATCTCTGTGTTTGCACTGCTACAGTTAGTGGAGCACCCTTCTGTGGATTGAAAATGGACACTAATGGTTGATGACCAGGAATGAGGGTAAACTCTCTCCCATTCAAGTACTGGTTGAAGCATTTTATACCCCAAACCAGATTCGAGGCCTCTCTGTCAATCAGTGCTTCATTTTTTTCTCTGCAGCAGTAAGAGAGTGTGATGCAGCTATGGGGCATTCACTTTCATCCCGCATAACATGTGACATGACTGCACCTATACCATAAGGCGAGTCACAGGCAAACTTCACTGGATGATGAGGATCATAATATGTGAGTACAGTGTCTGCCATTAGCATTTCCTTTGCCCTTTGGAAAGCCACTTCATACAGCTTTGTCCATTGCCATTTCTTCCTGATCTGTAGTAATGAGTTCAAGGGATAGAACACAGTAGCCAGATTTTATTGGAACCTTTTATAGTAATTGACAAATCCTAGAAAGGACCACAACTGTGTCACATCCTTTGTCCTTGGGGCATCCACCACTGCTTGAATTTTCTTAGGACACTACTGTAATTCTTGTGCACCAATGGTGTAACCTCAGTAGGTGATGCTTGGTTTTAAGAATTCACACTTGTTGCCTTATGCTTTGAGTCCATAATCTTCCAATCTTTTTAACACTGTCTTGAAATTTTGGAGATGTTCCTTCTCATTCTTACTAGTAACAATGATGTCTTCCAGGTAACATTGGTGCCTGGGTAGCCTTGCAGCACCTTGTTCATAACTTTCTGCCACAGTGTAGGTACAGATGCTACTCCAAAAACAAGTTTTATACTGATAAGGCCCTTTGTGAGTGTTTTTGGTGAGAAATACTTTGGACTCTTCCTCCATCTCCATCTGTAGGTAGGCCTCAGCTCAGTCTACTTTGCTGAAGTGTTTTCCTCCAGAAAGATTTGCAAAGATATCCTCCATCCTCGGCAGAGGGTATTGGTCTACTTTCAGTACTAGGTCAATAGTGACTTTAAAATCACCACAGATCCTGACAGGCCTATTCTTCTTGGTTAGTGGAACCACTGCTGTTGCCCATGAGCTCCATTCAACCTTGGAAAGAATTCCTTTAACCTCCATGTGATCTAACTCACTGGCTGTGTTATCACAGATGATGTAAGGAACTGGATGGGCTTTGTAAAGCTTGGGTATGACATTGTCATTTTACACAATTTTACCCTTGATATATTTGAGTTTTCCAGTGCCATCCTTGAACACTGCTGTGGCAACATTCAGTTCCTTTCTTAATTCAATTTCAGTTTACTGTGTTGCAGGGGATGTGGCATCCAAATAGTGGATGGATCTCCAATCAAGTTGTAGTCTTCTCAGCCAATCATGGCCCCACAATGCTGTCCCTCCTGTTTTTACAACATACAAACCCAATGTGGCTTGTTGGTTGTTGTATTTCACTGTTATTAATGTTATTCCCACAGAAGTTATCTTTTCTGCAGTGTAAGTTCTTAATTGGATACCTGTAGACTTAAGTTCTGTATTTTCAAAATGCCACTAAAAATCATTTAGTGGAATGACTGAAACAGCCGAGCCAGTGTCCAGTTGCATTATAATTAATGTGCCGTTCACTTCTGGAAGAAGCCATATTGCCTGCCTATTGTTAGTTTTCACATTATAAACCTCAAGGCTACACAGTCCTGTGTCACTCTCATTATAATCAGAATTTTCATCAACAGCATGCAGCTGAGTGCTCTTTTTGAAATTGCAGCTTGTCTGTTTATCCTTTTCTCTTTCCTGTGCAGTCCATTTATTTTTGTCTGCTTGACACGCTCTTTGTATGTGTCCTACTCTGTTGCATTTTCTCCAAGTTTCACCTTTAAACCTGCATTTGGTTTGCTGCATGTGAGCCCCTGCCACAATGGTAACACAACTTGCTCGGCCAGACAGGCTCAGACATTGCAATTTTGTTCACGCTCACTTTCATTCCTGACTGCAACTCAATTGCGTCTCTGTCTGTTCTTTCTGTTGAAACAGCGATTTTAACTGCTCATTTAAATGTAAGTCATGCTTTAGTTAGGAGCTGTTTTTGAATGCTTTCTTGTAAGATTCTACAAATTAAACAGTTTCTCAGTGCATCATTAGGCCCATCACTGAACTCCCAATGCTCAGACTATTTCTTCAATTCATCCACATAAGCTGAAATGGACTCCCCTTCTTTTGATTCCACTTGTGAAACCTTAAGTGTTCTGCAATCAGCAATGGTTTCAGTTCTAAATGTACCAGCATTACTTTCATAACATTCAGCAAAGCTCATTTTGGCTGGCTTGGTTGGAGCAGTTAAACTTCTAAGTAAACTGTATGCTGTAAAATCCAATGCACACAGCAAAACTAGTACTTGTTCCTCATTGACTATTTCATTTGCTTCAAAATACTGTTCAATTTGCTCAGTATACAATATCCAGTTATCTCTTGTGCAATCGAACGTGTCTATCTTTCCAATGCTGCCAGCCATTTCTGCTCTTTTTCTTATTTATGTTTATTATCACCCAGCTCTCACTGTTTATGAATCTGTGAAATTGTCCATTATCTGCTTTTTTCTTCTGGACCATCTCTATCCCTTCCCAAAGAAGCACATGCTGCACTGTTATTTTCACTCGACCATTCTTTCTTGCACTTCTTTAAAACTCAGACATCACTCTGCGCTTCAACAGGTGGGTGGTCATCTCAGGATCATTTAAAATTTCTCATCGCCACTGTTATGTTTTGTAACTCTAAAACATAAAACTAATTGAAAGAAAAACAAGGGAGTCCAGAATGCGTGTATGTTAGTTTTGTTTTTACCTTCGTGAGGCACGCGCGTATGTCACAGCGTAATGATCCATGTCATTCATGCACTTAAATATAACCCATAATGAATTGTGTAAACAACAAAGAATGCTTAATCAAACAGCATGTTTACAATGTTGTTCAAATATTACTTGTATATTAAATACACAACTCTCACACCCAACCTTCACTCCCCAGCGTGAGGCTATTTTCTTCACATTCTTGCCCTAAATGGTATATGCACTCTGGAACAGATTCTACACTAGAAGGCTCACGCAAAGATCTTATGCTATAACCTTCCCCCTTGCACAGACCCTGTAGCTATAGTTAGATCATGTGATGTAGAGAGAGATGATCACAGGGGAGATAATGAGATAGTTGTTTATGGGGGAGGGTGTGATTTGGGCTACGACAATAGGGTCAGCTGGACTATGAACAGAAAGGTCAGGACAATGATCTGTCAGGAAGAGGATTGAGGGAATGTGTAGGGAAGGAGCAATAACTAAGGCTACATCCACACTACGCTGGATAATTTTGAAAACACCGGTTTCGAGTAAAAACGACAGGCGTCCACACTAAGCGTTTTTCAAAATATCTCTGTCCATATTAGAACGGATATTTGGGCGAATCTCCTCCACTGGGCATGCGCAGGACACACAGAAAACAAGCAAAGAGGAAACGGTATACTTGGTGTGCGTTTGTCCGGTTACAGAGTAGAAAAACTTAAAGAGGAATTGCTCTTGACTCTTGCGCAGGAGGACTTAAAACTGAAAAAAACAAATACTGGAGCATATGGAGGCAACTGACAGGGAGTTCATGGACAGTATGACCCAGCTGACGACGAACATTGAAAAACTGACTAACTCTGTTGCATTAATAAAGCACCTTTTTAAATTTATGAAACATGTCTGCATCAGTGTTATCTTGTATTTCTATACAATGTTACATTAGGCTGCTACACATCTATTGTCAGAGAAATACTTGCATAAATAGGTAAACCACCTTCATACAAGCAAGGATAGAAAACAGGGCAAAGTGAGTATACTTATTTATTCAGTAAGCTATGGGTCAAAGTATTTGGTGAGTACATTTCTAACTCTTCTGGCTTCAGTCTCGTTGCCGTCTGTTCTGAAATTGTTAGGTTCTGCGAAGCGCAGAATCAAATATCGCTGTGATGATTGTACGCTCTAGTATCAATTGTTTGGCGACAATAAAATAGTAGTAATAATAATAAGAAGAAGAAAACAATGAAATGCCGCGTTGCCACCATCTGTTCCGGTACGTCATTACAGCGGTTTTGAAAATCTCCGGTTACCCCGTCCACACTGCAACGGATATTAGGCGTTTTCAGATTTATTCACTCTGGAGACCGTTTCTGAAAATGTCCGTTTTTGGGGGATGAAAATGCCGTTTTAGTGTGGATGGAGGGTCAAAACGAAGAGAAAAAGCTTTGTTTTCAAAATTATCCGGCGTAGTGTGGACGTAGCTTAAGAAGAATCTCTGAAAAACAATGGACACTTTGAACAGAGGACAGCAGAACATCGAATGTCAAGTCCCCACCCACTAAAAGTAGTAATGGGGAAAGAGGACTGGGTAACATGGCAGAAATTTAAGAGAATCAGGGGCAAAGGAGAAGGTAGTGGCCATCACTAAGGAGAAGATACTGGGGAAGCTTGAGGGGGATAAATCACCTGGACAAGATGGGGTACATCCCAGAGTTTTGAAAAAGTAGCTGAAGAGATACTCATTTGCTTCTACCATGCCCCAACTCACCTGACAAATTACAATAACCCATAATAAATGCTTAACACAAAATACATTACAGACATACAGAAAATAGATACATGGCTCCTACAGCCAAATTAGCTTAAGTTCATCAAGAACTTCAAGATCACTGTGATTGTGCTCTTCAGTGAGTACTCAAAGCAGCTTACAGTGTGCATCCTTCAGGCCAGTTAGGTATTCCTCTCCCTGTGGCACATCAGGCAGCAACCTCATCGTTTTTGTCTCTTTTCTATGAGGCCGAATTGCTAGCTTGATGCTCAGCCTAGCACAGATGGATGCAAGGCGTGCAAGGAGCCGGTTAGATTCAAAACCCGGACCACTCACTTCAAGGTCACTAAACTACCAGCCGGCCTTTCAAGCCAGTTAGAGATGTATATGCCCTTCGCTGCATCTTCAGTGGAGTTGTATGTGTGTGTTTTCATCCTTCAGTATGTGCTCAAGGCAGCACATGTTGCTTGTACCAGTTTCACTCCTAAAGCCAGCAAAATAGCTCTGTATCATTATATTTACCTTCCAAAGATGACTTACTCCACTCCTCGTTTTCCAACATGCTCTGTGTTCCCTTCCTCTGTCTCAATAAAAATAGCAAGGCTATGATTGATGTGTGTAGTCTGCTCTGAATCAAGTGGAACTGATGCTTAATGACATCTCTTTTATCTTACTTAATCAAGCAAGCCAGCATTGCTACTGATTCTTCATACCAGCTTTTACATAAATATTGTTGAATTGTATTTTTTTAATCATGATTCAACAATCGTTTGTATTATTAATTCAACAAGAATCTGCTGGCAGGGCTTGAAGCATTAAATTCACAGCATATATATTGATTAATATCTTGAGATCCTTGTTGACTGATTCATTTATTTCAACCGTGGGCTGTCTATTTTGCCCAAAATTCCTGCGAGCTGTATTTCATCTGAGTGAAAGGTTGATCTTTTGCAAATGTACCTATTGTCATTATTTTCTCTCCTGCACGTTGACAATAAGTTGAACCAATTACATGGTTGCAGTATATTTCTTGTAAGTGGTATTCAGCTGCTACAAAATTAACTAGAGAAAATAGGAAAAGTCATAATTCCCTTAGCTGAGGAGTTAAAAACCATGGGCAGGACTGGCTGGAGAGCTAGAGGGATAAGCACTGATATTCCATCCAGAGTTTAGATCTAAGAAGCATCATATTTAAAATGAGTTTGGCTGAGACCTGCATGATTACCAATCTAGTACTGGGATGTGGGTTAATCCGGGTGGTATTTTCTTGGCTAGCATAGACACAATGGGTAGAATGGCCATCTTTGAGTCTTAAAGAAGTTATTCCATAAAGTACCTTTACACTCAATCCTGATAGTAATTAAAAAAAACCAATCCTATGAATATCCCAGTTTCTTTATAAAATTCAGCAGGTCTTGTTGAAAATGTAATTCTAGGGCCTCACTCAAAACACGCTGGAGGAACTCAGCAGGTCGGGCAGCATCCGTGGAAATGATGAGTCGACGTTTCGGGCCGGAACCCTTCATCAGGACTTTTTGGGCCGGAACCCTTCATCAGGTTCCGGCCTGAAGTGTCGACTCATCGTTTCCACGGATGCTGCCCGACCTGCTGAGTTCCTCCAGCGTGTTTTTCTGCAGATTATTTTGTGTTTATAATTCTAAGGCCTGTCATCTGTTTTAAGTTGGGACTTGAGTTTATGGTTCTTTCCAGACTTCTATGGCCAACTCTTGTCAGCCAGGTCCACTCATCCTGCGTGACCCTAAGGTAAAGCCAAGCTAGGAATTGGAATTGGTTTGTTATTGCTGCAGGTACCAAGGTAGAGTGAATATACTGTCCATGCAGGTTGAATCATTACACAGTGTATTGAGATAGCACAAGATAAAAACAATAACAGAATGCAGAATAAAGTGCAGTGTAGGTAGACAATAAGGTGCAAGTTATAACAAATAGGTTGTGAGGTCTTACTGTACTAGGGAAACATTCAGTTGTCTTACAGCATTGTATATCTGGAACCTGTTGGTACGTTTTTAGGCTTTTGCACCTCTGCCCAATGAGAGGGGGGAAGAGAGAATGTCAAGGGTAGGTTGGGTCTTTGATCATGCTGGCTGCTTTACTGATACAGCAAGAAGTATAGAGGGAATCCATTGAGAGATGGTTTCCATGATGTGCTGAGCTGTGAACACAACTCTGCAGTTTCTTAACGTTCATCGGCAGGGCAGTTATCATACCAAGTGGTGATGTATCCCGATAGGATGCTTTCAGTGGAGCTTTGATAAAAATTGGGAGTGAAAAGCTACTTCGCTCCAGATTACAAATCACCATTGGACACTCCTATTCAGCCCTAATAGAAAGAAAATAAACAATAAAGAATGTATAACAATAACAGCAAGTGAAACTGGACGCAGGTAATGAAGGTGCAGGCTAGATTAAGTGGCGGTTTCTAGTGAGACAGAATCTCCAGTAAAGAGAGCGTTAAACATGAAGGATAATTAGCATACACATCACCGAGGATCTCACGTGGTCTGTACATACCAGCTGTGTGATGAAAAAAGCACAACCGCGCCTCTTTCACCTCAGACAGTTAAAGAACTTTGGTATGAGTTCCCAAATCCTGAGGACTTTCTACAGGGGCACAATTGAGAGCATCCTGACTGGCTGCATCACTGCCTGTTATGGGAACTGTATTTACCTCAATTGCAGGACTCTGCAGAGAGTGGTGTGGATAGCTCAGTGCATCTGTAGATGTGAATGTCCCACTGTTCAGGGCATTTACAGAGACAGGTGTGTAAAAAGGGCCCGAAGAATCACTGGGGACCTGAACCACCCCAACCACAAACTTTTCCAGCAACTACCATCCGGGAAATGGTACCACAGCATAAAAGCCAGGACCAACAGGCTCCGTGACAGCTTCTCCCACCAGGACATCAGACTGATTAATTCATGCTGATACAATTGTATTTCTATGCTATATTGATTGTCCTGTTGTACATACTATTTATTACAAATTACTATAAATTGCACATTGCACATTCAGATGGAGATGTAACGTAAACAGTTTTACTCCTCAGGTATGTGAAGGATGTAAGAAATTCAAATCAATTCAATTGCCACAGATAAGCATTCCAAACTGATATCCAAATCATTCCTAACAGTTGTAGTGAAAATAGTTCTCATCAAAACTTCACAATACCAAGGAAATCATTTTTTAATGCATGCATTTCTAAATGACAATAAATGAGGACTGAGTGTCCTCATAATCTAATCTAAAAATGAAACTAGGCTGAAGACCTGAGTTAGGGGGAGGGAATGTTGTATTGTATGCTCACAAATGTGTGTTGCCTACAGCCCTGCTTTCAGATTTCAACGGTGCACTGGGTTGGGCCCACAGATACTGGAGTATCAGCTTGCATTTGCCTTTGTTCCTGATTGGAAGATCTCAATTCACTGGGGAAACTTGCTGATTGATGAGCTATTTCTGACTTCCAACCCACCGGGAGGTGGAACTTCCCTGCCTTTGTTCTGGAGTGAAGAACGCACCATTCAGAAATGGAACTCTGAGATATTTTCGTATGTTAAACAGCTGAATGCTGAGCTGTCTCTGTCCCAGGGCTTCAAGCTCAGTCTGAGACTTTGCATTGGAGTTTTGGTCTGGGAAATCACGGCAGGTAGTAAGTTTGGTTAACATTGCACGTGAACTTGCTCACCCAAGATATCAACCAAAAAAATTCAAGACATTTTGAGCAAACAACTCAATGGCGTTGCACTTGGACCAAATATGTTTTTAAGTTTTTAAGATTCGTCAAACTCCTGTTTCTGATGTGGAAAGCCCAGAAATTTTTCCCACTGTGGCTGCCATTCTTGGGAGAATAAAGATAGGGAGCAAATACAAGATTACTTCTCAACCCAGAGCTGTGTGCAGTAGACCAAGGGTTTCTCTATCAGTCAACCGTGAAATGAAGGAAGTGACATCATCAGCATGCAAGTGGCATTCGCTATGGAAAGATTATCTCAGTAAGGAGATTGTCAGACCCATCATTAGACAGTGAGCAAAGCACATCACAGGCATCCAGTTGAACCATACAGCTTCATTGGATTAGGGAAGGTTTTGGGGTGAATGTAATGTTATCACAGACAAATAACCTATTAGTATACACTACCAAGGCTTACCTGCAAAGTATAGTAATAATGTGAGGCTGGTGCCAAAGGACTTAAACCCTCAGTGTTCTTTGATTTGTTGATTAACTTGAAGGGAATCTAAGGTTCAGTTCTTGCAGTCATCCTTCATTGCCTTTTAGTCACGGTTAATTTCCGGAAATATTAATGCAGATTTGCCTCGTTCAGCTCGAGCACGATGTGTACATTTACATAAAACAACCAAATCAAAACAACTTCTTCAAAATGAAGGCCTTGCTGTCCCTGGAGGCCCCCAATTAAGTCTGAAACCTGACTCCATGCTGAGATTTCTCGTTAACTAATGAGATCATAAACTGGGACTGCTAATGTTCAACAGGTATGGCATGTTGCTGATAACTCTTATAATGGGATGTTCAATCTTCTGTCTTACTAATATTTTTTTTTCCCTGTTATTTCCTTGGACTTTACACTAAGGTGAGTGAGAAGACCCTGGTTCTGCAAAGCATCTAATAGTACCTCATAAAGATTTGCTTGGTGTTACGCTGAAATGCAGTCGCTGTTTTTCAGCAGTGGTCTTGTTGACACGCTGTACTGTCTGGTATACATTCTGACCCCCTAGTGTGTGTGTGTGTGGCAACACTAGGCCAGTGCAGAGCTCCTGTCAACCTGGTCTTTCGCCCACCATGTCCATTCATGTGTGCTTTCCTGTTGCCGAGCAATGAGCCACAGCAGCGAGGTTGATAGGTTGGTGCGCAGGTGCTGAGACCAGAAGACAGAGGAGCAGAATTAGGCCTTTCAGCCCTTCGAGTCTGAATATTGTTCCATGGCACCTATAGGTGCCGAGTGTTGCTATGCATGGATTAAGTCATGGACACTGGTTTTTGAATTGACCACACAACTTGCCACTGGGCCTTCAAGAGGGCTGACATGTATTACTTCACATAGATCCTGGCCGTGGCTTCCTATAAAATTGTCAGAGTGCTATTCTTTTTAACCCCTTATTTTCTTACGATATAGAATGAGTCCATTCAGTCCATTGAGTCTATGTCAGCCCTCAGGGTAATCCCAAAAATCCCACTCCCCAATTTTTCCTATAGCCTATTCTCTCTTACATGCCCATCAACAGCGCCCTGTTTCAACTATCGCTCAGAGGTCAAATGCAGCAGGCAGTACCCTACACAGCTGCACATCTTTGAGATCTAGGAATAACCCAACACTGTCACAGTGAGAACATGCAAGCTTCACGTAGACAGCTTCAGAGGTCAGGATTGAATCTGAGTCACCACCACAGTGAGGTGGTAGTGTTAAGGCTGATTTATACTTGTGCGTCAAATGGACGCCGTAACCTACGCAAGTGGCCTATGTGCATTGTGAGCATTTATACTTGTGTGTTGTGTGTCTGTGTCACTCTGCAATTTGGGCATGCCACGCATGCGCACACACCTGCCCGCGCAAGGCTTCATGGTTATGGTAGTCTTTCTCGGGGTAAACAAGAAGCGAGCGTCTTTTTTCGTAAAAGCGAAATGTGTCCTCCATAATTTTGGAGGTCTGTAAAGCTATATTGAAAACATTGCAGCCAGAGTTCCTTCACTGCCCTTCAGTCGCCCAATGGGAAGCTATTGCAGCGTAGGAAGAAAAGCGATGCTACCAAGCGGACCAATCACAGTTGTTCGGTCTGCATTGCCGCGACGCATAGTTACATTTTGGGAGAGGTGCGCATCAGGCTACGGCGTAGGGATCCGCGGAGGCTCTGTGTAGGGTTCGCGGCAATGCTGTACCTATGGCGTAGAGTTGATGCAGAAGTATAAATCTGCCCTTACTGCTGTGCCACCAAATCATTGGGTATATTTAGAATGGAGGACAATAGGTTCTTGGGTAGAAAGGGTGTCAAAGATTCTGGGGAGAGGGCAAGCGGATAGGGTTGGGAGGGATAATAAATCATCCATGGTGGAATGGCGGAGCATACTCAGAGGGCCGAATGGCCTAATTTTCTTCATATATCTTATGGTCAGAGTCTCATTGTTTGAGAGTCAGCATGGGGCAAAAACTGTTTTTGTTCTGTTACATTGACTGTCCCACATCGGCATTTGAAGAGTTATGTGGGAAGGAACTTGCCCAGGTTGCTGGGGTCTTGCTCCAGCTTGCACCTGGTGAGGAACCTGGCTGACTTTTCGAGTGATTGGTGGGTTGTTGTTGACAAGGAGATTGTAAACTACTTTCCAGTCTGCGTGCTCCCAAGGATGCTTCATGACCTAATGCTCACCTGAACAGGGAGCCCCAAGGCCTACTTGTTTTGCTTGATGAATTACTAAAACAGAGGCATCAGATAAAAAGGACAATGATTTTAACAAGGGTCTATTAACCCTGAATTCCAATCTTAAATATTGGTTCATTGACTCCCTTGTCTGATTTATAATCTGAATACAGTTCAGAATCAGAATCAGGTTTAATATCATCAGTTTATGTCGTGAAGTTTGTTAACTTTACGGCAGCAGTACAATGCAATACATGATAAACAGAGAATCTATATCTATTTCAGAAAGATATGTTTCATTTTTGGAATAAAACCAGATCTCGAGCTTATTCAGATTTGTTTCTGACATCATTATGCCAGGCAAAGTATATAAATTACAGCTTTGGCAGTGCTTACATCATTCTGGAGAACTGCTGAGGGTGTTATCTGTGGGCTTTGCTGTGTTAAAATGAGAGGTGCAGCTAGCTGGAGTAATGCTGAATATCTCAGTGAGAGCTGGTGGTACTGCAAAAGGCAAAGGGCTTGGTTGTGCCTTGGTCAATTTGCCAAGGACCAAGTGCTGGCAAACCTTGATGTGTGACTGAGGAGTGTGGCCTTCACCACCTGCGTGTGTCAGAGGCCTATTGCAGTCTTTGCCTTCAGCAACGTAATCTGTTGAGAATACTGTATATGCATAGCATTTCTCTCTCACTGGGTGGAGAATCCACCAGTTCAGTTTTCACGGTTCATTTCTAAACCCAGCATAATGCCCTCACATCTTCATGTGCTTTGGGCCTTCATCAGAGTTAACAGGAGTATCTTTATTCTGAGAGGCCTTGTGCCATTCTGTTACTCATCATAGGATGCATTGGGGAAGATGGAATATTGTGGCTGTTGGTAAAATTCCATCTTTCCCAGAACATACTGGAGCAATTCCACACTGCCATCATAGAGACATCCTCACATCAGTCATTACTGTCTGAATTGGTGCGGCTTCTTCACACAACAAGCAACTACAGCAAGGAGTCTGGTCAGCAGAAAACGTTATTGGTTGCATGTTCCACGAATAAGAAGTGCTCCCTTCTGGAAAGCAATATAGGACAATTAAAAGAAAAACCGTGCCATGACAAATAAGCTCTTTTCAGGCTTTCAGTTCAGTACAGGTATTGATTATAACCATCATTTTGATGACAAACTCCACCGTGTTCAGTCATGTCTAGTCAGGTGGTATTTATACCCCCATAGTCATCCCTCCTGATTGGTTAGTTCTCATCCAATTGGGTTTCTGCTGTCCCACCTTGTTTATAATCAAATTCCAGTTCTTACTTAGAGCGAGACCTTTGTCTTTGTTAAAATTCTCTTCCTCTAGTTTTATTCCAATGGCTTCCTTTACCAGGCAGTCCCAGAAGCTACTGGCACAGCACAGTAGTTTTGTGCCATCGAAGTCAATCCTATGGCCATTGCAAATGCAAGTGTTCTGCTACCACCAATTTCTCCGGGTAACCCAAACGGATACACCTCCTGTGCTCCTTGATGCGGGTTTCCACCGTGCATCCTGTCTGGTCAATATACACTGCTTGGCTTTCACAGGGAACCCTGTAAACACCAGCCGACCTGAGTCCCGGGCCATCTTCGACCCACATAAACTGGGATTTTGAGCTTCCTTATGGTTTGTGGATGGTATTATTCTAGTACTTCTTCGGGAACCTGCTGATCCTTTCAGTAACCGTGGAAATAGAGGGAAGAGAGGTGGTAGTGACAGGTTCCTATTCGTTGTTAGGTTTAATACCTTGCCGGGAAAGCACTAGATCCTTTTTCACTTTATGCCATCTTAAAAGCTTCTTCCCCCAGGCAGTTAATCTGAGCAACCATTCTAGCTAGCTTCCCCAACCCACACCACCCTCCCATCTACTACCTCATCACTGGAGACACTTGAAACCACTTTTTTATGCTGTTCACTTTTTAAATACATGTTGGTATTTATGTACTTTTGCACATTTTATTCCATATCCACCCTTTAATGTCTATTTTTATATAATTATTTATTCTTTATGGTAAAAAAACAATGCCCTTGAACGGAAAATCCTACTAAAAGTAGTGGATACGGCAATAACAGTTTTATGTTTCTATGAATCATCATGGGTAAAGTCCTCCCAAGTATTGAGCACATCTACGTGGAGCATTGTCACAGGAAAGCAGAACCAATAATCTGGGACTCCCACGAGCCAGAACATGATCAGCACATCGCTACAATTTCCTAATATTTGTAAATGTATATGGTGAATAAAGTTGATCCTTAATCCTTGATCACAGTGAGGGCCTGGTACCCATCATGGTAAAGCAAGTTCAAAGTAAATTTATTACCAAAATGAATGACTGCAAGCACAAACGAACATGTGAGATTCTTCCAGCATACTTTCCACACTGAGGTCTGCATGGGTTTCAAATAGATTGCCCAACATATTGATAGTGAGCAGTGTATCTGGGGGAAGTGAATTTGAGGATCAATATTTTCATAAATTGCACACATTCTTATGAAGTGCTTGAGTGTTTTATGTTAGGTGGAGATAGGATGCTGTACAGTTGCTTTGGGACTCATGGTCTTGTGTGAAGCTTGTACCTCTGCCTCCTCAAATTATTGATGGTGATCTCTTGATCTCAACAGCAAATGTACGTCTGTGGATGCTAGAAGAAGGCAGAAACCAATTCAGATGTAATCTCTGTGTTGCTGAAAGCTCTGCTGAACCGCTGTATCAAAAATCGGCAAGTGTAATGGATATTTGGGAGAAATACTGCTCAAAGTCCCTGTATCTGGACCAGCAAAGAGTGTCAGCTTTCAGTAGGGAAAGAGATATAAATGTTTCCCACTGGATTTAAGCTTTGTTTTCCAGTATCCCAGTGGTGAAAAGAATCTAGCTTTCCAAGTTGTATTCTTGTATACTAAGGGAGATTACGTTTTAGTGCTCAGAAGCTGCTTTGATATGCAACGATGTGCAATGTCCAGAAACATAAGGGGCACTGTGCACGGAGAGGCACTACAAGCAGAAGCATGATAATGACCAAATAATCTCCTCTGTTAATAATGGTTGAGGTATAAATGTCAGTCAAGGTACCAGTAAAATTGCTGCCGCTCTTGAAATTGCGACATGTAATCTTTTTGTGCTGGAGATGGTCCATTGTGAGGTAGCTCTTCTGCCAGGGATATGTGCTCTCTCAGTGCCACACTGGAGAGTCAACCTGGATTACACGCTCAAGCTTCTAGAGCGAGACCCGAACATACAACCATCTCCATGTATCCTGACAATATAGAAGGAGCCTATTTCAGCCCATCAAGTCTGCTCACCAAGCAATCCCAGTCCCCAATAAATGTTCCTTGCAGTTATTCCCTTCCATCGATTCATTGCCCCCTCCACAGATTCTACCACCCACTCTCAACCAAAGGAGTGACTTGCAGCAGCCATTTAACTAGCCAATTCCTGTGATTCAGTGCAAAGCTGTTAATTACCCTTCCTTTTATCTGTCTTGTAGGCAAATCTGTGCTTCGTGGACATTGACAACCACTTCATTGACCTGCCGGAGGATTTCCCACAGTTCCCAAACAAGCTGGAGTTCATCCAGGAGATCTCAGAGGTGCTGCTCCAGTTTGGGATTCCTCCCGAAGGGAACTTGCACTGTAGCGAGAGTGCCAGTGAGCTGAAGAACCTGGTATTGGATGAGCTGGCCAACGACAAGAAGAACGGGAACCTGACCAGTACCACCATCAACATGTATGAACTGCTGAAGGGAAACGAGACCCTGGCACGGCTTCAGGCTCTGGCAAAGCGGACGGGGGTAGCCGTGGAGAAGATGGAAATCGCGGTGCTCCCGGAGAAGGAGAAGGACTCCAGGTGCCAGTGCAGCGAGGAAGAGCTGCGGGATTACAAGCTAACTGTGCAACTCCGCGAAGTCTTCGCCAAGCGTTTCACCCAGATGTTCGCTGATTATGAGGCCTTCGTCATCCAGCCCACACAGGATATGGAGTCATGGCTGACCAATCGAGAGCAGATGCAGAATTTTGACAAGGTACCCCTCCTCCTACCCCCTTCCCTCCTGTGTTAAAGTGCTGGAGTATTTGGTCTTTGATGCTACCAAAGGTGCAGCCAGCCACTTATAGACACACAATAGGGACATGGGTCCTTCACCCTACTGTGTCCATCAACCACCCCTTAATCCTACGTTAACCCCAATTTTATTACTCTCTCAACTTTCCATAACACCATAAGATATAGGAGCAGAAGTACGCCATTCAGCCCGTCGAATCTGCTCTGCCATTCAATTATGGGCTGATCCAATTCTTCCAGTCATCCCCACTCTCCTGCCTTCTCCCCATCCCTTTGATGCCCTGGCTAATCAAGAACCTATCTATCTCTGCCCTAAATACACCCAGTGTCTTGGCCTCCACAGCCACTCATGGCAACAAATTCCACAGATTTACCACCCTCTGACCAAAGTAGTTTCTCCACATCTCTGTTCTAATTGGACATCCTTCAATCCTGAAGTCATGCTGTCTTGTCCTAGGCTCCCCTAATCAACTCTCTCAAGATTTATCACTCACTAGCACATGGGGCAATTTACAGTAGTCAAATAACGTCTTTTGGAATGTGGGAAGAAACCCATGCAATCACAGCAAGAATGAACAGAATGCACACAGGCTTCACCAGAGTCTGAATTAAACCCGGGTGTGAGGCTGCAGCTCTATTAGCTGGACCACGGTTCTGCTTCAGTATCACCAGATGCAGTTTTCATACTTGAAGTGGAGGAAGGCTGGAGGAGGACTGCAAGATCCTGTCAACATGCTTAGCTGAAGGGGATTGAAAGAACACAAACACATTTGTGGCAGGGAGCCAGATACCAATTGCAATAATGCTGCTGACTGTCACAACTCCTGAAAGTTCCTCTTCGCTATAGTAAGTTTTTTTTTGTGTGTGCCAGCAATCCTGTGTTGTTGACGCTCTGATGACATCTGCTGCAGAGGCGTGGCCTGGGTCAATGAGAATTTAGCTACAACCGGTCTAGTTTCCAACATTATTATCAGTAAAAGCTTCTTTGCTGAGGTCAATGCTCTTGGGTATTCCGGTGACTAGTCTCCTGATGGCCCAATCTTTACAAAATTCTCTCTTGCTTAGAACTACATAACACAGAATTCAGCCCACGATGACCAAGTGCAGATCTATACAAATCCTATTTACCAGAAGTTGGTTCATAAAATTCTATACTTTGGCGACTCAAGTGCTCGTTCAGATACTTGTGTTAAATGTTGTGAGTGTACCTGCTGTCATTACTTCCTCAAGCAGTTTGAGATTGCATCCACCCTTTAGGTTAAAATATTTTCCTGTGATTCCCTCTGACTCCCTTATTCCTTGTCTGAAATATATTCCCAATGATATTAGACGTCTTATTATAGGGAAAATTCTCATCATCTACCCTAACTGCACACTTCATTATTTTGTACACCTCAATTAATTTCCCCCTCAGTCTTTTCTGTAATGTGGGAAACATACCACACTTATCCAGTCTTTCTCCAGAACTGAAATGCACCATCCCAGGCACCATCCTATGAAGACTTAACTGTCCACTTCTGACCAGTACTCCATCCCTCCATCCCTCATTAGCTGCATGACACCCAGCAAAGTAATTGAGTTGATGACAAACCAAAAGTATCCTGAAGTGTAGGATGCCATCCTACTCCTGTTCACAAGAATGGGCAAACACTTAAATAACTTGACATTATCATCGGATCCCTCAAACAAGGACCAAGTATGAATATTCATCAGATCACAAGATCATCAAACCAGAATGCTAACTTGATGTTTCTCTTTCAAATGTGTACCATTTTGGTCCTCTTATTTAAGAAAGCATATGCCAGTATTGGAAGTGACTCAAAGGATACAGCACAGAAGATCGGGCAGATCAGAAGTTTATAAGATCCTAAGGACCTTGACAGGATGGATCTTAAGATGTTTCCAACCAAGAGAAAGTTTCAAACAAGATACATAGTTAGAAGAGAGAAATCATTTATGAAGTGTTACGGAATTTCTGAGAGAGTGGTAAATCTTAGAAATTTTCTACCCAGAGGTACTGTGGAGGTGAGCTCACAGGAGGTATTTAAAGTGGAGGTAAATAAATTTTTGAAAGGTGAGGGAATTGAGGGCTACAGGTGTCTGGAACAGAAGAGGACTAGAAGGCTGGGGTTGGTCAGTCATGATCCTATTGAATAGTGGCATAGGCTTGAGAGGCCTGGAGGTCTGCTCCTACTGCTTGCATTCTTGTGCCACTGTTTGACCGGCCGATGACCTCCGGCATTCCTTGTTTTATTTTCAGATTTCCAGCATCTGTAGTTTTTTTTTGCCTCCCTTGTTGATTTTACAAACTCCAGATGTAAAGACAGAATTCTGTTACATTAAAACACATTGTCACTCTTCCAATTACAAAATGGGCTAATATGTGCAGTGACTCTATTGTTCTGCTAATTTATGCTTTTTAAAAATTATGTATCTACTAAATACATTTTTTAAATAATTTGTCCTTTTCCCCACTCAGCTAGTCTTTCATGAGCTTACTGAGTTTTATAGTTTTGCAAACCAGCAGTCCCGCATATCAGAATAGCAGAAAGAAGGAGAAGGGGTTAATCTGGTTAGAGATTACCAATGTTGGCAAAAGAGATGATGAAGTGTTATGAGAGAATGCATTGGGGAAAATCTGTTTGCATTGGCATGAGGGTTACTTTACATCAACTGAGAGAAGATGTTTTTTTTTACTTACGTTGCTATCATCTGCAAAGCAATGTCGGAAAATGTGTTTGAAACAAAATTAATTAGAATTCTTGAAACAGAAAGGATCCTTTGGTAAGTCCTTTGACAGGACTGCTCAGAAATTGTAGGGGATTGGGAAGATTGTTCAGGCCCCTTGGTTCAAGTGCCCCTACTACGCTGTGTAATGTTGTTGTCTGTGCCAATATCAAGACCCACATTGACTGAAACGTCAGACTAACCTCCAGGGAAGACTGCCTGAAATTTGGGATGTTCAGCTTTGAAAGGAGGTGACTAAGTGACAACCTCACCGAGGCAGAGGGATACAAAATTCAGCAGATGTCTGGAGCTGAACGCAATTCATTCATGAATGTAGAGTAATGACACATGGGCCCGGACAAGCACACGCACCTATAGATAGGTCTCCTTGCCTAGCAAGTGATTATAATATTAAAGATGGGTTGAGAACATGACTGTCTCTGAGTCTTCGCTTTTAACCAAAGCTTCTTACTTGTCCTCTCACTTCTCTACTCCTCACTTGCCCATCACCTCCCTCTAGTTCCCCTCCTCCCTCCACTTCTTCCATGGCCCACTGTTCTCTTATTAGATTTCTTCTTCTTCAGCCCTTTGCCTCTTCCTCCTGACCCCTTCCAGCTTCTCACTTCATTTTCCCTCCCCCTCCCACCCACTCACTCACTTTCACCCTCACCTGGATTTGACTACTTTGCAGAAGAAGGGCTTTTCATTTCAGAGAAGAGTTTGAACCTCCCCATGAATTCATGTAAAATCTTACTGAGAAGCAGCCAATATCCTTTGGGACAAAGCACCCAACAGTATAATTTTTGAATCATTGGCCATGCCTGAAACTGCAATCTCAAAGCAGAACCCCAGATTTAACATTTCCTTGGAAAGCACATTTAGGTTGGTTCTCTTTATCAATTCCTGACCTACGCTTCTGATCTTTAACTTCCTCAAAAAACCTGAATCTACCATGAGGAGAGTAAGTTGTACATCTCCCTCCCCCACCCACCCACCTTCCCCCTCACCTGACCTCACCTATCACTTGCCAGCTTGTACTCCTTCCCTTCCTCGCCATCTTAATTTGGCTCCTTCTTTTCCAGTCCTGATGAAAGACCTCAGACCAAAATATCAATTAGTTATTCCCCTCCATAGATGCTGCCTGACTTGCTGAGTTCCTCCAGAATTTCACATGAAAGTTAGTTTGCATTGTACATAAGAATTAAAAAATAAGTAATGGATTTTTTCTTCATTTTAGGCCTCATTTCTCTCTGACCAGCCAGAGCCCTATCTCCCTTTCCTCTCCCACTTTATCGAGACACAGATGTTTGCTACTTTCATTGACAATAAAATTGTGTCATTGTGGGAGGAGAAGGACCCTCTTCTCAGAGTGTTTGATTCACGCATCGAGAAAATGAAGATTTACAATGTTCGCGTTCCCACAATACGCACCTCAAATTATCAGAAGTGCACCATCTTGAAAGAAGCTGGTGAGTGCAGATATCTTCCGGGGTCAAATGGGGGCAGGATAGCACAATGTACAATTTTTGCCTTATGCAGGATATCTCAAAGTAGTAACTTGGCTCACAATACTGAACTCTGCAGGTTAAGTGACGATGATCTGTCTTGTTAACCTTGGAGAATATCTGTATTTTGCCCTAGCTTTCATCAGCTGGGATTATTGAATATTGTTCACTATTTTCTTGTGCTGCAAAATGTATCCATGTGACTCAAAATTCTTACAGGGTTAGACAGGCCAAATGTGGAGAGGATGTTTCCATTAGCTGGGTGGGGGAGCGTGTTCTGGTAGCAGTCTCAGGATATGGGAATTGAACATTTCCAGCTGAGGTGAGAAGAAACTTTTTCACTCAGAGGGTATTATGCTTGCAGAATTCTTTATCAGAGAAAATGATGAAAGTCATGTAATAATATATCTAAGGAGATAGATTTCTGCACACTTAAGGCATCAAGGGATATGGGCAGAGAGCAGGAAGATGGTAGTGAGGTGAATACTCAGCCATGTACATATTCAATGAAAAAATAGGTTCAAAAGGCTGAATGACTTAGTCCCAGCTGCTGTGTTCTTTGTTTCTGTATGACAGTTAATGTCCTCCTGGGATTGCCTCAAGTCCCCAGGAACAGAAGGCTGATCAATACAGGTGTTAGCATTTTTACTGATGCACAGTGGGCTCTGCCTAATGTAATGTTAGACAATCTAGACCAGAGGAGAACATCTTCATTTGACCTGACCTGACATCAGTTCAACCATTTGGTGGTTAACAAGCTACACATGATCTCTGCCCAATATGTGGAAGACATCTGTAAAGGTTTTTGCTCCTGATTTACACAGGAATGTACAGGCACGTTTGAACTTGGAATGAGAAGAGATCCTCCATTGCTGTAATTTCCACTAATGGCTAATCCAAATCTAGAGCACGGGAAAGGGAATGGGCAATCCAGCATGGTAAAAGGGCTTTCTGAAGAATTGGGTGGGGTGGTGAGAGAACATGTTTCGAGAGGAAATGGGAACTGAGGCTTCTGCAAGAAATTTGAAGAACAGTAATGCATGCAGGATAAAAGGAAATATTTACTCTGGGTGTATTCCTGAAGGAAGTAGGGAGGAATAACTTCATAGCTAGAAAAACATTAACAGGCAACATTGCTGCTGAGAATTAACATCTAAGCCACAGGGCACGGGTTGAAAACCTATTGAACGTGTGTCCAAGATGGCACATGCAAACATTTTGTTGGCACAGGGCATGCAGTTTCACCCCTTGATTTTTAAATCCCACCCATAATAAAGAGATACATAACGATGATCTTTACTGCCAAATGAACTAGCAAATGAATTTTTACAGCTCGAGAATAGTGAGATGTTTTCACAGGAAATGTTTCACCTCGCTTTCTTGCTGGTTGAGAGAAACATGACGTTGGATAATACATTTTGAAATCCTTATCAACCTGGTGTGCACATTATTATTTGGATAGTAAATAGTTACAAGAAAAACACTATTTAGAAATTATGTTATTTTGCATTTGTCTTTTGAAAAGATTAATATTAATAACTTTAAGCAGATTTTCTAAAATGATTCATTTCAATTAATACTTTTATTAATAGTAATGTGATGAATGCATGCTTATAAGCAATGGGACTCATCCTTTTTTCTTAAGAAAGTCCATTGTTATTTTTACGATACTGGAACGTGTCTACCATGTCTGCACTGACCATGATGCCTCGTCAGCTATTCCCATCTGCCTGCCCACCACCTGTATTCCTCAATTCCCTGTCTGTTCATGTGTCTCTTTAAATAATGTTGAAACATTATCATATCACTCTCATTAACACTATCATATCTATGTCTATCACTTCCCCTGGCGGTGCCATTCTCCATGTTCAAAAAAAATATGCCTCTCAAATTTCCTTTCAATGCTCCCCCCCACAAATGCCCTGTGGTATTTGACTTCTCCACGCTGGGAAGAAGACTGTCCGCCCTACCTATCCTGCTCATATTATTTGTTTCTATCAGGTCACTTCTCAGCCGCTGATGCTCCAGAAAAAAACCAATATCTTCTTAGAGCTAATATACTCCAATCCAGGCAACATCCTGGTGACCCACTTCTGCACCCTGTCCAAAACCTCCGCATCCTTCCTACAATGTGCCATGAATAACTGCATGTGGTACTGCAAATGTGGTTTAAAATGCTCCTGTCCTTTAGCCTGTCTCTGTGACCCGGAATGCTTAATGTGAGTGGGGTAGAGTCCCTTGGACTGGTTCTCTTTGAGTGTCCAGCAATATATTAACATTCAACTCATTATTTTCCTTTCCTAATACTTGGCTTCAGTGTCATGAGCTGAGATAACGTGAAAATAGTTCACAGCTGGCAATTGCCGACAGTCTGTGTATGTGGGCGGGATCCTAGGAGTCTCCCCAAGGTAATGAGACTGCTGGGAAGACCCGTGGGGTTTGACTGATTTGCAGAAGTGTGTCCTTCAGGAGAAAGGTAAGCTGACAAATAGACAAAGTGATTAAATTATTGTAAAGGTCTGAAAAGTTCAAGAAACTTGCCAGTTTCCTGTAGTTTGGTGGAACAGTAATTTCCATTTCAAATTGAAATGCCAACTCTGTGTGGTGCTGTCTCAGTGAAGCGTGCAGCAGTTCAATTAACTGTGACATCTTGCAGCTCTGTATTAAACAAAGCACTTTAATGCAAACGCAGCTATAATTAAAGGGTAACCATTGTGTTGAATAACCAGAGTGCTCTTTCTTCTGTTTCCCTGTCATGCTGTTGTAATTCTGCTCTCTCTAACGACCCATTTTTGAAGAAGAACTCGTGCTCTTTCTGATAAGTTAATAATTTTGATTTAAGTGCTGTGTTTGCTAATGTGCCAGTTCCTTGCCTCATTTCCCATGCTGTTGTAAGCTCCATTTTAAACTACCCAAGTTCTCAGACACTACCTGTGCCCTTCAGCTGGGGACAGTTTTCAGTGGGGGGTCACCTCGAAGAGTTCCCCACTGCTAAGGAGGCAGCTTTAACAATCAAGTTACATGCTGTTTATCTGTGAGGTTGCTAGGTAATATTCAGAGGATCTGGGCGGTCTTTCCTCCTGTGGACTCTCGAGTCCATTTCCAGCCTTTGGCTGAGATCAGCCAATGAGGAAGGATTGAATCTGCCACCTCCGTTAAAGTGCTACTTTCTTTGTTTTGTCCAAAAGTTCAGATACTGCAATGTCAGCCATGTTGATATGTCTATCTCTGTGAGATTAAATCTCATCCCAGACACTGAAGGAATGTTATAATAATGTAAAAAACAAATCTACAATTGAGGATTTAAGCCAAGTTTCCACCTCTCATGTAAGGGAGCCATATGAATGAAGAGCATAGTGAGGAGTTGGGTAAGGTGGGTACGTAACAGGGCTGGAGATTCCTTCTCCTGCTGTCCACGCATTGATTCTACTGTTCCTACACTTCAAAAGGTACTAAAGTGAATTGGCATCCTTTTACATTTCATCCTCATGAAAACTTTTAAGGTCAGGAGTCCTCCTTCCCAGGCAATTCTGCTGAATGATTTCATTGGCTTGGAAGCAGCCCATTCATTCCTCAGCAGCCCCATTGACTGTAAAGGCAAAAAGCTAATCAGGAGCCGGGCAATCCCAGAGAGGCAACTGGCAATACAGATCAAATGAAAGGGGAACGAGTAGCGTTAACCTCTGACCCATCAACTGTGTCAGGAAATGAGGGAAAATAACTCCTTCAACTTGGGATGTAGCCTCTGAGGTGTGGCCCTTAATGTTTCTTATTTTCTCCCACAGGCAAAGTTTTGGTAAATCCTGAAATATTGAGCTAATACTTCATCTTGGGCTTTAGTGACTGTCAGCTCCAAACATTAGTGAATAGTTTATTACATTTGCTGGCAAGGCATTTCATTTGCTCCTCTTGTTATTGGAAAATTATATTGATATTTCTGCTGATGGATGGGCTCTGTTCTCTTTACCCTGCTGGGCATTAGTTGTTTTCCAACTATGATGACCCCTGGGATGTTTATGAAGGAAGTTTTTGATACCAATTGTTTTTTTTTATATATTCTCAGAGAGTTGGCTTGCTCGAAGGTACTGCTCCTTTGATATACAAGCACCAGAGCCTCACGTGCTTTGCCTAGAAGGCCAGGATGATGGTGGAGAATGTAATAAGCTTATACTGACTTTTTTCACAGCTAATTTCATGGGTGATGGCGTGAATCACATTCTTGTTTAACAACACTGATAACAAAAAGCACGTCCAGAATTATGTACTTCAAGCCTCTCTTCCGTTTCCATTTATTTGGTTAAAAATCTGTCAAAAGAAAATAATTTTCAAATTAGAAGGTCCTAGTTTCAAGCCCTCCCCATGTTTAAGCTTGACGATCCCAGCTAAGAACAGGAGGTAACTGGCTTTTGCCAAAAGGAAGTTGCTACTCACTCCATGATGGAATCTTGCTGAAAGCTGGACGTGGCTGGACCTCAGTTTGAGAGCAAGATCCATTCAGGTCCAATATTGGCTCAAAGTCAAGGCCCCTGTATGAAGAAAGTCATTTCAGGTGAATTGTAGGTACACCAATATACAATGAGAAAATGTGACAGAAGTGCCAAGCATTGAGAAAGTGGCTCATGGTTTTGTTAGCTAGATGTAAGATCTCCCAAGAGGTTTTCTGCATGACATTATTAACAGAATAAGCAGGATTCAGTTATTTCAAGCTTTCATAGAAAATATCCTTTCCTTGGTTTCCTAGAGAGTGATGGTCTTCCAAGGGACTCCTTCAATCGTTAATTGTTCCCTGCCACCTGCCCCAATCTCACTTCTCTACATTCTCTGTGTGTTGCTGGTGCATTGTTGGGTCTCCCTCTGTGTTCTGATGCATTCCAGAGCACAACCATGATCTACTCACTCATCCATGCATAGCATCACTCCCTCCAGTAATAAATAAAGGGCAAAATCAAACCTAAGTTTAGAGTAGAAATGTCCAAATTTTCATTCCTGAATTCCATTTGTCAAACCTAGCTACCAGTAGGGAGAAGTACTTTCTTTATTCATTCAATATTGCAATGACAACATGCAGAGATTTCACCCAGTGTTTATCTGATAACAAAGCATTTAAATTATGGTATCTTTGTAATCAATTTGTGAGTCACATATTAATAAACATTTCCATCCAGGCACTTTAGGGGACTATTTTCATGCTTTTCTTCTGAAGTTTAGAATAAAAGTATTTTCACTGCACGGCAACTGAGACTCTAAACAACTTAAGTGGAATATCAGGATTTATGGAGCATGGCCGATAGAAATTTTACTGGTTCCCTGTAAGTGCTGACTGAATCCAGTACCAGACTGTCCTGCTGGTTTTGAAGCAACACCTTCCTTTTTGCTTTTAAAGCTGAAGACAAGTTTCAATCATTTATTCATCTGAGTGGTGATTAGGTCCATTTATTCCTCTGAGTGGTGTTCCTCTGGGCAATAGGTTGGTGATCGGGTGCAAGAGCCTACACCCCTGGAGGTGAAGATTTTGTAACACAAAAGTATGCATGGCTGGGGGGAATGAGTGAGTGTGTGTGTGTGTGTGTCAGAAGAAGGGAAGAAGAGATGGCCTCCATTTCTCAGTGTGATTGTGAATTGGTTCCACAGAAGCCAACAAATCAGTGTTAAATATATCTCCTTTTCTTCTATTGCCCTGATCAATCAGAATCAGGTTTATTATCATTGGCAAATGTTGTGAAACTTGTTGTTTTGTGGCAGCAATACCTTAACAATTACTATAAGTTACAATAAGAAATATATAAAAATCAATATGTAGTGCAAGGAGATAGTGAGATAGTACTTATGGGTTCATGGATAATTCAGAAATTGTGGAGGGGAAAAAGCTGTTCCTAAAACATTAAGTGTGTATCTCTAGGATCCTGTACCTCCTCCCTGATGGTAGTAGTGAGAAGGTGGCATGTCCTGGGAAGAGGAGGTTCTTAACGATGAAGAGTAGAGAAAAGGTAGTGACCTTCCAAGTCCATGGGCACCAGTAAACCTTTTTAACATCTATTTTGATGACGGGGTGTAACAACAAGGTGACACATTAATTGCTGAATTAATGAGCAGTTAAGGTGATCTGAGAAGGAGGTGATTTGAACAGCCCTTCGGAATCCACCTTGTGTGTGGGCAGGTAGGAAAATAGACCCGGGCCAGTGAGCTCACGGGATTGATTATTATGGATTCAAATAGGATCAGTGCCCAGATCCAAGTATTCTGATAGGAAGTAATGTGAGTTCATTCCATTGTATGTCATAAGTCACATAGCAGAGATTTAATTTTTGTTTTGAGGGTGATTAATGTAATACAGGGTTAATGGCAAGATTCTTAGCAGTGTGGAGGAA
The DNA here is from genome assembly GCF_030028105.1 of Mobula birostris. NCBI lineage: Eukaryota > Metazoa > Chordata > Chondrichthyes > Myliobatiformes > Myliobatidae > Mobula > Mobula birostris. The sequence continues at coordinate 46,833,131 of NC_092378.1, read as the reverse complement.
CAGAGGGACCATGGGGTCCATGTCCACAGATCCTCAAAGTTACTGTGGAAGTTGATAGAGTTTTTAAGGGGGCGTATGGTGTGTTGACCTTCATTAGTCAGGGCATTGAGTTCAAGAGTTGCGAGGTTAATATTGCAACTCTATATAGACCACACTTGGAGTATTGTATTCAGTTCTGGTCACCTCATTATAGGAAGAATGTGGAAGCTTTAGAGAGGGAGCAGAGGAGATTTACCAAATTGCTACCTGGATTAGAGAGCATGTTTTATGAGGATAGATTGAGTGAGCTAGGGCTTTTCCCTTTCGAGCGAAGGAGAAGGAGAGGTGACTTGATAGAGGTGTATAAGATGGTAACAAGCTTAGATTGGGTAGATAGCCAGAGACGTTTTCCAAGGGAGGAAATGGCTAATACGAGGAGACATTATTTTAAGGTGATTGGAGGAAAGTACAGGGGGTTGTGGATCAGAGATAAGATTTTTAAACGAAGAGGGTGAGTGTGTGGAATAACCTGCCAGGGGTAGTGATAGAGGCAAACGCATTAGGGACATATAGAAAACTCTTAAGTAGGCACACAGATGATGGAAAAATGGAGGGCTATGTCAGAGGAAATGGTTATATTGATCTTGGAGTAGATTAAAAGGTCAGCACAACATTGTGAGGCAGAAAGCCTGTACTGTCTACTGTTCTATGCTCTAAAGTGTCAAGGTCAAATTGCTCATCACTAGACCAAGAGCCCAGAAAAATTTTCCTATGTCCCAGCCTCGCCGTGATGGAGATAGTTTTACTCAGACCTTGGATTTGGTTGGGACCTTCCAGTATGTTAAACTCTTCTGCTTGGTTCTGAGCTGGGATCAAGAAATGAATGTAATCAGCCAAAAGATTTGCTACACCCTACTGAATATGACTCACTGCACTGTTTGTGATACTTACCCTGTTGGCACCTGACTTCTTTGTTATAACATCACTCAGATCCCCAATAACTGAGCGTTAGCTGGGGAGAAAAAAGCGCATGGCATTAAGATAACTTTGCATCAAGCAGCTGTGATTTGATTTGGGTAGCCTATCTAAAGAGCTTATCCAGTCCATACAGGTCTCCTTGCTTTCTTAATAGCATCAAGCATCAAAGAAAGGGCTGAAAATAATATAGATCCTCAACAAGTGGTGAGATCTGCAGGTTATTTTTATTACAAAGTGAAGCATTTTGGAAGGTCAAGTAAGGATAGGACATACACATTAAATCATATGGCCTTAGGGAGTGTTGAGGAACAGAAGGACCTTGAGACAGAAGTTCCAAGATTCTTGAAACTGACTGCATTGGTAGATAGGCTGGGGAAGAAGGCTTATGGGATCCTTGCTTTCATCAGGTGTGGTACAGAATTTACATCAACTGGGACTTCTTGTTATAACTTAATTAAACTTTGATTAAGCCACCCTAGAGTATTGTTACAGTTCTAGTTGCGACATAATAGGAAGGATATAATGGTACAGAGAGGGTGCAGAGGAGATTCACTAGGGCATCTCAGTGATGAGGAGAGATTGGATAGATGGGATATGTTGTCCCTAGAGCAGAGGAAGCTGAGGAGTGTCTATTTGAGGAAGATAAAATGATGAGGGGGGCAGATGGTAACAATCTTTTACTCCCCATGGTGAGGATGTTAAAAACAGGAAAGCACAGATACAACATGAGAGGAAGGAAGTATAAAGGGGATTTGAGGGAGAAGTTTTTTCATCCAAAGGGTGGTTGGAATCTGGAACGCACTGTCTGTGGAGCTGGTAGATACGGAGGCTCTCACAATATTTAAGAAGCATCTCAACAAGTGGTTGAATTGCCAGTGCATAACACATTTACAAACCAAATGTGGGGTTATGGAACTAATACAGAGAAATACAATGCTTAGTTTGAACAAGTGGGCTTAAAGGCTGGTTTCTATGCTGTACCTCTTAAAGACTTTAATCAAAAGAGGCAATAGGAAAGCTCATGTTCTTTCACACAGTGGTCACAAAGCAATAACAGTGAAGCATCAGACAATAATAGAGGGAAAACACTGTATAACTTAGAACTGTGGAAGCCTGACATTTTCTTTCCCTAGCTCTCCAAAAATCTAATGAGTCTTGGTCGGTTAAAACTTTGTCCTGTAAATTGGAAAGAGGTTCTGCTGAAAATAGTAAGTAGGTCAGGCAGCATTTGTGAAAAGCACTGTTTCTGATGAAACATTATTCCTATTACTCTCTTCACAGATGCTATCTGAAATGCTGAGTGTTTCCAGTGTTTTCTGTTCCAATTTCTGACATCTGTTTTTATTTGCTTTTGGAAACTTTATTATCACTCCAATTGTTATTTAATCTTCACCCTACACGTTAGATTTTGTTTCTCTTCTTCTGTACTTTCCTGAAAGACCTTTGACTAATTTTCTGTTCCTGGTGACTGTGCCACACAGCTCAGGCCATTGAGCAGCGCCTGGTGAAGATTGATCACACTGCCATCCACCCACACCTGCTAGATATGAAGATCGGACAGGGCAAGTACGAGCAAGGATTCTTCCCCAAACTCCAGGCGGATGTACTGGCAACAGGGCCAAGCAACAACAAGTGAGTACAGCAGTGCCTTTAGAAAAACACCTTTCCACCCTGAATTAGCACCCTTCTCTCCTCCTTCCCTTTGTATGATGGTTCCTTTGTCATGTTAGCAGGCAATTCAAGCTCATGGGCATCCTAACCAAGTGGAATTACTTCTTAGATGTCCATGCCTATTGCTTAACGCATCCGTAATAGAGAACAGCTACAGGTTGAAACAGTGCTAATGCTTTATACTAAAACCTCCCTTAACATCTGCTATGTTCATGCACACTGATCTTATTACCATTGCCCAAAGGTCACTGGAATTTTGTACATAGATAACTGTACATCATCAACTAGTAAGAGCTGCATGGAGTATTCTTTGCAAGGGTGGGGTGAGGCAGGGTGGAGGTTTCCTTACTGTAACTGTAGTTTGAGACAAAGGGAGGGGAGACGGAGAAGAATACAACACTCTTTGAAAATCAAGAAAAAAGTGCAAATACTGGAGATCGGAAATTTAACAAATGTGGAATAACCCAACAGGCCAGGCAGTATCTGTGAGAAGAGAAACACATCAGGTCAGAGAGAAAAAACAAGTTAGTCTTAGGGTGGGTAAAGGGACTTGTGTTGAACATCTATGAAAAGGTGACAGCTAAGGAGCATTTTAAAGTCAGACAAAACCTCTGTCTGTGTATTGTGTTGCATATGGCCAGGCTGTGAGACATGTTGGTTACAGCAGACAGCACCATAAATGATACATTACCTTCTCAGCCTATCAGAGGAATTCCCTTTTCTCCAGCCACACCCCCAACCCCACCTTCTCTGTCAACTTGTCTCTCTTTCCCAGCTCTGATGAAGGATCCCAGACCAGAAACACCAACTGTTTTCCTGTCCGCAATTACTTCTTGATTTATTGAGCCCTAATTTATTTACTGTGGTTATTTCTCTCCAGAGCAACACTTGTAAACCTCTTAAACTGAGCAGTGAACCTGAGGATGTGGCCGAGGAAGGCTTTTGGCAAACGCTATCTGTACTTCCATGTTTTTAGGTAGATCACCTCAGATAGGAGACATTGGTGTTGGGGAAACGGTCACACTCCACTGGAAGTGACTGGGGTTGGAGTGCTGCAAATTATAGAGGTGGATAACCCTGATCTGTTCAAACTTAAGTTTAAAGCATCTGAAGATGCTAATGTTAAGCCATGATATACATCTTCTGAACTGTTATCACTGCAATTTGCAGCCTGTAATTTCCCTTCAAGAAACAAACTTTTGAATTGTCTAAATGTACGAGTGATGTTACAGTCTCCTCACGAGCTGATAGGACTTGGCAAACTTGGCTCTCAGAAATGTAGGTACAGCACCTAGCTCGCTGCCATCGCTCCAGGAAGTGAGTCACTTGGGGTTGGGGGGGTGCTGCAGGCCAAATTGAAGCAGCGGAGATATGACTACCTCTCACAAGCATCCTTCTGGCCTATGTACAGCCGTACAGCCATTAGAAAGCAAGATAGAGAACCTGAAGGCAAAGGTTGCTGTACCAGAGGGAAATAATTGATTGCTATGTTCTCTGTTTCCCTGAGACATGGCTGTCCCTACCCTCCTCCCCCCTTCCCCATATTCCAGACACCGCGTTCCATCCCAAAGGGTTCTCAATCCAGCAGATGGACTGGATATTGGCATCAGTAGTGGGCAATTGTGGTGGTGTCTGCTTCATGATAAACTCATGTTGGTGCTCAGATGTAGCAGTCTTGTTTCACAATTGCTTTCACGACCTGGCATGTCTAACAATCATGCTTTGACCGTTCTACTCAACTTTGAGTGTTCTCTGGAAACTGACTGCAGTTTACATACTGCCAAAGGCAGATGACAAGCTAGCACTCGATCTGCTGAGTGCCATGACTAACAAACGAAGAATTTCCACCCTGGCAACTTCCACAATCTTGCCAGTGACTTCAGTCAGGCTAGCTTTAACACCAGCAGCACTTCAGGTTTGGGCAATAAAGGTTATTATGGATGTGGTGAATCAAAATCAGATTTATTATCACTGACATATGATGTGAAATTTGTTGTTTCATAGCAGCAGTACAGTGCAAAGTCCTAAAAAATCTATAAAGTATAAAAAATAAATAACGCCAAAAAAGAAATAACAAGGTTGTGTTCCTGGGCCGTTCAGAAATCTGAATGTGGAGGGGGAGAAGCTGTTCCTAAACTGGTGACTGTGGTTCATCAGACTCCTGTACCTCCTTTCTGATGGTAGTAATGAGGAATGGGCACACTCCAGATAATGAGGGTCCTTAATGATGGATGTCACCTTCTTGAGGTATCGCCTCTTGAAGATGTCCTTGATGGTGGGGAGGTTTGTGTCCATCTAGGTCGATGCTAATGGACCAAAGTACAACTTTGGCTCCATTTCATCTGACAGTGTTGTACCTGATGCAGTGTTACACAGGCCTGAATATGTGTGCTCATGTTTGTGGGCTGCGGTTTTTGCTCACAGCCAAATGTCACAACTTTTAAAATTTATTTTTTTTTTTATGATCTGAGCATGATTAGCAAAGCTAGCATTAGTTGCTCTTCAGTGGCTTCTTCTGAGCTTCCTTCAAGCACTGCAGTCGTTCTTGTATTGGTGCTCCCACAGTGCTGTGGGGACGGAGTTTCAGAATTTGGATCCAGTGACTTTGAAGGAACGGAGGTGTATTTCAGGATGGCATGGTGCACAATTTGGAGAGGAGCCTGCAATTTGGTATTGTTGTTCTCAGTTGGCCTTAAAGATTGTGGATTTGAGTATTACCATCAGAGTTGCTTTCATTGAGTAACTGTAGGTAGTATACTCTGCAGTAACTGCACTCCATTGCCAGAGGGCATGTATGTTTAGGGCAGTGGATAGGTGTATTTTTAGGGCAGAGGATAGGTATATTTTCAGGTTAGTGGATAGGTGTATGTTTAGGATAGTGGATAGGTGTATGTTTAGGGTAGTGGATAGGTGTATTTTTAGGACAGAGGATAGGTGTATCTTTAGGGTAGTGGATAGGTGTATTTTTAGGGCAGAGGATAGGTGTATCTTTAGGGCAGAGGATAGGTGTATCTTTAGGGTAGTGGATAGGTGTATTTTTAGGGCAGAGGATAGGTGTATCTTTAGGGTAGAGGATAGGTGTATTTTTAGGGCAGAGGATAGGTATATTTTCAGGTTAGTGGATAGGTGTATGTTTAGGGTAGTGGATAGGTGTATGTTTAGGGTAGTGGATAGGTGTATGTTTAGGATAGTGGATAGGTGTATGTTTAGGATAGTGGATCGGGTGCCAGAAACGTGACCTGCTTTTTCGTGGATTGTGACGAGCTTCAGTCAAAGTTGGAAGTCAAAATCTATCACATGCACAAGTGCAATGAAAGAAAAGCAAACTTGCAACAGCATCACAGGCACATGGCATCAGATACACAACAATCACAAGGAAAAGACAAGAGAGATAAGATTAGTTTTATTTGTCACACGTTGATCGAAACATAGAGTGAGATGTGTTGCTTGCATCGGAGATGTGCTGGAGCAAGACTGTAAGTGTTGCCACTCTTCTGGCGCCAACGTTGCATGCCATAACTTACTAACCCTAACACACACGTCTTTGCCATGTGTGAGGAAACTGGAGCACCCAAAGAAAACCCACTTGGTCAGAGGGAGAAGTACAAGCTTACAGGCAGTGTTGGGAATTGAACCCTGATCTTGTAGCTGGTGTGCTGTAAAGTGTTTCACTAAGCGGCAAGGTAAAAACATACATTAAGCATAAATTATACATAATTTTTACAAGAATAAGTCAAATGAAAAGAAAAGAAAACAAAGCTTGTTGTCAAGCTAAATGGTAGTATGTGATTAGAGTTGTGCGGGTTAGTTCAAGAACCAATGGTTCAAGGGAAGTAAGTGTTCTTGAACCTGGTAGTGTGGTACTTCAAGCTTCTGTACCTTGTGCCCAATGTCAGCTGCGGGTAGCTGGCATGGCCCGGATGGTGGGAATCTTTGGTGGCAGATGTTGACCCCTTGAGGTAGTGCCTTGTGTCGATTTTACCAATGGTGGGGAGAGATACGTCTTGAGCTGAAAGTCATTGGAGCCGCACTCCTCCAGGCAAGTGTGAAATATCCCATCAAGCTCCCTGATTTGTTCCTTCTAGGTGGAGGAATGGCCACCTGTTGAGCTACAACTGATGCCTTATGTAAATCACGATGTAAGTTGATGCTCTTCTTGCACAAAGCAGGTTGCTGTTGTTTCCCAAGCATTAACACCATCTCTTCCACTTGTCTTAATCCCACAGTCGATGGGCAAATCGAGGCGCCACAGCACAGCGGAGGAAGGATCGCCTTCGACAGCATTCAGAGCATCTGACTCTGGACAATGACTCAAGAGAGGTATTCCCAAATCCTCTAATCATTCACAACTTGCACCTACACCTACAAACATTCCCAGTTTGTGAGATCTTCCCAACTCTTCCTTTCATAACTGTTATTCAGTCTTCCTCACTCTGTGATAGTTGTCATCCAAAGCAAATTAAGAACTTCAAGAATAGGAACAGGAGTGGGGCATTTTGCTCCATTAAATTATAAGATCAAGGCTGTCTTTTACCACAGTGTCATTTTCTTGCATTAAACCAGATCACTTGGCTGCCTTGATATCTATAAAATCTGTCCATCTTGGTCAACAACTGAGCCTGCACTGCCCTCTTGGGTAGGTAATTGCAAAGCTTCACTTCCTTCAGGGTGGAAAAATATTTCTTCTCGTTCCTTTCCTGAACAGTTGATCCCTTATTCTGACACTAGGGCCCTCTGTTTCCAGAGGAATTTTGAAATAAAAACAGACAATGCTGAAAATTTCATGTTGGTCAGGTGGCATATGTGGGGAAAGAAATAGCCAACCATGAGTCTAATTTTTTTTAGAGAATTTAGTACTGATCAAGCACAAAGTAGGTAAGGACCTCAAAGCATTTATTTTGTGAATTTTTAGGGAACTGTTCCACAAACATTTCTGACAAAAGAAGGTTACAATTCAAGTTTATACAGTAAATCTAATCACACTAGGTCAGCCAGTCTCCAGACATTGTTTCTGCAGTTTTCACAACATTAGCACCTATACAATTGGTTCCTCATTGATCAGAGTGCCAAACTAGCCAGTAATCATATTTCCTCTCAGACACTAGCACATACACAATCAGTTCCTCATTGACATGATCTATTGTTAGTTACTACAAGGAAGATAGGCCCATTCTGTTTTTATCATTGCTCTCCCCATGATTCTACCAACCCCCAGTCCTTAAGCTTAACCCCTTCCCTCCACATTAATAAATGTTTTCCCATCTCTGTCATCATAGACATCTAAGAAATGAGTTTTCACAGAAATTGAAACAAGTAACATCTTTGTTTTTCAAGCCCTTGTGATTTTTCCCCTCTAAGTGTGCTCACTGTAACGTCTTGAATTCCTGAAGACTCCCTGGAGAGCTGACAACCCAGTATTTCTCCAGAATGTTAAGTGTCACAGATTGAGAAAGAGCTTCACACATAGTGTCTGTCCTTGGTGCCAATAGAGCTGATGACCTTGAAGTCCAGAATTGCTGAGTGTTAATATGGGCCTTTAACTCTGAACTTGCAATGAAATAAAAATATTGCGAACCAACTAATTAAACGAAACAACTACAAGAACCTAGTTGGTTTCTTCTTTTCCATGAAAGTAGCGAAAGGGTAAAATTGGGAGATAATTATTAACAGAGGCACTAAGGAACAGGAGAGGTTACTGAACTCTTAAACTTGTTTCACCGTTTGATGAGATCACAGCTGACTTATCAGCTAGCACCATGCTATGCCTTGCTGGATGTTTCCTCATACACCAAGTTAATAGCTCAGATTTAAAATTAAGAGCAGAACCAGTATCATTTTCCATCATTACCAGTCCTTTACTTATCAAACTGCTTCCTTACATTGCTCCTGCAAGATCTGGTTCTGATTGTTTTTAGTCTGTGCCCTACAGTTTCCCTGTGTTTTACAGAAGTCAGAAAATGAATAGCTCAAAATGCACGGAAACATTCTAACTTCCAAACAATATAAACTTAGTTTGTGTAGCTTTCGTTATAGTTGGAGCATAGATCTGCCCCATTCATCTCTGCTGCACTTTCTCTTAGAAGCTGCTCTCAGAATTCCACAAGAAGTTCCTGAATTCATCCTTAGGTTGCCCAAGCTCTAAAATTACGATTATTTCTGTTTGTTTGAACTTCTCAGCAAAGAAATAGTTTATAAGCTAATATAAAATGCTGCAGGTCCTGGAACATAAAAGCAAAGTGCTCAGGACATGAGGTATCATTTATGGAGAGAGAAACAAAGTTTATGTGCCAGGTTAGTAATTTTTCAGTAGAACTGAGAGTTTGTTGACCTATAATGTTCACTCTGATTTTCTCTCTGACCAGTTGAGTATTTGTCACACTTTGTTTAACTGGCCATGTTTATCCCATGTTGGCATGTGGCCAAGTGCTTAAGGCATTCGTCTAGTGATTTGAAGGTCACTAGTTCAAGCCTTGGCTGAGGCAGTGTGTGTGCCCTTGAGCAAGGCACTTAACCACAGATTGCTCTGCGACGACACCAGTGCCAAGCTATATGGGTCCTAATGCCCTTCCCTTGGACAACATTGGTGTTGTGGAGAGGGGAGACTTGCAGCATGGGCAACTGCCGGTCTTCCATACAACCTTGCCCAGGCCTGCACCCTGGAAACCTTCCAAGGTGCAAATCCATGGTCTCATGGGACTAACAGATGCCTATCCCATAAAATCTTTTAATTGTAACCACCTCACTTGGACTATGTTTAAACCTATTTATCCTCAGAAGATCAAGTTGCTGGAAAACAAGAGGAGTTCAGGGCCATTGATGTAGAGACATGTATTCAAATCCCACCATGGGAGTTGGGACTGAAAAAGAAGTACTTAAGTAAAACTTTAGAATAAAAATACAGTTACATTCACTGAGAGGTCGCCACAGAGCTGTGGGATTGTTATAAAAACCTATTTGGTTCACTAACTTCCTTCATGGAAGGAAAGCTTTCATTTTTACGTACTCAAGCCTCTGGGAAACTCTAGCCCCACCAATGTAGTTCACAATATTGACTCATTAGTTCAGGGGAATTAGGAATGGACAGTAAATACTGGCATTTCCTGACTGTCAACACATAACGAAATATTTTTTAAAAATCTTCTCTAAACCCCTACTAGTATCATTAAAATGAATCTTCCTGAAGAGTGGTGTCCAGAAGGGACTGCTTAGGTTAATCCAGAGACCCAGTGAACATCAGATCAGCCCTGACAGTTCGTCCATTGTCGAGACTGATATTAGATGCACATACTCATAGCAGGTCATTAGTTGCTACAGCCCAGACATGTCCTCATGACAGGAAGACTTACCTCTGCAGCTGTCTTCATTCCTTGGTGCAATCATGACTGATTTACTTTAAGGTTCAAAATTCAAAGTAATTTTATTATCGATGTATGTATGTCTCCATATACTACCTTGAGATTCCATAAGACATAGGAGCAGAATTAGGCCATCTGGTCCATCGAGTCTGCTCCACCATTTAATCATGGCTGATCCTTTTTTTCTCCCTTTCAACCCCATTTCCCAGCCTTCTCCCCATAACCTTTGATGCCATGTCCAATTAAGAACATAAGACCATAGTTCACTTGATTCCCTTGATGCTTGAACCCATGCACATTGTTTGGAGGGATAACTTTAGCAGTGACTAAATAGGTCTGCTCCATAATTGCTGAAGGATCTGGGCCTGAATGCCAACTGTACTCTTTTTCCATAGATGCTGCCCAGCCTGCTGAGTTCCTCCAGCATTTTGTGTGTGTTGTTCCGTAATTAGCAGATTGTGAAATGACTTTAAATAGTCTCATTCAATTCTCAGTGGTCATGATACCTCTCCGTGATGCTAATTGGGCCCAAATTGCTATTAAACTAACACACTCGGAGGCTGATGTTAATGAAGCATGCCTCGACAGGTTATTAGGTGCTTTGTGCTAGTGAGATTCTGTCTGTGCAGTGCACCAGGGTGGAGACTAGGTTCTTGGACCCTTTGTCCTATGGAACTGCATCCATAACTACTCTATTTCCACTTTGCCCCAAGTTTGTACATCATTGAATTTGTAGACAGTGATACTGTGCATGTTGTATCTTCCCAGGTTACAAACACCCTACTTAATGGACCACCTATACATATAAACAAGTGTTTGTGGGAGATCAGTGGGATAGATGGGGATGAATTTTCCAGTTGCTGCAGGGTGACAGGTGTGTCCCACCATGTGGCAACTAGGCCTTTCCCCATGCCACCTCTCCCCACTCCCTCTCCCTCTCCCAAGCTACAACAACTGAGGGCTGGGTGGAGCTGAGCGGAGCTGGGAGTACTAAGCACACTCACTGGGTCACTGAGTCACTGAAGTCAGCTGGCGGCTGCTCTTTTCGTGCCTGCTCGCTTTCTCATCACCAGAGTCTCTGTAATTCTCTTCCATATTTTTCAACATATGAACAATTCAAGTCAAGTCAAGTGACTTTTATTGTCATTTCGACCATAACTGTTGGTACAGTACACAGTTAAAAACAAGACAACGTTTTTCAGAACTATGGTACTACATGAAACAATACAAAAATTACTTAAATATTTTTGTAAAAAAATGTCTAACTTGAAGGTATTGCAGAAAGTGTGAGTATGAAAGAGAATATTTATCAATTAATTGTTCAAAAGGCATCAATCTATCTTCTTTAAATAAATCCAAAAAAGAATTAATATCTTTATTTTTCCAAAGTAAAAAAATTGGATCACTCAAAGAAGGCTTAAAAAAGTAATTTTGGTAAATTAAACTACAAAGTTTAAATTTTTTAAGATTAAAAAAAATTGCGGAACTGGAGCCAAATTTGTAAAGAATACTTAATCACAGGATATAGGTTTAAATTAATAAATATTTAAGTAATTTTCCTTACGTATTGGAGGCTGACCTGTTAGATACTACTATGAATATGAATCCTTTGATTAAGGGTTCTATTGGAAGAATTTATAATTTATTATTACAATGGGATAAGTGTCCTTTATATAAGATTAAGCAGGATTGGGAAAAGAAACTTAATTTGACTTTTATGATGGAGGATTGGATGCAGATCTTGAAGTTGGTTAACTCTTCTTCAATTTGTGCTAGCCATTCATTGATTCAATTTAAAATTGTACATCGTTATCATTTGACAAAGAAGAGACTTTCTAAAATCTTTTCTAATGTTGATAGTCATTGTGATAGATGTAAAACTGAGAGCTACACTGACACACATGTTTTAGTCTTGTTCTATATTGGAACAGTTCTGGAAGTCGGTTTTTTCAACAATTTCTAAAGCACTTAAAATTAATTTACAACCTAATAAATTAACTGTGCTTTTTGGAATAATTCCTCAAAATATTCATGGTATTTCTGTGTCTGACCAACATGTTATTGCATTTGTTACATTGATAGCTAGGAGGGCCATTTTGTTGAAGTGGAAGAATACATCAGCTCCCACTTTGTCACAATGGTTCTCTCAAGTGATGCTATGTCTTAGTTTGGAGAAAATTAGAAGTCAAACCTTTGAACCTTTATTTGATTTTGAGAAAAGATGGGGCTCATTTGCTTGTTATTATCATTTGAGTTAATTGATATAATTTTTCCACGATCTAATTGTAAATTTTTTAGTATATTTTCTTTTCTTGCTGGCGGTTTGATGTTTACTTTTAGAAGCTTTTTGTATGAGCATGACTCCGGGGTTGTACACCTAATGGGTTCTTTTTTTTCTCACTTTTCTGCTTAGTAAGTTTTTTTTGTTATCACAAATTTTTTTTTCAATCTTTAAGATAATGTCTTTTTTGAGACATTGTAAGTGTTGTTACTTCAATGTACTCATGTTATTTTTCCTGTATAATATAACAATAAAAAGATTTGAAAAGAAAGAAAGAAACAATACAAAAACTACACTAAACTAGGAAAAAAACAACACAAAATCTACACTAGACTACAGACCTACCTAGGACTGCATAAAGTGCACAAAACTGTGCAGGCATTACAATAAATAATAAACAAGACAATATGCACAGTAGAGGGCAGTAGGTTGGTGTCAGTCCAGGCTCTGGGTATTGAAGAGTCTGATGACTTGGGGGAAGAAATTGTTACATAGTCTGGTCATGAGAGCCCAAATGCTTCGGTGCCTTTTGCCAGATGGCAGGAGGGAGAAGGGTTCGTATGAGGGGTGCGTGGGGTCCTTCATAATGCTGTTTGTTTAACAGTCAGGTTATTTAACAGTTCTCAGGAACAGAACCCTGTTGCCTGGGGTCTGCCTGTACAACGTATTGCTTACTTTCTAAAGGCCAGTTTGATTGAAATTATCTCCACTGTTTCAGAGCAATTACCTTTCAGCAAAATAAATTATTGATATTCAGAGACTTGGATTAATTGTTCTCAACTTATTTTGTTTTTTCTTGTTTCTGTTGTTCCTTCCCTTTCACATTCTGTGTTCTCCTTTCTCCTGTGCACACTCATTCTGCAATCTGTTCTCCCTTGTGCTCTTGCCACTGGTTGCTTTAGCCAGTGGAGGGGCTTCTCGTCTGCCACAACTCTATGGCATTTTGGGAATGGGAACAAGCTCCGCCCCCTACTGTACGACCTCCCAAAAAATCCTTCTCTGAGTGCTCTCTGGTACGTTGTGCTCGATCTCTGTGCAAGGCAGCACGGTGACAGGTTCTAATCTTTCACAGCTTTGATTTGCAAGGTCAATATGTTTGCCTCACTGAAGTAGGGCTTGCACCTGAAGAACTAACCTGGAAACATTAACCATCATTTCCTCCAGGTAGGTTAGAAATCTCTCTTAGCATTTTCCACAAAGCCATCACAGCATTTGTTTTTAAAATATGTTCCTTCACTGAAGAGAGGAATATCAATATTAAGAGACTCCAGCACTCTAGGCCCGGTATCCATAGAAACAGTGGGATTGGAAGTAAATCTTGGGCCTTCATCATTTCATTAAATCATTGTTTACCATGTATGTTGGCGCGTGGCCAAGTGGTTAAGGCGTTCGTCTAGTGATCTGAAGGTCGCTAGTTCAAGCCTTGGCTGACGCAGCGTGTGTGTCCTTGAGCAAGGCACTTAACCACACATTGCTCTGCGACGACACTGGTGCCAAGCTGTATGGGTCCTAATGCCCTTCCCTTGGACAACATCGGTGGCGTGGAGAGGGGAGACTTGCAACATGGGCAACTGCCAGTCTTCCATACAACCTTGCCCAGGCCTGCACACTGGAAACCTTCCAAGGTGCAAATCCATGGTCTCACGAGACTAACGAATGCCTATAAATAAAATGTTTACCATGTAGTACAACATTTCCCACCTTTGCTGCTGACTTCTTCATCTGCCTACCCAATGTAAGTCTATCAAAAGCTTGGGTTTGTCTCAGGAAGCATGCAGGTTTTGTGGAAATCAGCCCCAAATTACTGCCAAATAAATTGAAAATTGTTTTCTGACTCCATTCCTGAATTGCTTAGCTCCTAATTTAAGATTATACCCCCTTCTCACTATGATTCATTTACAAAAAGAAATATCTTCTCCACATCTGTCAAACTCTTTCATCATTTTTAATTTCAAGAAAAACAAGATATTTGTGTGTCCTTCCTCAGTACATTCCCCTCCAGTCCTAGTATCATGCTGGTGTCAGGTATCAAAGGAAACATGTCTGATTCAGAAAAGCATTCTGTCCCCTCCACCTTAGCTCATCACATGGCTAGCTCTAGGTTCCTTTTAACCACTCTTGGCATCTTGAAGTGATTATGCTAAATTTGCATCAACTACCAGGATTTTGTATCAGGGCCAGTCAGAGCTGGCATGAAACTGCCCAACACGTTGTGTAGGACAGGGACAGAAGTAACTTGAGTCCTGTCTGTTTGCAAGAGGTACCTTTATTAATTACTGCACTGGAAGCTGGCCACAATGCATGGAACATTCAGGCACCTGATTTGGCAGCATCTCCAGGTTGTCATTAATGAGAATTGTTCCTTACTTACTCCATGCACTTGAGCTGTTATGATGGTTGGTCACCTCACTGTTGTAGCCACTTGAGTCTTTACCCACTCCTGCATTCTCATTGCAACACACATAAGGTAATTTTGTGAGATTGGACATGAACTTTCAATCATTACCACCCCCATCGCCCACTGTCTGACTTTACACCACTGTGATTTTGTTGAAGGCTGCTGAGGAATTTCACCAGCTTTGATTTGATGCTTTGATTTCTATGAAGATGTGCTAACCAATGAATGAAATCTAATTTATGTGACATTACAAAGGCCAATAAATGAAAAACTTGTTGCTGAGGGAACAGAAGCTGTTGTTGAATGCTTGGGTTATTTGAAAATATTACTGGGTCTATGATCAGTCATTAACAGTGAGTTTGCAGGGTATTTTCACACCTTTCCTTCCTCATTATTTTCTATTCACAAAATTTCTTCTCTCTCACCCCTTTCCCTGCCTTTCTCTGTCATAGAGTTTGCTTTCCCTCATAACTGTCAATTCTTTGCTAAGATGTGTCACTATGTCACCAATTTGCATGCAAACCTCACCATGAATGATGTCAACATTAACGCCGCTCTACTCTACACAGCCTATGGAACATGTATGTGCACGTGAGTGTTCTCGTGTGTATACACTTATGAATTCAGTGTAAGAAGTACAACCTGCAAGAGAGGAGGGATTGCAGTGGTTGAATAAAGAAGCTGATTTGTTCTCTTTGGAACAGAGAAGGTTGATAAAGTGTTAAACTCTAGGGTGTCTTTTATAGAATAAATCAGGCGTCAAGTGACAGATGGGCTGTTAGCCAGCACCTTAACAAAGTAGAGACAATTTGAGGAAGCTTTTCTTCTGCAACATATGGTGACCCGGGCTCAACTGGCTGAATGAATCAAACCTTCAATGGATAGGTGCAGGGTTGTGGAGGGAACTTCCCTCAAACAGTAGCTTGCCACAAGTCGCTCTCCTTTGCTCCTTGCTGTTCAGTGACACCAAATAATTGCTGCAAACATGTAACTAGCTGTGGTATTCTATTAATTAAATCAATATTGTCACCACAACAATCAGCATGCTACAACTGAAAACACTGCAGCTTAGATCACCTTTCTGCAAGTGCTGTGCGTCAGTGTTTTGGTCACTTCTCTTCATCAGAATGTTTGGGGTAGGGCACAAAAAACAGTGCTGATTAGTGGAATTCTCAAGTAAATCAGTAAATATACAACCCTTCATGACCTCAGGGCATCCCATAGTTCCTTAAAGCTAATTAAATAATTTTGAAATATAGCTGCTGCTGTACAAAACTGGTAGTCATATCCCATAAACCAACTGTGGTAATAAGCAGGTAGCCTGTTTTAGTTCATCAAGTATTGGCCAGGACAGAAGCTCTAATTCTGCTGTTCTTCAAGGAATCGTGCTGTGGAATCTTGCAATCCTACTCAAGAGGGGAGACAGAAGGCCACAAAAGGCCAACTATATCACCCTGTTGTTGCCCTTCTTATTGTCAGCTACCTTGGGACATAAAGAAATTTAGTTATCAGAGAGGAAAGAATGGGTGAGTGACCAATTACCAGCTCTAACAGAGTGCCGTCACAAGTGGAAGGGACCAAATGGCTGCCTGCACTCTGACATTGTTCCATTCTTTTCTGCTTCTCGCTAGTGGTGGGTGTGAGCCATCTGCCTGTGAATATTTTTCCAAGTACGTGAATGGTCAGGAATAGATACGCAGACCATCAAATCTGTTCTGCTCAACAGATATATAAATTGCATCAATAAACACATCCCAGATTTCCCTTACAAATTGCATCACCTCTTTGAGAAGGTTAAACAAAATCTTTAGGCTATTTTAGACACTGCTCAAACAACTGCAGTGGTTATTGGTGCCAGTATCCCCAAGAACCCAGACTCTTAATGTAATTTGAGATGTCTTGCACTTGCAATACTTCGCCTTGTTCTGTATTCCTCCACCATCCTCCTTTCACATGAATCTCCACTTACTGTGTTCTAGGAAATGGAATGTCAGACACTCTTATTTCAAAGTCAAATAGATCACTGTCCATTACAACATTAAAGACTCTTAGAACTGGATCAGATGGTGTTCTACATAGTATGCTGAAAGAAGCCAATTGTGTTAAATCAGATAGGAGTCCATCCAGTAGAGCATCAGGGATCTCACCACATCCCTGTTCTAGTCACCCCCTTGTCAATCTATAATTAGCTCCCAGTAGAGCAATAGGTCAAATTTATGATCCTTAATGATGGCCTTATCCCTTCTCTAAATATGACCTCCTCCAGCTGCCCAGTCATTTAATGCTCGTGTGTTCCTCCATTTCAGGCCTTATGTGCATCCATGATTTTTGACTCACTATTAGAGCTTGTACTTTCATCTATAGAGATCCCAAATTCCTTTCCTAAACCTCTTTCATTCATCCAACTTCTATAAAGTTTTGGGTAATCTATACTAATACCTCACCATCTTTATTATATCCCGGCAATCTTCTCTCTTCCCTCTCAGTCTTCTTGCAAGATCTTGATTCAGAAATTAGCCTTCACCTTTTGCCTCCACAAATTGACTGCTTGACCCACCGAATTCCAGTACATGTGCTTTGAGGGATATGGGCAAGTTGTGGGCAAATGGGACTAGCTTATGAGGGTGTCTCGGTCAGCATAGACCAATTGGGCCAAAGGGCCTGCTTCATGCTGTGTAACTTCATGACCTCCTTGCTACACTTAGCATAAAATTTTGTCTGATTATTCCTCTGAGAAGTATGGGCTCATTTTATAGTATGGAAGGTGATATGAATATGCACATTGCTGTGCTGTAGTTTTGCCATATCCAAAAATGCCCAGTTGCATTCATCCACGGTTGCTTCGGTCTAAAACACGTGAGTGGTGTTACTTAGAGGCAACTCCATGATCGTGCAATATATTATAAGGGGAAAAGAAAGAGTGAGTAACTTTTGAGGAACAAGGAAAACGCATTTGGATGAACATTAAGAGTTGCATGATCTGTGAAAGGGGGAAGGAGAGCATTATCATTGGGAAGTAGGTGAGATGGAGGCTTGCAGTGAATGAGAAATAATCCATTATCTGTTAAAGCCCAAGAATATGACACAACCACTAGAGAAACGTCCCCCTATATGGAGGCAGTAATGGATTAAGTGGTACTTTGCATGGTACCCTTCTAACTACACCACCCTCTCCCAGCACACATCTGTATCCTACTACGGAGTGCCATTTCTGACAGGTTCATCGGATGCTTGGAAAAAGTAGCCCTAAATGGATTTTCCCTGATCCACAGAAATACATCCAGGAGGCCCGGAGTTTAGGAAAGAGCCTGCGGCAGCCAAAACTCTCTGATCTGTCACCCGCTGTGATTGCACAAACCAACTGGAAGTTTGTGGAAGGACTGCTCAAAGAATGTCGCATCAAGGTAATCACTTTCATCTTTTTTTTTCTCACTTGCACGTGGAAGGAAGGGATTTGGAGCAGCTGATATCAGTGCATTGTTTTCTTGCCCACTGCAATCTTGGGATTTTTTCAGGGTTGTTATTATCAACTGATGTCAAAGTCCTTGGAAAATATGTCTCTAGGGGAACTGGGGATCTAATCAGTTTGTCTGTGAACTTACTTGGGGTTTCTTGTAACCAAGACCTGGGAAATCTTTATTGCCACACTGGAAGGTTATCCACCAACATATGCCCCTACCAAGAGATGGGCATGAACCATCTCTAGGTAGCAACCTCTCTAGGTGGCAGCCTCTTTTGGGCTCTGGGGAAGAGACCATTTCCAGTTGAGGAATCTACCATAAGACGTAGGAGCAGAATTAGGCCAGTTGGCCCATTGAGTCTGCTCCGTCATTTCACAATGGCTGATTTATTATCCCTCTCAATCCCATTCTCCTGCCTTAGCCCCATACGCTTTGATGATCTGACTGATTACAAACCTTTCAACCTCTGCTTTAAATATACGCAATGACTTAGTCTCCACAGCCATCTGTGGTAATGAATTCAACAGATTCACCAACCTCTGGCTAAAAAAAGTTCCTCCTCATCTCTGTGCTAAACAGACATCCCTCTATTCTGAGGCTGTGCCCTCTGGTCCTAGACACACCCACTATTGGAAACTTTCTCCCTACATCCACTCTATTCAGACTTTCAATATTCAGTAGGTTTCAATGAGATCTGCCCTGACCCCATTCTTCTAAACTCCAGGGAGTACAGTCCCAGAGCCATCAAACGCTCTTTATATGTTAATCCTTTCATTCCTGGAATCAATCTTGTTAACTTCCTCTGGACTTTCTCCAATGCCAGTACATCTTTTCTTAGATAAGGGGTCCAAAACTGCTCACAATACTCCTAAGTGCAGCCTGACCAATGCTTTATAAGGCCTCAGCATTACATCCTTTTTCTCATATTCTAGTCCTCTTGAAATGAATATTAACATTGCATTTTCTTTCCTTACCACTGACTCAACCTGCAAGTTAACCTTAAGGGAATCCTGCACTAGGACTCCCAAACCCCTTTTGCACCTCTGATTTTTTATTTCCTCCTCATTTAAAAAAAATCTATGTCTTTATTCCTTCTACCAAAGTGCATGACCGTACATGTCCCTACACCATATTCCATATGCTACTAACACCTTAACTACATTCTACAGAGGTGTGGTTGAGAGTGTGCTGACCTTTAGCATCACAACCTGGTACTCCAGCTGCAGTGCTGTCGACAAAAAAGCCTTGCAGAGGGTGGTTAGGGGAGCAGAGGAGGTTACTGGGGTCTCCCCACCTTCTGTCCAAGACCTTTCAGAGTCGATGCCTCCAGAAGACACGGTACATCATTAAAGACCCCTCACACCCTCTCCATGAACTGTTTGTTCTTTTGCCATCAGGCAAATGTTACAGGAGCATCAAAACTAAAACCACAAGGCTACTGAACAGCTTCCTCCCACAGGCAGTCAGACTGCTAAATAGCTGCTCTATCTGACTCTGCTTTGGACACTTTTAGCTTGCACTGGACATTTATAACTTGATTTTAACTGATATGTGGCTGTTGTGTTTTACTATTTATTGTTATGTTTATTATTTAGTGTTGCGTTTGTTATGTTATGATTGCACTGCTCCTGGGAAACACTGTCTCAATCTGCCCTGCAGAGCTGATGTACAGTTCGAATGACAATAAAGTTTTTTGAATCTTGAATCTTGAATCTATTACTTTGCCCATTCTCTCAATCTGTCTAAATCCTCCTACAGACTCCCTGCTTCCTCAACAGTACCTGCCCCTCTGATAAGAAAGAATAGTTCTTTCTTATCAGTCTTCTGCATTTTGGTGCTATTTGTTACAGTACTGAGGAGGAATAATTAACCTACTAAGTAGTTTTTGTGGATTTTCCAAATTCTCAACAATATTTGCTTCCAGGCGTGTAAATACAAAACCTATTCATTACTTGGGATGTCCTGCATTGGGCTTTACAGCGAAGAAGCAGCAGAGTAATTTTGGGGCTAAGTGGGTTGACATAATAGACCTGTTTTTTTTTTATTGCCAGTTGTAAAAATGATAGAGGGCAAACTGATTTGAGGTGATAGGGGGTAAACTAATTGAGGTGGCAGGCTAAATGGGAGGGGTTTTATATCAAGGGGGCTTTGGAACAATCTTAAAATTCAAGCCAGAATATTCATGGGAAGAAGCTGAGGAGCTCCCCATACAAAGGGATAAACATCTGGATTCTCTGCACACAGAGTGCCACACCCAAAAAGCTTTCCCCCACTCCCAACGCCTTTTAGATAGATTCATTAACAATTTCAGACTTTATTGCTGGTCAAGGGTAAGAGAGGTTATGGATCTACAGTTGGTAAGTGGCATTCTATGTCTAATTAATTGTTGGATCATCTTGAGGGGGCTAAATGGCATGGTTCTGTTGAGCTTGAATGCAGTTAATTGTGACCAAGGGTGCTGAGGGTTCCATTCTGTTTGATCTGGGGTCTCCCTTTGTGATAATGGATGAACCTCAGTTGTCTTAATGAAGCCAGAGTAGAGACAAACTGCCCTGTATGTACTCAGGACTTGGATCAATCAGTTGGATGCTTGGGTAGATGTCCTGTGAGGAAAAAAAAAATGGCCAACCAACTTCACAGTGAGTTGCTGCCTCATCAGCTCACCAAGATGGTGTGCAACTTAAACACAAGTCATCTCTGTCACTGCACGGACAAGAAGTTGTCCAGGGAAGGGATGCCACCTACCCGAGACCTGAAGCCTGGAAAACACTTACTTCTCAATTGACATCACAGAAGTGAATCCTTGCATTGTTATTTATGGGATCATGGTTCATATGTCCCAGGTGATCCCTGTACCATAGCAGTGGCCTCATTTCACAAGTTCTTCAGTCACTGTGATGTGCAGTAAGGCATGTTGTGAATCAGATAGTTGCTATGGAAATAACAGTGGTCTTGATGGCTGAACAAGACATCATCATCACTTGTCCACCAAGGTTAACTCAGGTTCATCAGTTGAATTATATATGTCTGTTGGTAATTAAGCACAAGTTGATCTGTAAAGGTGGGATGTTTGAATTCATTGCCACATGCTACATTGCAGACCAAGCGAATGCTGGTGGAGAAGATGGGACACGAGGCAGTGGAGCTGGGACACGGAGAGGCCAACATCACTGGCTTGGAGGAGAACACCTTGATTGCAAGTTTGTGTGACCTACTGGAGAGAATCTGGAGTCACGGGCTGCTCATCAAACAGGTGAGTCTTTCAGAAGAGGGTGTGACCTGCCCCAGGCTACATCACGCTGTGTGACCTCACCTGGTATGGAGCTAGCATCCTCCATGGATAACTCTGCTAGTCTGTGAAGATGTTTGCCTCCTCTCTACAGCAGGCTATCTATGAGTCTTTCTCGTGCTTTTCTCCCTCTGGGGTTTCTCCTGCTGTTCCTCTCCTGAATAATGGACTTACCATGACTCAGTACCATTTATTAGCACATGACCTTCCTCAACAGTGATTATCTACTCTACTGACAATCTTTCCTCTTCCGTCCCAGTCCTAATGCAAGTTCTAGACCCGAAACTTTGACTTGCCTTTCTTGCCTCTGTAGTTGCTGCCTGACCCACTGAGTTTTACCAGCGTTCTGCATTTTGTTCAGAGTTGTCATTTTGTTTTATCATCTCAGGGGAAATCGGCACTCTGGTCCCACCTGATGCATTATCAGGAGTGCGAGGAGAAGCGGGAAGCAACTGTCGAGACCCCAGGTGAGCAGATGCCTGCTTGTAAGAGGATACTATTCTTGAAGAATATTTAGGAATAGAGGTCTGGGGTTGCAGAAGGTGGTGTTAGGGGAGTCAGTGGTTTCAGGTTAATCTTACAATCAAAGCTATGACAGTGTTCAGTTGGAGTGTTCAATGTAGGGTGCATTTGCATTCAGCATTGTTCAGAAATAGTGAAGCATTCTGCCTCCGATTAAATCACTGAAGCATCACTATTGGAAAACTGTTTATGATTCTCATTCCCACAGGACAGGGAGATTATAGCCTCTTTTGAAAGGACACAAATGGGAGTGACAACAATGATCGAGGAGCCAGATAGATGAGAAGCAATTTTATTGATATGGTCTTGCAGGAATAATGCAGTGATATGGTTACTGTTTTAGGATTCTCAAAGATGAGATAACACAGTGACTTCCATTTGTGTTTCTGGTTGATCCAAAGAAGCAGGGAAAAAGTTCAAAATTAATGTGTGGAAATACCATTTCAGTGAATGAATTGCCAGTCTATGGAATAAATACCCGCAGGGAAACACTCACAGACAGCTAGTAGTGATTCATTCAAATGCAAATTAGAAGTTCAGAAATTACTTTTTGGATGCAGCGTATGAATAATTGAAGGATTGACATGTGATGAATGTAGCCTCTTTTATTAGGAATTATTGACTTTGAATTTGAGGATTCCAATGTACTGGAGTTTCTCACTTCTTTTCTGGGGTTGCGGTGAGCTGAGGGACAGAGATTGACCAACAGCGTTATTCAGTCGAATTGCCTTATGCTGTGCCCAGCTCGAAGACTGAATATCAAGACCACCCCTCCTCCATCGTGGAGAGAAAGTTTGGCTGGTGTTACAGACCCCACATTCATGGTGATGCATGTGCAATAGACAGCAGATGCTGGAGCAACTCAGTGGGTCAGGCAGCATCTGTGGAGGGGAATGGACGGTGGAGACATGTCAACCCAAAACTGAAACAGTCCATTTCCCTTTACAGACAGTGCCTGGCCTGTTGAGTTTCTTTGCAACACTAAAGTGTTTTCGGACCCATCTTGGAGATATTGTCACAGGACCCCCTCCCTGGCAGCATTGTGAAGATTAAACCTTTGACTTGTGGAGACTCAGGAACATTGACAACCTAAAGCTGAAACTACCTCCCATTTAATCATCAATGGCTCTTTGCTAAAATCTTTATTCGATAACCAGGAAGTAATATATGTTATAAGTGGTGTATGGTTGGTTTTAAATCCCTCACTGAGCCTACTGCCTTCTGCTTTTCATAATGTTCCCACAGTTATGGCTGGGTCAGAACGGCGAAAATCGGAGTCAGGACTGATCTTGCCAACCCTGAAGGTTTCTCTCATCCAGGACATGAGGTACAGTGTGACTGTGGGTCTTTGCTCTTCAAAGTCAAAATCAAAAGTCAAGAAAACTTATCATCATAGTACATATATGTCAACATCTACTACCTTGAGATTCATTTTCTTGCAGGCGTTTATAGGAAAATAAAGAAATACAATATAATTTCTGAAAAACTAAACATAAATAAAGACTGACAAATAACCCATGTGTGAAAGAAGATGTATACTCAGTGTCCACTTAGTTAGGTACCCCTGCTCGTTAATGCAAATATCTAATCAGCCAATCACGTGGCAGCAACTCAATGCATAAAAGCATGCAGACATGGTCAAGAGGTCAACTGTTGTTCAGACCAAACATCAGAATTGGGAAGAAATGTGATCTAATTGACTTTGACCGTGGAATGATTGTTGGGTGGTTTGAGTATGCCAGAAATTGCTAATCCCGTGGGATTTTTACCAGTCTTTAGAGTTTACAGAGTATGGTGCAATAAACAAAAAAAAAATCCAGTGAGCAGCAGTTCTGTGGGCAAAAATGGCCTTGTAACAAGTGGCCAGACTGGTTGAAGCTGACAGGAAAGCAACAGTAACTCAAATAGCCACACATTACAACATTTGTGTGCTGAAGAGCATTGTAGAACAAACAACACATTGACCCTTGAAGTGGATAGGTCGCAGTAGGTTCCACTCCTGTCTGAATAAAGTAGCCACTGAGTGTATTTTGCAAACTATCAAACATTACCTTGATATCTGTGTGCACAGGCAAATGCACAAATGTGCTGGCATTCAGACACACGTCGCCAGAAGAACTTTTAATTCCGTTTTAGAACTGAATTACCCTGTATACTGTAATGTGGCAAATTTGATGTACTAACCAGTACATGTATACAGCAGAGAAGAATTAAACAGGGATCACAGCATTCGAAAAGGCTACTGGACTGGACCAAGCTGCTAGTTCTGCTAGTTCATTGTGAACCTACACAATGATGCCAGAATGGTGAATCCTTCTATTCCTTTCTCATTCCCGTATTTATAATTGTCCCTTTAAATCTAGCTATAATATTCCCTCAGTCACTCTGCCATTGGAGATTGCAGAATCCCATCAACCCGAGAAAGAAAATGTCTCCAGAATTTCTTATTAATGGCTTCCAGTTTTGATCTACTCCCTCCACAAGAAAATGTCTCTTCGCCTGCCTTAACAAACAGATTGCCAATCATTTTGAAACTGCTTCTCTCCAGGGAAGGATCCTAGTCTGATTAATTTTCCCGATAATTGCACACTCTGTGTTCTAGTCAGTTGGTTCGGCACTTTCTCCCACTGCCTCTGTTTGATTTTGTTGTTTCCCTGCATCAGGCAGTGTCTGCATTATTCAGATCCTTTCCCCCACCCTCTGCAGATGTTGTTGGCAATCACTTTTATTGCTTTTGCTATCAAATGTGCCATCTTATTTTATACTGGGGTAACCATAAGATCACTGTGGAAAAAAACAGGCAGCAGCCGTGAAGACCAGTCTCCATGTTATTTATAAGGCCTGATTCAAATGGCCATTAAACCTCAACAGCCTTTGCTGATAATTGACATAACAGGCAATTTCATGTCAACACGTTATAAATAATTCAGCAGGTGGTACTTCACCATCTGTTAATGAAAAAAAGATTTGCATTTTTATAGCACCGTTCATGTAATCAGAATGCTTCAAGACAATTTACAGTCAGCGATGTATTCAAAAACAGTGCGGTAGAAAGAAATATTGATAGGAGAGCTGACCCAATCATCCTTGAGTTGTGCAGGGAGAACTTTTATATCTGGCTGAGAGGGACAATTTACAATTTGACATCTTGTCTAATATATGGTATATCCAACAACACTGGAGTATGTCCAGAGTACGTGACCTGAGCAGGATTTGAACCCACCTTGTCCTGACTCAGTCACCACCAGCTACACACTGTCTGATTTGCCTGCCCAGTCACAATCTCCAACCCTTACAAATGCAGAACTATTGTGAATGAGGCAGGAGGCAGCAGGAGGAGAAACACTGATGTCACTTCATCTTTCAGGCATGTCCAACAGATGAGTGAGATCAAGACTGATGTTGGCCGTGCCCGGGCTTGGATTCGGCTCTCCCTTGAAAAGAAGGTGCTTTCTCAACAGCTCAAGCAACTGCTCTTCAACCAGAATCTCATCAAGTAAGTTTATGGGATTGATTTCTGTTGAATAATTCTATGTAAACTGAGGGTTTTATTGCAAATACTTGAATTTCTTTAGTCACATAAAGTTGTACTGCGTGGAAACAGGCCCTTTTGTCCAACTTGTCCTTGCCAACCAAGCTGTCTGCCTGAGCTAGCCAGCATTTGGCAACTCATTCCATATACGCACTAGTTGCCCCTCACATACATCCCTTTTTAATCATTTCCCTTATTCCAGATATGCTCTCGAGTTTTAGACTCCCTCACCCTGGGAAAGAGATGGTAACCATACATCTGGTCTACTCCTCTCATGATCTGAAATATCTCGATGAGGTCACCCCTCACCCTCCTATATAACAGGGAAAAAGTCTCTGCCATTCGAGCCTCTCTTTATCAATCAGTCAAGCCCTCCAATCACAGTATGAATCTTTTCTGCACCCTTTCCAGCTTAATGGCACTCTTCCTATAGCTGGGCGACCAGTATTGCTCACAATACTCAAAGCTGAATTGAATTGAATTGATTTTATTTCTTACATCCTGCATATACATGAGGAGTAAAAATCTTTACATTATGCCTCTGTCTAAATGTGCAATTTATAGTAATTTATATGTAACGCTCAGTTATATTGGCTCGTATATGTCTAGGGGAAATCCCACCCAGCACCTGCCTCAACGCTTTCCATGGAGTCGGTTGCCGCCCAAATCAAGCCCAAACATTGATCATCAGCTTGCACACTCAGTACATTTTACCAAGTACACTTTATAGATATTACTAAGTCTATGACATTACTATAAATTTGATACAGAAAAGGAAGTAATGAGAAAAAAGACGCCAAGACTTATCAAAGTCCAAGTTCTTCACGCACAACCGTTGGAGCTCAATCGATTCCGGATGACCACCCGAATCCTGTTGACTCACGGCCCGGGACCACCCGAAGTGATCGACTGGAGCCTTTCCGCACATCCGCTGTCCTCCCCGTCTCTCCTCCGACTCCCCGCCAAAAACCCCGTCCACAGTCATATGATACAGCATTATATCCGAAATCAAAACGATACATGACCACCCATTGGCTAATGGCACCCTGCTATCTATAATAACCCAAGCAACTGTCTAGCTAGAGACTTTCTCAGCATTTAACATAACAAAGAAGCATTCCCAAGTATAACATAACAAAGAAGCCCTTTTAAATTTAACATAAAAAAAAGAAAGACCCCGTACACTCTCTCCCCACCAATAAAAGTCATGCCCTCATGACGTTAACAGGGTTCACCAGTGCTCCTTGTAAAACACAAAACCCAACCCAGGTGCATAAAGCAGCGACGTAACTTCCCAGGGCAGTAGAGATCACACCCTGTTCTCCCGGCGCTGTATAAGTGAGTCTCTCCGGGGGATGCCTACTCCTCTGAGACCTCTGTACTTCCTCTGCTGACTCTCCCTGTTCCGACACCCCAGGTGACCCCCCGGGCCTATCTGTCAGACCCTCCCCCTCACGGGGACCCCTCAGCACCCGTGAACCCTCTGCCTCAGGTTCTGGCTCCACCCTCTCCTCCCCCAATTCCGGCTGTAATACAGGCGGCTCTGCAACACCCTCCCTCAGTTCCCCTAACTCAGTGATGGAAGGGCCAGGAGCATCTTCTCCCAGCACCGGGGAACCAGCGAACGGAAACAGGTACCACACATCCGAATCATCGTCTTCCGATGACGTATCCCTTTTCGAGGTGGGGACCGGCCCCGTCTCCTTCGCAGCGGGCTCTTCCCTCGCCCCGCGCCCTCGCAGAGTCCTCGTACTAGCCATAAACTCCCATTTGGGCTCTGGGTCTACCTTCACCTCGCGACCCAGAGGCAACAGGTGGTTCCGATGAAATACCTTGACAGGCCCCTTCCCATCTTCGGGTCTCACCCAGTAAACACGGAGATTCGGCATCTGACTCTCCACCACATAGTGGGTGGCTGACCAACGGTTCGCCAACTTGTGCTTACCAGGTAGTCCTAAATTCCGGATAAGGACTTGGTCTCCCGGCAATAGCTGGACGAACTTTACTTTCTGATCTTACCTCCTTTTATTCCGCTGGTTCTGCTTGGTGGCTGCCGCCTCAGCCAACTCGTACGCCCTTTTCAACTCTCTCCTCATATCGGCACGTACTTCAGACATGGCTTCGAAAGTATTTCACCCGCTTCAGTCCCAAAACACAGATCAATGGGTAACCTCGTTTCCCGTCCGAACATCAGATAGTAGGGCGAGTACCCCGTAGCATCATTGCGAGTACAATTGTAACAATGAACCAAATGGGCAATGTGCCGACTCCACTTACTCTTCTGTCCTATCTCCAAGGTGCTGAGCATGTCCAGCAGGGTCCGGTTAAACCTCTCGGGCTGAGGATCACCCTGTGGGTGATAGGGGGTGGTTCTGGATTTCTCAACCCCAAGCATACCCAGTAATTCATGGATAAGCCTGCTCTCGAAGTCCCGTCCCTGATCACTGTGGATCCGCCGGGGAAGGCCATAATGAACAAAGTACTTCTCCCATAACACCTTCGCCACTGTACTCGCTTTCTGGTCCTTAGTAGGAAAAGCCTGCGCATATCTAGTGTAGTGATCCGTGATGACCAAGACATTGGCGACGTTGCTGGTGTCTGGCTCAATAGACAGGAAATCCATACACACCAGGTCCATGGGTCCCGCACTCTGCAAGTGGGATAATGGGGCCGCCTGCGCAGGCAAGGTCTTCCTCCTGACGCAACGACTACAGGTCTTACAGTATTCTTCCACCTCCCCCCTCATCCGGGGCCAGTAAAACCGGTCCTTGAGTAATCCATAGGTCTTCTCTACCCCTAAGTGCCGGAATCATCATGTAGTGCCTGGAGCACAGTCTTCTGATACTTCTCAGGCATGACCAGCTGCCAGCGCCGGGGGTGGTCCGGAGGCGACGTGACCCAGTACAGGACGTGGTTCTTCAGCTTCAACCGAGGCTACTCCTTCAGTAGTAGGGGAACGGACGCATGCTTCGCCTTCTCCACCTGGCCCATATCACCCTGGCTAACCGCATACCAGATAGTGCCGATGCTCGGGTCATCACGCTGAGCCGCCCCCACTTCCTGGGGGCTCAACTCCGGCAGCTGCTGTTCCTCTGAGCAGTCAAATTACAGTAAACAGTGGGCAGCGCGTCACCGTCAGCCCCCAATTGATCCACTGCCCGATCCGGCCCCATCGGGGCTCCTGCTTCCCCATCGCTCCCAACTTGACACATGGCCTTTACTCCCGGGGCAGGGACACTCTTCCACTCCTCAGCCGTGCCCAACTCGTCATGTGCCCGACGAGACAGGGCATCTGCATCGATGTTCCGACTCCCCGGCCGGTACTTCAGGCTGAACTCATAGGCAGACAAGGCTGCTAACCACCGGTGCCCAGTAGCATCCAGCTTCGCCGAGGTCAGGATATAAGTGAGGGCGTTGTTGTCAGTTCTCACCTCAAACTGGGACCCGTATAGATAGTCACTCAACTTGTCCACCACCGCCCATTTCAACGCCAAGAACTCCAGCTTGTGAGTGGGATAGTTTCTCTCAGATGGCGACAAGCTCTGGCTGACAAACGCCACCGGCCTCAATCCGTTGCCCTGTTCCTGGTACAGGACAGCCCCCAGACCCTCGAGACTGGCATCAGTGTGTAGAGCATACGGCTTCGGGGGATCATCAAAAGCCAACACTGGGGCCTGTGTCAGCGCCCTTTTTAGAGACTGAAACGCCTCCTCACATTGAGCATCCCACCCCGAGCCAAAAGGCTCCCCCCGGCTCAAGTATCCTTCTACCTCCGGCCCTCGGTCTCCCTTCCTCTTCCTCCCCACAGGTGGATAACCACACAACAGCTGGTTCAATGGGTGACTCATTTTCGCATATCCTTTCACGAATCACCGGTAATATCCGCAAAACCCCAAAAGTGATCGTAAGGCGCTCACCTTCTGAGGTCTCGGCCAGGTGGTTACTGCGGCTATCTTAGCCAGATCAGTGGCCACTCCATTTCGCGAGATTATGTGCCCAACATAGCTGACCGATGCCTTACAGAACTGACATTTATCCAGGGAAAGTTTTAACCCTTCCTCCTTCAGCCGACTCAACACCTTCAGCAGCCGCTCCTCATGTTCCTCCAACGTAGATCCAGGTCGTCCAGGTACACCAATACCTCCAGCAGGTTCATATCCCCCACTGTCCTCTCCATGAGCCGCTGGAGGATGGCTGGGGCCCCCGATATGCCTTGGGGCATTCGTTCAAACTGGAAAAATCCCAGGGAGCTGATAGAGGCCGTCTTGTCTTTATCAGTCTCACTCATCGGAATCTGGTAATACCCACTCCACAAATCCAATACACTAAACCACTGCGCCCCACTTAAACAGGCCAATGCGTCTTCCACCCTGGAGACCGTGTGCCGGTTCAGGGTCCTATAGTCCACGCACATGCGTACCTTCCCATTTTTCTTCCTTGCCACCACTATGGGGGACACATAGAGGCTTCGGGACTCTGCGATAATCCCTGCATCCTTCAACTGCCACAAGTGCTGCCGCACATCTTCCACATCTGCTGGGGCCAACCGCCGCGACCTCTCCCTAAACGGGGTGTCATTTGTCACCTGGATAGTGTGACGCGTGCTCTTGGAACATCCCACATCAAACTCGCCCTGAGAAAAGACGTCTCCTAGCTTCAGCATCTTCTCCACCAGCCTGCTCTTATACTCCGGCAGTACAGGGAAGTCTTCAAAATTAAAGGCCTCCTGGGTCAGCCCCGCATTCTCCGACAGTTTTCCTCCCATGGGTCTCACGGGGGTGCTAGACATCACCGTAACCGGGAACAAGTGCGCAAGGGGCATCCCGTGCTTAAAGGTGATCTCCCGCTCCATTATGTTCCTTACCATCACCCCCATCCGCCGTGCCTGTACAGCTGAGCGCCTCTGTAATTCAGGTCTCACCAGCGCCCCAGCCGGGAACCGGGACACTCCTTCCAGGTCGACTGGGGCGTCTACTAGCAGGGCCTTGCCCGGTGGTAATCCGGGGAATCTGGGGGTCTCCATCACTAATGCCGCCTCCCCTGGCCGTATCACCTTAGGCCTCGCCTGAGCGCACCACACCGTCCCTCGCTTGCACTCAGGATCCAGCCCCTGGGGGTCACCCACTCCTTCGTACACGGCTCGGAACACTGGGTGTACCGAGAGGGTCTCCAGAAAGTTCTCCCCCCCCCCCCCCACCTTCTTCTTACAGGCTCCCAAGAGCCGTCGCACCAGAGGGGAGTTAGTCCCCACTAGCAGGGCAGCAGCACCGGTTTCCACCGGGTCCGGACAGACCAACACCAGCGTCTCAAGAGCTTCCGACACTCCCACATCGCCCTCTGAGAATCCCAATCTCACTGGCAGGTATCCATCGTACGGGTAATCACCGTCACCTATGCCCCAAATCTCCAGTGTATTAAACGGGGTTACTGGCAAGTGCTCCAGATATTTGTTGTAGAACGACCGGTACAGTAAGGTAACCCGCGATCCTGTGTCAAGGATGGCTTTCGCAAAGATTCCCTCTATCCGTAGGGACACGCTGGAACAGGGTCCCACCAGTCCACCCAGAATTTGGGCTTGTACTTTCTGGGGTTCCATAGCTGTTTTCTGGGAACGTGTTCCTCCTGAGACTCCAGTCCGTTCCCTCACTGAGCCTCTCCTAAGTTTCCCAACACCTCTCCCTTCTTACTGGCCCGGGGGCCCTCCCTCCTCGGGCATCTCGTCTCTCACAATCCCTCCGCAAGTGACCCGCTTCCCCACGGCTGTAGCACACCCCCGGCCACTCACATTCCCGCCGGAAATGCCCCTCGCTCCCACAGTTATAGCACCCGCTACCCGCCGCCTCTCTCCTCCCAGTACGCCCCCCCGGGACCCCTTGGATTTCTCTGATCTCGACCCGGCTACCACCTCCTGAACTGCTGAAGACCGTCTCCAGGGGTCCAAGCCCCCTGTTCGGCCCGAAGCACTCTCCTTCGCCTGCACCTCTCTAATCAGCTGCCCGAATGATGGAGGGGGGCTCCTCTTATATGACTGCCGGATACTCCAAGCCACCCTGTGATCCTCCCGGGAACAGCTACGTATCTGGCTCATCCTCAACTTCGCCACTTCGTCCGCCTTCACTACTCCTCGGCGCTGCAGCCCCGTAAGCTTCCCTTCCAGCCGAAAAATGTATTCTGAGAGCTTTTCCCCTCTTCTCTGCCCCATTTGTTGAAACTCCGCTAAATGTTGCCAGGGATCTCCTGACAGTCCAAACACTTCCTCCAAAGCGTCCAAACACTCCGACAGGGAAGCCGAAGGGCGTTTCGCTCTCAACTCGCGGACTACACTGGCCGCCCCGTCCCTTAAGCTTTCCACCAATCACTGTCTCTTTTCCTCATCCAAAACTGACCTCTAACAACTCTAACAACTGGAATGTATTCTCAATCCAGGCCTCATATTTGTCCTCCCCTTCCAGGGTGGGACTGACTCCTGAGAAAATTCTCAGCTTCGGACGGGACCTCTCAACCCTTCTCACCAGGGAGGTAATGGCAGCCGCTAACTCGGAGGTCTCATCCCTAACTGGGGGACGGGGCCTGGCCCAGCCTTCCTACTCCACGCCTCCACCCCTGGCTACTGGCACTTCCCCTGGGGCCTCATCTAGCTCCTCCTCCGGCACCTCCTCACTTTCGTCCTCCAGGAGGGTGTGGAGACCCCACGGCCCCTCCTCCCCCTGGACGTGGACTATCGCTGGTAGTTCCAAAGTCATGATGTCGGCACTCGTCCGAACCAACATCCAGCTGGACTCCAGTTCTTTCCCACCCCTTCTAGCTATAAGTTCTACCTGCCCGATACCTTTAAACAAACTCAATCCTTGCACCAGTACATCTGCCAGAATGCGATAATCGGCCCCACTTAGCATGCACGCATGATTCATCCTCTATTTCACACCAACTTACAATCTTACCTCGATCCATCTTAGCACTACTATACAGCTTTACCGAAAATCCAAATCCTGGACGAGTCCCCACTTGTAACGCTCAGTTATATTGGCTCGTATATGTCTAGGGGAAATCCCGCCCAGCACCTGCCTGAACGCTTCCCACTGAGTCGGTTGCTGCACCACTGCCGCCTGAATCAATCCCAAGCATCAATCATCAGCCAGCACACCCAGTACGTTTTACCGAGTACACTTTAT
This sequence comes from Mobula birostris, assembly GCF_030028105.1. Classification (NCBI taxonomy): domain Eukaryota; kingdom Metazoa; phylum Chordata; class Chondrichthyes; order Myliobatiformes; family Myliobatidae; genus Mobula; species Mobula birostris. Next base: position 46,800,493 of record NC_092378.1, on the reverse strand, counting down.
AGATATTACTAATTCTATGACATTAATATAAATTCGATACAGAAAAGGAAGTAATGAAAAAAAAGGTGTCAGACTTTTCAAAGTCCAAGTTCTTCGCACACAACCGTTGGAGCTCAATCGATTCCTGACAACCACCCGGATCCTGTCGACTCACGGCTCGGGACCACCCGAAGTGATCGACCGGAGCCTTTCCACACATCCGCCGTCCTCCCCGTCTCTCCTCCAACTCCCCGCCAAAAACCCCGTCCACAGTCATATGATACAGCATTATATCCAAAATCAAAACAATACATGACCACCCATTGGCTAATGGCACCCTGCTATCTATAATAACCCAAGCAACTGTCTAGCTAGAGACTTTCTCAGCATTTAACATAACAAAGAAGCATTCCCAAGTGTAACGTAACAAAGAAGCCATTTTAAATTTAACATAAAAAAAGAAAGACCCCGTACATATAATAAATAGTATGTACAACAGGACAGTCAATATAACATAGCGATACAATTGTATCAGCATGAATTAATCAGTCTGATGGCCTGGTGGAAGAAGTTGTCCTGAAGCCTGTTGGTCCTGACTTTTATGCTACGGTACCGTTTCCCGGATGGTAGCAGCTGGAACAGTTTGTGGTTGGGGTGACTCGGGTCCCCAATGATCCTTCGGGTCCTTTTTACACACCTGTCTTTGTAAATGTCCTGAACCATGGGAAGTTCAAATCTACAGATGTGCTGGGCTGTCTGCACCACTCTCTGCAGGGTCCTGCGATTAAGGGAGGTACAGTTACTATACCAGGTAGTGATGCAGCCAGTCAGGATGCTCTCAATTGTGCCCCTGTAGAAAGTTCTTAAAATTTGGGGGCCCACACCAAACTTCTTTAACCGTCTGAGGTAAAAGAGGCGCTGTTGTGCCTTTTTCGTCACACAGCCAGTATGTACAGACCATGTGAGAGCCTCAGTGATATGTATCCCGAGGAACTTAAAAGCTGTTCACCCTCTCAACCCCAGATCCATTGATGTCAATAGGGATTAGCCTGTCTCCATTCCCCCTGTAGTTCACAACCAGCTCCTTTGTCTTTGTGACATTGAGGGAGAGGTTGTTTTCTTGACACCACTGTGTTGGGGATCACCAATGATTTGTTCAGTTGTAATATGACATCCCAGCTCCTGTACTCAGTGCCGTAAACGATGAAGGAAGTCATGCCAAATGCTGCATTTGCTGACCTGTCCCCATTTTTCACGCAACTATGTGTCTGTATTCCTAACCCCCTCTGTTCTACAGCTCTCTCTAGGGCCCTGTGTATGTCCTACACTGGTTAAACTTAACAAAGTGCAACACCTCACATTTGTCTAAATTAAACTCCATCTGCCACTCCTTGGCCCACTTTTTGTAACAACCTTCTTTATGGTCCACTACACCACCAATGTTGATGCCATCTGCAAGCTTACTAACCATGTCACTGACATTCTCATCCAAGTCGCTAATACGGATAGCAGACAACAGTATGACACCTAAGAGAATATCTCCATTTTCAGTGTGTCTGTTAACTTTCTGTAAAGGTTATCCACAGTTCTGGGTCCCCTCCTTCTGAAAATTGCTTGCACGACCATCTCTGGCTCGCATTCATTGGCTGAATAAAAACCTGTTTGCAAATATAATTTTTCCCTGCCTGATTTGCCAGACTCCGTTCTTTCACTGGTGACCTAAAATATGGGAAATACATCTCCGCCTCAGTTTACCCTATGTCATGCAAAATTAAACCCGTTAAACGGCAAATTAGTTGTCACCTCAATACTTAACAAAGAGCAAACAGGAATTTCACCTTACTAGATCCTAGAGGAATACACCTGTAAGTGTTTAGCATTACGGTGCAAACATAAGGACTTCCTTGCGTTACTCAATGTTCTTTAAGTGAATACCGGAGGCAGTCTGTGCCCTTGCTTGCTCCCAGTTTGCACATACCCATGTACTGGTTTGCACAGCATCTGGCTGTTTCCTGGGCCTTGCTTCTTGCTGTCCTTAGCGCTTGCAGTGTTGCCTGGGTGGGGTGGCGTTTGTGCTCTAGTAGTGCAACACGCTTCACCTCGATGACAGTGGTGAGCTTACTTGAGCTCGCTTCAAACCAGTCCTGTGTCTTGCCCCGTTTCTTCCCGAAGGCCTTGAGTGCAGTGCTGTGGATGGTGTCCCTGAGAGAATCCCATCTCTGCTGAGCATCTCCTTCTGGTGGGTTTGCAAGGACAGCATCCTCCAGTGACTTGATGAACTCTGCAGCTCCGTCTGGGTGTTGTGTCTTACTGGCATCGATGCGCTGCTTGCCTGGAGGCTTGGTGCAGTGCATCTTCTTCGGCCGAAGTCTGATCTTGCAGCAAACCAGAGAGTGAGCCATGTCGCAGTCGGCACTCTGAAAGGAGCGAGTCATGAGCACGTTTCTCAGGTGACGACGTCTTGTGATTATCAGGTCTAGCTGGTGCCAGTGTTTGGAGTGGGGATGCCGCCAAGACACTTTGTGCTGAGCTTTGGTCTGGCTCCTCTTCTATTCACTCCATCCTTGATCTTTCTTCCTCTAGATCTGACCCATTCAGAAAAGTGACTAGAGGTTTATCGTACTTTAGAATAAGGAGGTTTTAGTTGTCAAGATTACAGACTCACTTACATTTACAAATGATTTCATTTCCGCAGTTTATCTCATTGAAATCCAAATTTCACTAACCAAATGTTTTTAATCATTCCATATAATGTCAAAAAATGATAGTATATACAACACACTGTTCATTATCAGAATACAAGGATGTGAATACTGACTCGTGTATTGTTGCTCTTCTCCTTGTCCTGCATAACACCATTCACACATTTGAGGGTAAACTGCAATTACTGATGTGAGAACAGAGAAATGGGAGTGTGAAGATGTGAGCCTTTTTTGTATTCTTTTTATCTTTAATTGATCCATGTAAATTATAGGCACAATGTTGTTCTAAGTAAATTTCAAACCCCATCCAATCCTTACCCTTTCTCTCCCTGTATCCCTACAGCTTTACATTTCCAACTACTCTACCATTACCTGCAGCTGCCCTGCGCTGACCTGAAATTCCATCCCTAACCCCGGTTCTTTCTCTCTGCTCCCTTTGGGCCAGCACAGTGGCACAGTTAGTACAGCGGCTCTCTCAGAACTACAGTGACCCAGATTCAATCCTGTTCCTCAGTTCAAAGTTCAAAGTAAATTTATTATCAAAGTACATATATGTCACCATATACAACCCTGAGATTCATGTTCTTTCCGGCATACTCAATAAATCTATAACCATAATAGAATCAGTGAAAGTCTGCAGCAACTTGGGCATTGAACCAGTGTGAAAAAGACAACAAAACTGTGCAAATACAAAAAGAAAGAAATAATAATAATAAATCAGCAATAAATATCAAGAACATGCGATGAAGAATCCTTGAAATGAGTCCATAGGTTGTGAGAAGATTTCAATGATGGGGCAAGTAAAATTGAGTGAAGTTATCTCCTTTGGTTCAAGAGCTTGATGGTTGAGAGGTAGTAACTATTAGAGTGAGAGTCCTCTCTGAGTGAAATTTGCATGTTTCCCTGTGACAGATGTCCAATGTTCCAAAGACATGTGGCTTAGTAGTTTAATTGACCACTATATATTGTTCCTAGTTTGTAAACCTGGATAGGGAGTTGATAGGATTGCAGGGAGGATAAAATGAAATCAGTGTTGAATTAGTGTAAATTAGTATTTGATAGTCAAAGTAATCTCAATGGGATGATGAGCCTGTTTTCATTCTGTATGACTATTTCTCTCAATTTCTTTGACTGACCTATTGGTTACTTGTGTGGATGCAAATTTTATCTGAGTGTTCCATTGAATCACGTTGGGCCATTGCGCTACACTGGAGGCACTCTGTACATTTTAATCGGCCTGCAATCAGAGGAGTTAATTATTCAGTTGGTGTTGAATGTCTCCATTTCCTCTCAACAGGAAGCTATACAAGCGTTACGCCTTCCTACGCTGTGAGGAGGAAAAGGAACAATTCCTGTATCACCTGCTGTCGCTCAATGCTGTGGACTACTTCTGCTTTACCAGTGTGTTCACAACCATCAGTAAGTGGAAACAATGCACATCTGGACTGAAAATAATCCCAAGGTTAATTCTGAGAACCATTTTTGCACCAAACAGTTTACATTCTTGAAAGATGTGGCAATGCATTCAATAGTACAGAGATCTGGGCGTAACATTTCAGCCTGACACATGTGCTGACGGATTGATGCTTTGTCAGTAGTGTTTCTAATAAGACTCTTACCTACTCTCTCAGATGCTCAAAGAGGTTGCCCCCGATGTCCTGGCCAACAATCACCCCTCAAGCTCTTTTTTTCCAAGCAGCACTTTGCAGTTGAGGTAACTTGTTACCAGTCTGTTTCTGAGGTAGCAGAAAAGGCTGATATGAGATCCCCAGACTTGGCCACACTGGGCCAAGTTGATTGATGGGTGAGTAACTGAGGTGGTCTGCTCTTCCTGCCATTTGCATTGGGCTTCTGTATGCTTGAACCTGAATGTACTCAAGGTTCTCAACGCTGTCCTTGAAAAGTCATAACCCATGGACTGTCCATGAGTTGGTGAGATGTTGCACTTCAGCAAGAAGAGTTTGAGAACCTCATTAAATTTTTTCTCTTTCCACCCAGTAATCTCTTATTCCAACTGAGCTCAAAATACAATGCCTGTTTCAGAAGTCTATTGTCAGCTGCAGCCCCCCCACCCCGCCCCAAAGCAATATGAGTGTGGTTAAGGCCTCAATGTTGGGGGCACTGACCTGGGAGAGGACACTAGTATTGGTTCCCTTCTCCTACCAGAGGATTTTGTGGAGACAGCAGAGTTGTATCTCTCTTCAGTGCTGTGAGCTACCTGATCTGGATGGGTCATGTCTCAGAAGCACGCAGGAGGGCAGCATTTACTGCCGCTGTGGTTGAGATCTTGGTCTTGGATTTCATATCTGCTGTCACTGGGAGATGGCCGCTGAGATGGCAGAAGGATTTTTCTCAGGGACCATTCTTGTCAGATACAATAACAGAAATGATGGAAGAATTCAACTAGTGAAGGAACATCCGTGGAAAGGGAAACCAATTAACATTTTGGGCCAGTGCCCCTTTCTCAGATATGGCGGGGGGGTGGTAGGGGAAAGATTGGAGTGTCTATGTTCAAAGCAACTCTGTGGCAGAGTGAACAGTAAAACAAAAGTATAGTGGAATTCAGCTGCCTGTTCAAAAGGAATTTTAAAGAAAGTAAGTGAGAAAGGTTTATCAGCAAAGCATTTCTTACCCCATATTTTAAAAGTACTGTAGATGAGACTGCTTCCTCCAGCACAGAATATAAAGACAGATAATAAACGTTTTCATCATTACATAAACTAAAAAAAGGTGATATGGGTCCATTGGAAGATGAGAAGGGGGAATGAATCCCAGAGGTTGGTTTGCAGGTGCAACGGGTTATCAAGAAGGCAAAGGGAATGTTGGCCTTCATTGCTGTGGTGATTGAATTTAAGATCAGGAAGGTTATGCTGCAACTGTACAGGATACTAGTGAGGCTGCACCTGGAGTACAGCATATACTTCTGATCTCCATTACTTGAGGAAAAAATTACTAGTTTTGGAGGTGGTGCAGAAGGGATTCACCAGGCTGATTCCAGAGATGAGTGAGTTGGCCTATGAGGAATGATTGATTCACCTGGACTATATTCACTAGAATTCAGAAGAATGAGGGGTGGGGGGATCTTATAGAAACATATAAAAGGGTTATGAAAGGGTTAGATAAGATAGAGGCAGGGAAGTTGTTTCCACTGGTAAGTGAGACTAGAAGTAGGGGACGTGGCCTCAAGATTCAGGGAATAGATTTAGGCCAGAGATGAGAAGGAACTGCTTTTCCCAGAGAGTAGTGAATCTGTGGAGTTCTCTGCCCTGGGAAGCGACAAAGGCTACCTCTTTAAACATATTTAAGACACAGATTTTTGCATAATAAGGAAATTAAGAGCAATGGTGAAAAGGCAGGTAGGTGGAGCTGAGTCCAAGGCCAGATCAGCCATGATCTTATTGAATGGTAAAGCAGGCTCGACAGGCCAGATGGCCGACTCCTGCTCCTATTTCTTATGTTCTATTACCCTCAGAGACGATGCATCATACAGAACAAGTCTATTATGCCCCTAGATGGAGGGAATCCATACTGCAATTTGGGGAGCAGAACCTTGGCAACAGGAGGACTTCCTCTGCAGCATATGGCAGGGAGACCGCTATGTGGTTACCACAGTCTGCTTTGTCTCCTTTCTTGGTGAAGCCCCTCAACCAACACTTAGCAGAACAGATGGATATGGTCACTATCACTCACTGTCGGTTGGAGGTTATTGTGTACAAATTAGCTGCAGAATCTCCCTGTGCTGGAGCAAACCAAATTAGATTGCATCTTTTAAACACAGGAGACTGCAGATGCTGAAATATGGAGCAACAGGCAAAGCGCTGGAGGCACTCAGCAGGTCAGGCAGCATCTATGGAGGGCAACGGACAGTTCAGTATTGCGGGTTACCAAAATCTTGACCGTCCATTTCCCTTTGTAGATGCGCCTGACCCTCTGAGTTCCACCTTTCAATAACTCCAGCTAGATTTGCTTTCCTATTGCAAAACAAAATAGTAATTTTTTTGCTTTTTCTTGAACAATCCAAACCACAACAGTACACACAGTAATTATATGTCCAATCTAAATTAGCAGGGGAACCTTGACAAGAGAAAGGATCAGGTTCCTTAACGTTTGATAGGACGTAAATTAGTACAGCACAGGAACAGGCCTTAAGGTCCACGATGTCTGTGTCGAACATGATGTCAATTTAAACTAAATCTCTTCTGCCTGTTTATGGTTCATGTCCCTCCATTCCCTGCTTATTCATGTCTATTATCATTATCATCTGTGTCCACCACCACCCCTGGGAGCATGTTTCAGACACCTGCACACATCTGTGTAAATAAAAACTTGCCCCACACAAATCCTTTAAACTTTCCCTACCCTCACCTTAAATGCATGTCCAACAAAACCATTGTAATTCATCAGTACAGTATGAACAAGTACTTACCTCACTCCCTTTGACAGTTGACAATCATTAAGCTGCCACTTTGGATATGAGAATTAGACAGGACAAGAAAAACTGTATTCTTATTGAAAGGTGAAAGTGGAAAGCTTGTCTCAGAGAAGACAGAAGAATACCTCCACTGTCTCAGAAGTTTGCCCAGATTTGGCATGTCATCTAAATCTTTGACAAACTTCTATAGATGTACAGTGGTGAGTATCCTGACTGGTTGCATCATGGACGAGTATGGAAACACCAATCCCCATGAACGGAAAAGTGGTGGACACTGCCCACTCCATCACAGACAAAGCCCTCCCCACCATTGAGCACATTTACAAGGAGCACTGTCACAAGAAAGCGGCATCCATCATCAAGGACCCCGCCATCCAGGCCATGCTCCCTTCTTGCTGCTGCCATCAGGGAGGTACAGGAGCCTTAGGTCCCACACCACCAGGTTCAGGAATAATCATTACTTTTCAAACATCAAGGTCCTGAACCAGTGTGGTTCACTCACCTCAACTCTGAACTGATTCCACAAACTATGGACGCACTTTCGAAGACTCTACAACTCATGTTCTCAGTATTATTTATTTTGGTGCAATTTGTCTTCTTTTGCACATTGGTTGTTTGTCAGTCTTTGTGTAGTTTTCCATTGATTCTGTTGTATTTCTCTGTTTTACTGTGTATACCTGCAAGAAAATGAATCTCAGAGTAGTATATGGTGACATATACATACTTTGATAATAAATTTACTTTGAACTTTGAACATTAATGCTTAGGGAGCCTTGTGGATTAGTTGATCTTTGACTTCGTATTCTCAACACTGACGATCTGTTTTTGAGCAGTTGTTTTAAGTTTTTGGGCTGGAGGAACTTTTCAGCTCTTACTGAAAGTGTTGGGTGCCAGTGTCTTCCTGCATTCCTTTGAGAGGGCAGTTAAGGTGCTGGATTGTTGAAAGGTTTCTCTGGAGGGAGAGCAAGGGCGACAGTCACAGTGCTGTGTCAAGGAATACAACTTCATCTCAAAACTTTAGGATTCAGAGACAGGCTACCCATCAAGCCTTGTGCGCAAAAGCAGTTTCAAGTATAAATACGGTGAAAATGAGCGAGAAGAGAAGGAATTATCTTTGATTTAACAGTGATCTCTGCTTTTTGTTTCCCACAGTGATCCCATACAGAGCAGTCATAATCCCCATCAAAAAGCTGAGTAACTCCATCACCACCTCCAATCCTTGGATCAGTGTGTCAGGTGAATTGGGAGGCACTGGGGTGATGCAGGTCCCCAAGAACCTCTTGGAGATGACATTTGAGGTGGGTGTGTGACGGTTAGCTCTGTTACTTCACTTGCACGTTCCACCCAGAATAACTCCAGCAACGTTTTAAAAATTTCACCTTTTCAGAATCATCCCTGTCCTTGAAATCCCTTCCTGTCCTGAAGCTCTCCCAGCCGTCTCCATTTCTGTTGCCTTTATTTTCCCTGAAATTAATCTGCTGTTCACAGCCGTGTCTTCATCTGCAAGTGGCCAAGCTGTGAAATTTCCAGCTCGACAACCCCCAAACCCTCCTGTTTACTTCCTGCCCCCCTTTATGCTTCTCCCACCTCTTTGACCTTTGGTGGCAGCTTAGAGCTACATCTCTACCAAAGGAGGTGTAAGGCACTCCTTCCCTCCGCTAGCTTACAGGTCACCCTTAAACCCCCTGATTAGGGTCACATGAAACCATGGGAGCAGCTGGTGGATGGAATATGAGCCACTGGCATATCATTCTGTTTAAATGGTGCATATGAGATGGGATTGATTTTGGAGAGTCCCAGTGTGCACAGTAACACACACAAAATGCCGGAGGAACTCAGCAGGTCAGGTAGCATCTATGGAGAGGAATAAACTGTTGATGTTTTGGGCCAAGTCCCTGGGTCAGCAGGACTTGAAAGAAAGGGGGAGGTGTCAGAATAATAAGGTGGGGGTGGAGGAGTACAAACTGGAAGGTGATTGGTGAAGCCAGGGAAGGTGGGGAGGAGGGGGATGAAGTGAGAAGCTGGAAGGTGATGGGTGGAAAAAGTAAAGAGCTAAAGAAGACAGAATCTGATAGGAGGGGAGTGTGGACCATGGGAGAAAGGGAAAAAGGAGAGGCACTAGAGTGAAGTGATAGGCAGGTGAAGAGAAGGGAAGGAGTAAGGGGAGCCAGAATGAGGATTGGAGAAGGAGGGAAAAGGGAGGGGGAGAAATTACTGAAAGTTGGGAACACCAGACACGGTACTGAACAAAGCGGTACCCAATCTACGTTGTATCTCACCGATGTAGAGGCTCAACACAGCGGTCCCCCCAATCTACATTAGAACACCCAGCATTCACACGTAGCCAAATAACCTGTTCTTCAGGGAAAAACCTCTGTAGTTTGTGGGACTTGTTTGCTTTTGGCCCCTTGAAAAAGCTAGGGGTTTACTCACCTAAATTCCTGATGGAATTGAATGTGGTTATGATACAGTCCATAAACTTGCCAGTATTTTGCATCTAGTCAAACATCATGGAAGTAGGCTTTTCACCACCGTATCTGCGATAGGCATCAAACCTCCTCCCACACTGATCACAATTTTATTCTCCCCACACTCACATCAACTCCCTGAGCAAATATGACCTTTCACCTCTTCACTAGGGCAATTGATGATGGTGAATTAATGTTATGAAGATGTGGGAGGGAAGTGGAGCACCCAGAGAAACACCACGCATTCACGGGGTGAAGATACAAACACTGCACCGACAATGCCAGAGTTCCCCGTCTCCAGAGCTGAGGGGAGGCTGATCTACCATCTCTGGTCCTGTTGCTCCCCATCTCGTCTCCTCATGTTGCTGATGTTTACTGGAATTTGAAGTCATGAGTCTTTCCTTCTGCTGAGCTCAGATGTCGTGACAAGATCTCATGGCAGTTAGTTGATCAGGACAAAGATATCCTTGGGCATGGAGGTGAATGGTTAGGGGAAGGAGTGGGCTGGAGGGGAGGGTATCTTGGAGAGCATGTTGCTTTTGAAGGGACTAACAAAACATCATCTCTTCACACTTCCAGTGCCAGAATCTGGGCAAACTGACAACGGTTCAGATTGGACATGACAACTCGGGGCTTTTAGCCAAGTGGCTGGTGGATTGTGTTATGGTCAGGAATGAGATTACGGGACACACCTACAGGTAAGGTCACATGTAAGGTCACAGGTAAGGTGTAGACACTGGTCTACTGTTGTCACATGTACTGAGGTACAGTGAAATAACTTTATTTACATGCCATCCAGTCAGATACTTATATAGATAGAAAATGTACCATGTAGGTCGTAAAATGTAAAGCAGAATTCATAATCTAGTGTTGTAGCTATAGGAAAAAGGAAAGGTAAGTTGCATCCGGAATTTCTCTGGTTAGCGGACAACTTCCTCCCACGCTGCTCTGAGTGGGAAATCGCGTACGAGGCAAGTTAAACAGTGGTTTGCCATTGCCTTCTGCCGGGTGAGTTTCCAAAGAGATCACCAGTTCTTAACCCAGCATGGATGGAAAGCATGCAGGGGAGCCGGCTGGATTCGAACTCAGGACACCCACGCCCCACAGTACAGCACTGATGCCACTACACCACCAGCCAGGTCTGTAGCTATAGAGAAACTGCAATTCAGGTAAACAAATACAGTATAAGGGCCAAAACAAAGTAGACCTGGTGATCAAGAATTCATCTTTAGTGTATGATTGATCTGTTCAAGAGTCTGAACCAGATACATTAATTTTACAAGGCAACAGAAAACACATCCTTCTCCCAAACTGACTCCGTCAGCTTCACAGGTTGCCTACAATCCCAGGGAGCATCTCGCTAACCGTAGGGTGTGAACTCGAGTTTCTGCACAGGGTGGGTTACAAGTCAGACCGTGACTATGGAGGGTTGGGGGATACTGCGACAAGACAGGCAGATGAACAGACAATTAGATGGACGTGCCACCTCATTTGTGTGTTCCTTGGAACAAGAGTGCTGATTGGAATCACTTCGAAAAAGTTCATTATATTCAGCACTGTCATTGGGTGAGTGCTAATCTCATAACATGCCCTCATTGGTTGAACAATTGTGAATGATCAGCAATACGGGAAGGTTTTAATTTTACTTTTGTTTTCTAGTATGTGTTAGTATTTCTCCCCCAGGCTAAGAGTGCAGTAATGGATCATTGCTGCAAAGTGGGACACCAGTTTAAGCGCATCTGTGTTTGCTCGGAATACATATTTATGTACTTCTACAACATGCAAGGCGAGTCCGGTTTTAGGGAGCATAGAGTTGCTGGTAACTTGTGCTGTGGTATTGGGATCTGTACAGAATTAATGATAGATCATTAAAAGGTCGGTACAACATAGCGGGCCGAAGGGCCTGTACAGTGCTATACTGTTCTATGTTCTATCTAACAACATAAGAGTGTCCTTGAGTTGTATATAATTTTCAGAGATGGACAATCCACTGTTGAGTATCCCCAATACTTCCGCTAGTGTCACCAACAGCTTTACTGTGGAATTCATTGCCACAGACAACTGTGGAGGCCTATTTGAGGTAAAGGTTGATATGTTCTTGATTAGTAAAGGGTATCAAAGGTCATGGGGAGAAGACAGGAGAATGGGGTTCAGAGGATAACAAGTGAGCCATGATGGAATAGAGTTGACTCGATGGGCTGAATGGCCTAATTCTGCTCCTATGTCTTTACCTCATGGCTTGTGCTCTGCCACCTTGTATCAGGTTCCCGTGTGGCAGGTGGCTGGGGAAGGGAGTGGACGACGGCAGCTTGGAGAGGATCTTGGTCGGCGAGCTCATCACCCCGGTGGTGGAGGAGGACCTGAGCAAGCAGTGTCGCACGCCGCCACAGCTGCGATCCCCGACTGTCGCCCGGCGCCTCAGCATCACTTCCCTCGGAGGAAAGACAGGCAGTGAGTCCACCCTTGCAGCTTGTGGATTAGCTCTGTGGTTTATTTCCATTAACACCCCCCACCCCCACCCCCCACACTTTTCTCTAGGACAGACAGGCTCACGACACCCAGACTTCCCTGAGAACACAGCCCCAGTGAATTGAGAACAACTCACTGAAGTACAGTGTACAAGGTGCTGACAGTCATAGATCCAGTGGATAGCCAGAGACTTCTTCCCAGGGCGGAGGTCACTAATACCAGGGCATAAATTGGAGGAAAGTATATGGGTGTGTCAGTTTTTTTTTATATATACAAGATGGTAGATGCATGAAATGCCCTGCTGGGGTAGTGGTAGAAGCAGATACATAAGGACATTTAAGAAACTCTTAGATAGGCACATAGATGATAGAAAAATGGAGAGCTTTGTTGGAGGGAAGAGACAGCTCGATCTTAAAGATGATTAGAGTGTCTGCACAACATAGAACACCACAACACAGTTCAATATTCTAAGTCACTAGGCTTGCTTAATATCAAGAGTAGCTTCATGCCTGATGGAGCACATTCATGCAGTTAGCGTATGTGTGTTAGTTGGAAGCTTTTACTTCATATCAGACTGTGCTCCCTAACCTGGAAGTGCTCAGTACACATTCCCTGACATTGAATGGACTCCATTTCCTGACAATAACTTCACACGTCAGACGAACTCCAAATTAATTGTTGCATTTTCTTCCCAAGGAAGTTGGTTTGATGTAGATATCTATAGCTGATTAAACATTTCCTAGACGGAACAAGCCTTTACCTAGTGGTAGCCCTCCTGTCCCAAGGGAGCCTGTACAGGATTAGACCTTGTTCCAGATACCCAGTGTAAAGGCCTCAATTTGTGATCCAAGTTCCATATGGCCGCTCATGTGATATTTTAGTCTGGTGAGCATTGAGCTCAGAGCTATTGAGTTGTTTCAGTTAACAGAAGGACCAGCTGATAATAGGTTTCATACAAACAAATTTTCCTTTGTCTTTCTGATTATTACAGTAGAATAGAAGAAAAGAGACAGTAGATATAGATACAGTATTTCCAAAGAATAGATACAGTATTTCCAAAGTTCATAACTTACTGAAAATGGCAATGCAGGTAGATAAGTAAGTGAAGAAAGTGTTCAGTGTCCTTGCCCTCATAAACAGGGGCATTGAGCATTAGAGTTGGGACATCATATTGTAGCTGTACAACTCATTGATTAGCTTAATTGTCACACATAGATCTAAACATGCAGTGAAATACGTAGTTTGCATCAAATCAAATCAGTACAGATTGCGCTGGGGCAACCTGCAAGAGTCACCACACTTCCGGCACTAACGTAGCATACCCACAGCCCACAGCTCACAGCTCACTAACCTGTTTGGAACGTGAGAAGAAACCAGAGCATCTGGAGCAGGGAGAACATACAAACTCCTTACAGGCAGTGACAGGAATCGAACCCCGATCGTGCACCACTGGCACTGTAAAGCAATGCACTATCTAGTATACTACCATACCGTACCATTGCGTGCAGTGCTGGTCACCACACCATGTGGTGCAGCTGTAACAAAACCCAATTTCCCTCGGGATCAATAAAGTACGTCTATCTATCTATCTAAAGGATGTACTGGAAAGAATCCAGAAGGGATTCACTGGGATGTTGCTTGGAATACAGGGCTTTAGTAGCAAGGAGAAACTGGATTGATTGGCATGGTTCTCGCTGGAGCACCGGAGATGGAGGAGTGACATTGTAGAGGTTGACAAAACTATGAGGAGCAGAAATACAGTAAAGAGCCGCAATCCCTTTCCAGAGGCAGCGGAGTCTAAAAGTAGAGGACATTCTGTTAAATTTGCAATGGATAAATATTTGAACTAGGAGCATTTGCTGTATTTCAGGGAAAGAAGGATCAAGTAGAGAGTGTCTTCTAACTGCTAGAAGCAGGATGAGCTTGAATAATCTCCTTCAATGCTGTATGGTTCCATAATTGGCAAATTAGCAAGATGTGCCATTCAACAAGCCCAACACTTTATTGACATGGAATTGTACAGCATAGAAACAGGTCCTTTGACCCACCACCATGCCTATCTATACCAACCACACTTGCCTGCATTACTTCACATCCCTCTAAGCCCTGCATAACACTAAGGGGCAGAAGACGCTGGTGGGAGTTGTGTACAGGCCACCTAACAGTAGTAGTGAGGTTGGGGATGGTATTAAACAGGAAATTAGAAATGTGTGCAATAAAGGAACAGCAGTTATAATGGCTGACTTCAATCTACATATAGATTGGGTGAACCAAATTGGTAAGGGTGCTGAGGAAGAGGATTTCTTGGAATGTCTGCGGGATGGTTTTCTGAACCAACATGTCGAGGAACCAACTAGAGAGCAGGCTATTCTAGACTGGGTATTGAGCAATGAGGAAGGGTTAATTAGCAATCTTGTCGTGAGAGGCCCCTTGGGTAAGAGTGACCATAATATGGTGGAATTCTTTATTAAGATGGAGAGTGACATAGTTAATTCAGAAACAAAGGTTCTGAACTTAAAGAAGGGTAACTTTGAAGGTATGAGACGTGAATTAGCTAAGATAGACTGGCAAATGACACTTAAAGGGTTGACGGTGGATATGCAATGGCAAGCATTTAAAGATCGCATGGATGAACTACAACAATTGTTCATCCCAGTTTGGCAAAAGAATAAATCAAGGAAGGCAGTGCACCCATGGCTGACAAGGGAAATTAGGGATAGTATCAATTCCAAAGAAGAAGCATACAAATTAGCCAGAAAAAGTGGCTCACCTGAGGACTGGGAGAAATTCAGAGTCCAGCAGAGGAGGACAAAGGGCTTAATTAGGAATGGGAAAAAAGATTATGAGAGAAAACTGGCAGGGAACATAAAAACTGACTGTAAAAGCTTTTATAGATATGTGAAAAGAAAAAGATTGGTTAAGACAAATGTAGGTCCCCTACAGATGGAAATAGATGAATTGATTATGGGGAGCAAGGACATGGCAGACCAATTGAATAACTACTTTGGTTCTGTCTTCACTAAGGAGGAGATAAATAATCTTCCGGAAATAGTAGGTGACAGAGGGTCCAGTGAGATGGAGGAACTGAGGGAAATACATGTTAGTAGGGAAGTGGTGTTAGGTAAATTTAAGGGATTAAAGGCAGATAAATCTCCAGGGCCAGATGGTCTGCATCCCAGAGTGCTTAAGGAAGTAGCCCAAGAAATAGTGGATACATTAGTGATAATTTTTCAAAACACTTTAGATTCTGGACTAGTTCCTGAGGATTGGAGGGTGGCTAATGTAACCCCACTTTTTAAAAAAGGAGGGAGAGAGAAACCGGGGAATTATAGACCAGTTAGCCTGACATCGGTGGTGGGGAAAATACTGGAGTCAGTTATCAAAGATGTGATAACAGCACATTTGGAAAGCGGTGAAATCATCAGATAAAGTCAGCATGGATTTGTGAAAGAAAAATCATGTCTGACGAATCTCATAGAATTTTTTGAGGATGTAACTAGTAGAGTGGATAGGGGAGAACCACTGGATGTGGTATATTTGGATTTTCAAAAGGCTTTTGACAAGGTCCCACACAGGAGATTAGTGTGCAAACTTAAAGCACACAGTATTGGGGGTATGGTATTGATGTGGATAGAGAATTGGTTGGAAGACAGGAAGCAAAGAGTGGGAATAAATGGGACCACTGGAAATGGGCATGCAGGTACAGCAGGCAGTGAAAAAGGCAAATGGTATGCTGGCATTCATAGCAAGAGGATTCGAGTACAGGAGCAGGAAGGTACTACTGCAGTTGTACAAGGCCTTGGTGAGACCACACCTGGAGTATTGTGTGCAGTTTTGGTCCCCTAATCTGAGGAAAGACATCCTTGTCATAGAGGGAGTACAAAGAAGGTTCACCAGATCGATTCCTGGGATGGCAGGACTTTCATATGATGAAAGACTGGATCGACTAGGCTTATACTCGTTGGAATTTAGAAGATTGAGGGGGGGATCTTATTGAAACATATAAAATCCTAAAGGGATTGGACAGGCCAGATGCAGGAAGATTGTTCCCAATGTTGGGGAAGTCCAGAACAAGGGGTCACAGTTTGAGGATAAAGGGGAAGCCTTTTAGGACTGAGATTAGGAAAAACTTCTTCACACAGAGAATGGTGAATCTGTGGAATTCTCTGCCACAGGAAACAGTTGAGGCCAGTTCATTGGCTATATTTAAGAGGGAGTTAGATATGGCCCTTGTGCCTAAAGGGATCGGGGGGTATGGGGGGAAGGCTGGTACAGGGTTCTGAGTTGGATGATCAGCCATGATCATACTGAATGGCGGTGCAGGCTCGAAGGGCTGAATGGCCTACTTCTGCACCTATTTTCTATGTTTCTATGTTTCTGAAATCCAACTAACTGTCACGATACCGCTTAAGTGTTGTTACTATTACCACCTCCACTGCCTCCTCATTCCCAGTACCAACTGCTCTCTGTGGAAAAATTTATCTGTCAAATCCCTTTTAAATCTTCTCCCCTTAAACCTATGCCCTGTGGTTTTAAACATCCCGTTTAAACTCTGGCTATTTATCCTGTCTCTGCCTATCATTATTCTCCTTTGTTCTGGGGAAAGAGCTTACCCAATCTCTCTTGATAATTAAAGATCTTCAATCCAAGCAGCATCCTTGTGAATTGTTTCTGCACCCACTCTAACTTAATCACATCCTTCAGCATGGCAACCAAAACTGCACTCCATTCTCCAATTGTAGTTGAGCCTAGGCTTCGATGCCCCAACTCTAACGCTTGCTATTTCTGTGTAAAAGGTCAGCTCCATTAAATCCTCTTTGTTTCATTGACAGAACCAAATGCTGGTCAAATCCAAGAAGGAATTGGCGAGTCTATTAATAATATAGTGAAGCATTTTCACAAGCCAGAAAAAGAGGTATGTTTCAGAAATGCTGTGTTTGATATTAGTGATTAACTGAGGTATTTATTTGTATATATATCTGCACAATTTGTCTTTTGATTGTTAGTCTTTATTTATGTATAGTTTTTCATAAATACTATTGTATTTCTTTATTTTTCTCTAAGTGCCTGCAAGAAAATGAACCTCAGAGTAGTATATGGTGACATATACTGTACATACTTTGATAAATTTATTTTGACTTTGTATTAAATTTAAATTATTTCTTCTTCTTCTTCTTCTTCTTCCTCTCTCTTCCTCTTTCTCTTCCTCTTCCTCCTCTTCTTCTTCCTCTTCTTCTTCTTCTTCTCTTTTTTCCCTCACAGTTCTCTATGCCAGAGTGTAATCAATGGTGGATCTCTGAGTTAGGGAGTTGTGGGCATGAACCACACTCCTGAGTGCAGGATACATCCGAGGCCTAATTTAGAGCAGTTCTGAGGGAGTCCTGCACGGCTAGAGGTGCTGTCTTCCAGATGAGACATTAACCAAGGATACACTTTAGGGGTGGGGTGTAGAAACGAACTGAGGCAAGGTGCAGAGTTAGGCAGGGGCAAGATTCACAGGACAGGAATTTTATATCTGAGTCATGCGAGGCTCCAAGTGTGTCGGAGCAGGGGTGACGGGCTAGAAAGACCTGGTGCAGGGAAGGACCCATGCAGCAGAGATTTGGATGCACTAAAATTAACTCCAATTGGAGAACAAGAGCTGCAGGGAACTGTGGTGGGGACCGACGTGAGCAGATGGGTTGTGAAAGGGCCAAAGGTGTTGGATGTGAAAGTGCATTGGGTTCCTCCTGCTGATGACAAATGTTATGTTAGTTCACTAGGACATGGATCTGATCTGGTAAAGGAGCAAGTTTCCATCAACAGGAGGGGGTTGTGAGCTCCTGTGGTTATCTTGTGTCAGAGGAGCTCTTGAAATGGGTGCAGTGCAGCTAGAGTGACCTCTAATGGTCACAGTCTGCAATTGGAAAGTTTGGTTTATTTGCAGAATTTCAGTGACAAGTGATTTTTTTCAGTGCTGGATGCAACGTGGGCGGACAGGCAAAGGCAATTTTAACATTGTTACATCAGAAAACCAGAGCAGGTGGAATCATGGCTTAATGCTGTTGTAACCTTTATTTTTGATTGGGCAGTTGTAAAATCTGTGTTCTGCTCAATGTCACGTGTTTCCCTGAGTTGAAATTGTCTCAGCATATCCAGTGCAACAGATGCAGAGAAACATTCACAACATGGTTGCCCACAATCCAATGTCATCAATCACTCAATCACTCATCATATTGAAGCATAGATCATCTCCACTGGAGTAAATACAGTTAAAAGGTGGGGGGGGGGGGGGGAAGAGATCATCACAAAAATGAGCATTTTCATTTTCTTCCGAAGTTATTAGATCTTTTTGTTGTAGGAGTCAAAGCCAAAAATGGAGTCATGATCTCTAAGTCTGTAGCAAACTGGCTCAGTCCTCCCGGCAAGGGAACCTCAATGTGAGGGAAGTAGGCTTTTTTTTTAATCAAACGTCTTTATTTTGAGTTTGATCATCCTGTTTTCCATGAAGTGATTCTAGATTCCAAACTGTCTATAACAAACCGGGGAGAAGTTACAAAGATGATAAAAGTGATGGAACACAGCCCAGCACGTTACAGACAAAGCCTCCTCCCCACCACTGAGCACATCTACAAGGAGTACTGCCACAAGAAAGCAGCTTCTATTATCAAGGACCCCTACCATGTTCTCTTCTCACTGCTGCCATTCGACATGAGAGACAAGAGCCTTAGGTCCCACACCATCAGGTTTAGCAAGTTATTACCCCTTACCGCCAGGGTCCTGAGCCAGCTGGATAGCTTCAGTCACCTCAATACTAAATGGATTCCACAACCTTTGGACTCGATTTCAAGGTCTCTACTCATGTTCTCAGTATTATTTATTTACTTATCTTTCTAATTTGCACAATTTGTCTTCTTTTGCATATTATTTTTTTGTTAGACTTGTGTATAGTGTGTCATTGATTCTATTGTATTTCTTTGTTCTACGTGAACACCTGCAAAAAGTGAATCTCAAGGTAGAATTCGTGTTTTGATAAATTCACTTTGAGCTTTGAAATTTAATATTAAAGTACTTCAGCCAGAGTGGTCACAGAAAAGTAAAAAAACTATACTCTGCACATTGGCAGTTGTGACTAAAGGCCAGAAAGCCACCCTCAGGAATCTCGAAGACACAATCATCATCTTAAAAGGGAGTGTGACCTGTGTTGTCATCATTTCTGTGATTGAATGGTTTTGAGCGGTTTCTACCAAATGTCAACCAAATGGGGTCTTCCTTCAAAAAAAGCAGGTAGCCACTGGTCTGAAATCTCACCTTGGGCCAAAAGGTTTTATTAATTGGTGAGAGGAATGTGTGTGTTGCTACCAAGACCAGCGTTTATAGCCCATCGCCAAAAGCTCTTGGAAAAATGGCAGCAAGCTAACACCCTAATCTCATGGGGTCAATATGCTCCCACAATAATGACAGTCAATTTTTTGTTGCAATAGTTTGGGACAGCTGCTGGGAATTATCGGAGAGTGGTTGGGAATCAATTATACTGTTCCCTGCTTTCAGGCCATGCAGTATAAAGAGTTCAGTCCTGAAGAAGGGTCATGGCCCAAAATGTTGACTTGTTTACTCTCTTCCATAGATGCTGTCTGACCTGCTGAGTTCCTCCAGCATCTTGTGGGTGTTGCTTTCAATTTTCAGCACCTGCAGATTTTCTCGTGTTAAAGATTTCCTTTACCAAAGCACATTTGTAGAATTTAATAACAATGTGATGGTTTTATTGACGCTAACATATATAGCAACAATGCATTCTGAACTGGGACCTGGCATTTTAAACACAAGGTGTTCTGCAGATGCTGGAAATCCAGAGCAATGCCCACAAACTGCTGGAAGAGCTCAGCAGATCAGGTAGCACCAATGGAGGGGAGTAAACAGTTGACATTTTTCTTTAGACAAGTTGTTCAGATCTCTAGATTAGTAGTTCAGTAACTTAACCCTTTTATTATTGCTCCCATTCTTTACTGAAGAGATCAATGTAGCCAGTGTTCAAGAATGTCCAACCGCTTGTCTTTCTGCAGAGAGGGAGCCTGACAGTCCTGTTGTGTGGGGAGTTTGGCCTGGTCTCTGCCCTGGAGCAAGTCTTTCACCATGGCTTCAAGTCAGTTCGTCTCTTCCAGAAGAACGTATTCATCTGGGATTTCCTAGGTGAGCACCAGGTAGCATGTGGTCTTCTGCTGTACGCCAGCTTCTCACCAAGCTATAACCGTATCCCAGTGCCTGACAGAGTCAGTAGGCACAAAGTTCAGTGACCTGTCTGCGCAGTGCAAGCTGCTCATAGACACGGTGGAGTTAGGGACAGTACTTTTCCCTCTGGAACATTTAGTCAATGTGCCTTAATTCTCTACATTAGTGGTGGGAGGGTGGGGGAGAGCAGAAGGGAACAGTAATTAGAGAGAGGACCCCAAAAGAGATGGTTATTAGCCCCCTGGCCCAATGAGCCCGACCCACCTAATTATACCCATGTGACCAATTAAACTACTAACCCGTCCGTCTTTGGAATGTGGGAGGAAACTGGAGCACCCGGAAGAAACCCATGCAGTCATGGGATGGGGAGAATGTACAAACTCCTCACACACAGGAGCGGGAACTGAACCCGGGTCACTGGTGCTGTGATTGCATTACACCACCACTGCGCTACCTTAACCAAGTGGAATATGCTCTTTGGTCACACGTACTAAATTACTGGAACTCCTCCTCTTCGGCTCCTTTACATATCATATTAATATTTACAAACAAGGTATTTGCATATGCAGTCATCCCACCTCTCCCGGAAGTTCCGGGGGTCTCCCGCATATTGATAGCGACTCCCCGACACCCGGAAATTATATACAATATCCCAGAAATCGATTTTTTTAGAGAAGGCAAGTGAGCATCCTGATTGGTCTCTCTTCGTGCTAAGTCGACCTATCAGTTTTCTCTGTGGTCAGGCTTTACAGTCAACCTCAAAAATAATGACAGTGTTGCTCGCTGCACTGTTTGCAACAGTGACTTTTCTATTGCCCATGGTGGGTTAAAATGTAAAAGACATGTTGAGGTGAGTTTAACAGGTGTCATTCGTTCATTGGCATAGCTAACGTTATTTAAACTAGCTGGTTAGCTGCTAAGGAGCTACTCTATTGATGCCCTACATGATGAGGCCAAACTCCCTGTAGGCTTGCTTAAAGTTGTAATAGAACTTAAAAAAATTACTCCGTGATAATAATATAAAATATAAGTACATATTTTAATGTCACATTTTCTGCATATACCCAACTTGGTTTACAGATTAGACAAAATCACTGAACAAAGTATTACATACGCCCTTGGAGGTCGACGGGGGTGGGGGGGGGGATATGGGGTTGCGAAGGCGGGGGTGCCTCCTCCCTGAAATGAGTTTTTGCAGGGTGGGATGTCTTCATATGTTCAGAGCTGGGATATAATGTTAACCTGAGGCAATGATGTATGTGTTACCTAAATACAGCAGTCTGAAATCAAATTCATTATGATGTCAGCCAGCACCCTTGCACCAGATTTACTCTGCATTACACTACACTGCCTCACCAAATGGAAGAGCATCTGACTAACTCCTGTTTCAATGCCCTTCCCACATTATGGTCACTAGAATTCAATACTCTCAGCTCCATTTTTCTCCCCTCTCCTGAATGTATTGGGACTTTGCATCTCCTCCATTTCCCGGACATCTGCGCTCACTCCATCTTCCCGCCACCCTAACAGGGAGAGAGTTCCACTTGTCCTCACCTACTACCCCATGGGCCTCTGTATCCAACACATCATTCTTCACAACTTCTTCCCATCTTCAATGAGATTATACCACCAAACACATCTTTACCTCCCCACCCCCACCCACCACTCTCTGCTTTCCACAGGGTTTGCTCGCTCCGTGATTTCCTTGTCCAGTCGCCCCTCCCCGGCACTTATCCCTGCAAGCAACAGAAGTACTACAGCTGCCCATTCACCTCCAACCTCACCTCCATTCAGGGCCCCAAACGGTCCTTCCGGGTGAGGCAACACTTCACCTGCGAATCCTTAGGGATTGTCATTTCCAAAGATGCTGCCTGACCTGCTGAGTTCCTCCAGCATTTTGTGTGTGTTACAATGGACTTCCAGCATCTGCAGAGTTTATGGTGTGCTGGATCAGCCTGTGAGGAAATACCTTGCACTGTGTGGAATGATGCGGGTGGAGTGGTGGGGGGCATTTTCAACATGGTGCTGTGTGGGACCAGATCTTGGGCAAAGTTGTGGGGCCTAAATCAGAACAACTTAAGCCAAGCGGAAGTCAGGCCACATGGGATCGTCTCACCCGAGCAGTCCTGACACTCTGTGTGATGGAACTGGTAGAGACTTGAGCCACGGACCCAAGTGGCAGGAGCTATGCTCATCTGTTCTCACCCAGTCAGCTGACTGGAGGCAATCATGTCCCAGACTCTGGAAAAGCCCTGGCTAGAAGGGGCAAGGCGCTGGTAATAAGCCATAAACAGAAAAGATTCTGCAGATGTTGCAAAATGCTGGAAGAACTCAGAGGGTCAGGCAGCATCTATAAATGTTTCAGTATGAGACTCTTCATCAGGACTCATAAACTAGCTGGTGACCTTCGTTGTGTGGTACTGGCTGGTTACTTTTGGTCCTGTCACGGTCCAGAAGAAGTTGGTGGATTTCTTCCAGGGCAAGAGGAAATGCTGGGTCTCTGCTACGGTTCTGAGTCTCGCGGTTGACAGGGTGTGTATCTACACCCACTTTCAAACCCTGCAGAGATAACTGTACGTAGAGCATCTTCCAGATGGCATATGCTGGTGACAGATTTCTCCCACCAAGGGCATTGTCTTCAGGATAACACGATGGCAAACACTGGCTCTGAGACATCCCCCCAACCCCTCCTATTCACCCCTTTCCCCTCAACAATCATGAGCACATTTCTTTGATCACCACTCTACTGTGAGGAACATTCTGGAGCGCTGTTTGTCGCTAGTTGTTCCTTGGCATGTGACCTTTGAACTATGAGGCCAATCCCGTCCTCACCCAAGTTAAGAAACGTAATGGAAAACAACATAATAGGCTTTGCATTGTGGAGATGGCAGTGTAGCCCCATCTGCTGGAATAAAGATGAATGTTCTCAAATCCCAAACAAAGATTTATTCTCCACTTTCCTTTCCATGTGGCCTTTTTTAAAGACCAGTCTCAGATGATTGTTATATTAAATTTCTGTCCTCTCTCCATTTCATCCCAAGTATTTTATGTGATGTAATTCACTGCTCAGCCTCAGATTTAGACCAGAATCCTGCAACCAAGGCTGAGCCTTCACTGCCACTTCTTTGAGAAGCTCTGTCGTGTTAAGAATCCAGATGTAGAAACTGCATTGGTACAATAAAACTAACTAACATTCACTGCCACTCACCGCAGGAAGGCAAAAAGCACTTTAATATGAGTATATTTTTAATTAGTGAATGGCAATAAATGTTTTATAAATATAAATATCTGAAGATTTATATGCATTTGAAGTTAGTGCACAGAACTAAAATGTTCTGCCATGGTAGTATTTTGATGTAATGAGTAAGCCAGAGTGCTGGGTACTGTTCGAAACCCAAATCAGCAGCCAGGAGATTTAAATCCAAAGATTTATTAATTAAATGCGGAATTTTATATATACAAAATGACTGGATTCTCAAGTCAGCTCTCATCCTCCTTCGTTCCAACTACCACTTTTATCTTTGGAGTGAAGGAGGATGAGAGGTAACTTGGTAGAGGTGTACAAGATGATAAGAGGCATAGACAGAGTGGACAGCCATAGGGAAAATCGCTAATAAGATGTTGTATAATTTTAAGGTGATTGGAGGAATATATAGGGGGGGGATTTCAGAGGTAGGTTTTAACACGAAGAGTGGCGGGTGCGTGGAAAGCCCTGCCAGGGGTGGTGGAAGGGGCAGACACATTAGGGACCTATGAGAAACTCTTAGATCGGCACATGGACGATAGAAAAACAGGGCTGTGTAGGAGGGAAGGATTAGATTGATCTTCCAGTAGCATAAAAGGTCAGCACAACATCGAAGGCTGAAAGGCCTGTACTGTGCTGTAGGTGTTCTATGTTCTATTTTCTCTAATGGCCTATGTGCAGCTCCAAGGTGGTCACACTGAAACTTCACCTCGGTCCAGGGATGGACAACTAATGCAGGGTTTGCCAGTTATGTTCACATGTGTGACAAGCAAAAACAAACAAAAGCCCCGTGGCCAGTCAGTGACTCCAATTGAACATTATTGGCTAAGGAATCTACACATAGTATTAAATCATTCAGCCCGAACCTGCTTCATCCTCCATGTAGATCATGGTTGATGTGTATCCTAGCTCTACTTTATTTACTTTGCTCCATACCCAACAGAAGTGTGCAGATCTCAGACTTGAATGCCCCACCAGCACCTACAGCCTTTAATGGGAGAGAGTTCCTGGGTTCATCTTCTTTCGAACTTCGGTTAATGGGTGTTTACTGATTTCTCTCTTAGTACCAAGATCAGACCCCATTTTCAGGGATTTTCCCAATGGAAGTCATAATGTCTCCACACCTAACACATTGAACTCATGTAAGCATCTTGAACAGACTCCCCTTTAATCTTCCACTATCTAAGCAAGTTTGTACAACTCTTGATAAAACTTAAGTGCTATGAAAGTTTGCAAAGTTGATTATTGGAATGAGTGAGTTTGTCAAATGAGGAGACGTTACACAGACCAGACCTATAATCTCTAAAGTTTGGAAGAATAACAGGTGATCTCATTGAACCATGGAAAATTCATACAGTCTTGACACAATAGATGCAGGATTGATGTTTCCCCTGGCTGAGGTATCCATCACTGGTTAAGTCAAAATTTCCAAATAAGAGATCATCTATTCAGAACACAGGAGAAAAAAATTTGCTTTACCCAAAGAGCAAAGAATCTTTGGAATATTCTGGAGGCTCTGAAAGCTGTAGAGGATCATTTGCTATGCGTATATGGGACAGAGTGGTAATCTTCTAAATATTAAGAGAATTGAGGACTAGTAGATTAGTGGAGGTGAGTAGCTCAGAAGTAAAGGATCAGCCATGATCTTACCAACTGGCCCAGTTCTGCTCCATTTTCTTGTGTGAAGATTTGTACTCAACAGTTATTTCTCAAATGAAGGTTGGCCTATTCAGTAAGGTGTTAGGCGCCCTGTGGAGAAGAGAGTGAAGACAAAAACAAATAATTACTTTAACGAGAAGCAAACATCATATAACAGTACAGCACAGAAACAGACCCTTCAGTAGGGTTGCCAACTGTCCCGTATTAGCCGGGACATCCTGTATATTGGGCTAAATTGGTTTGTCCCATACGGGACCGCCCTTGTTCCATATTTCCCCCGCTAAGGTAGAGTGTCCTGATGAAACCGTTCATAAGCTGAAATGGCGTAAAGCAAAGAAGCAATTATAATTAATTTATATGGGAAAAATTTCTGAGCATTCCCAGACCCAAAAAATAACCTACCAAATCATACCAAATAACACATAAAACCTAAAATAACACTAACATATAGTAAAAGCAGAGTCTGGAAGATTAAGCCAAAACCGATTTGTAGAAAAAAGTCGGCACGTACACGCATGCGCACACAGGTGCCCGCGCAAGGC
Organism: Mobula birostris; assembly: GCF_030028105.1. Taxonomy (NCBI): domain Eukaryota; kingdom Metazoa; phylum Chordata; class Chondrichthyes; order Myliobatiformes; family Myliobatidae; genus Mobula; species Mobula birostris. The sequence goes on along the minus strand of NC_092378.1, from coordinate 46,774,790 downwards.
TTCATGGTCATGGTAGTCTTTCTCAGGGTAAACACAAGTGTCCCGTATTTGACTGCTACTTTTGTCCCTTATTTGGGAGTGAGAAAGTTGGCAACCCTACCCTTCAGCCTACAATGCCAAATTAAACTAAATTTCTCCTGCCCACGTGATCCATACCTTTCCAACCTCTGCTGAGTCATGTGTATATCTGGAAACCTCTCAAATACCTGCTTCCATTACTACACCGGCAGCCCATTCCAGGTACTTACTGGTCTCTCTGATTAAAATACAATTTTCTCCACACACACTTTGAGGCTTTCCCCTTTCACCTTAAATGCAGGTCCTTTAGAATTTGACATACTATCAGCAGCCACTTTATTAGATACACCTGTACACTTGTTAATGCAGATATCTAATCAGCCTATCACGTGGCAGCAACTCAATGCCTAAAAGCATGTAGACCTGGTCAAGAGGTTCAGTTGTTGTTCAGACCAAACAGCAGAACAGAGAAGAAGTGTAATCTAAATGACTTTGACCGTGGAATAATTGTTGGTGCCAGATGGAATGGCTTGAATATCTCAGAAACTGCTGATCTGGGACTTTCACACACAACAGCCTTTCGAATTTTTACAGAGAATGGTGTGAAAAACAGTGAGCAGCAGTTCTGAGGGTGAAAATTCCTTGTTAATTAGAGAGGTCAGAAGAGAATGGCCAGACTGGTTTAAGCTGGTAGGAAGGTGACAGTAACTCAAATAGCCACACATTACAACAGTGGTATGCAGAAGCACATCTCTGAACACACAACAGACTGAACCTTGAAGTGGATGGACGATAGAAGACCATGAACCTACACTCATTGGCCACTTTGTTAGGTAAGGGATGTAACAAATAAAGTGACCACTGAGTGTATATACTCTGGGAAAGAAGTATTGGCCGCCTACTATCCATACCTCTAATAATTTGAGAACTTCTATCAGATCTCCACTCAGCCTCTGCCATTCCAAAGAAACTAACCCAATTTTGTTCAGTCTCTACTCATGCTCTGTAATCTGGGCAGCAGCCTGGTTAAACACTTCTGTTCACTTTTCAAAGCCTCCACATCCTTCCTATAATGGGGCAACCAGAATTTCATGCAGTACTCCAAGTGCGGTATCATCGAAGTTTCATATAACTGCAACGTGGCTTCCTGAGTCGTACTGTGTACTCAGTGCCCAGATCAATGAAGGCAAGCATGCC